>NC_140078.1:89090228-89690228 GCF_964194135.1 Talpa europaea | reverse complement strand
GACACATACTCTTAATACCAGATGACACCAACCATGGTGCAGGGAGTCACCTTAGACCATCCAGCTCCAACTGCATGTGCAGCGAGACCTCAGAGGAATGACTGACACCAGGGGAGACCAAGAGAAATAATACTCAATTGATCCCAAGCCCACATTCTGAGCAAATAAACCAGTGGTTGTTTAAAACCACTGATTTCCAGATGGTTTGTTTTACAGAAATAGATAATTGAAGTATGACATTCAAAGCTGTGCCTTCTCTAATGTAATCCCTGACTACCCCTTTGAATTTAACTCTCCTCCGTTCTCTTCCTCATGTATGAAGCTCTACCCACATCATGTTACTTCTTTGCTCTTAAAGGTACCAGATTTCACATTTGATGTTCAGTTTTCTTAATCCTCTCTTCTTCCTTATGCTAACTCATCACCCTAGTCCCCTCCCAACTGACTGCCACATACACATTATTATTCATAATTCAGATTAGAACCATAAATAGGACTTTTTCCAAAAGGCCTTTCTAATCCACAGATTGGTGGGATTCTCTGTAATTCTCTTAACACTTACATTTTCTCTTAGAGCACTTATCACAATTACATTCAGAGTTTTTTTTTAAAGCATTTTTCTCCTCCAGTTGACTGTGAGTTCCACAATGCAGGAATTACATCTATCTTACCCCCAGCACCCAGTAGCTAGTGGGTGTTTCACATGCGTAAATATTTATTGAGTAAATAAACACTTCACAGGTATTTTCTGAACAAAATGTCCGCTTTCATCATCAGTTTTATACTTGTCTTCTGAACATCGATTTTCATTGCTAGCAGTTCATTGTGCCGTGCATAGTGTGATTATGAAAAGTTGAGAATCACACAGCTGTCAATAGATTTATTTTTTATCCAAAAGGAATTGGTAGCTCTGGAAAAAGGATTTTTCCTTTTTTTATGTGTGTGTTTGTTGGGGTGGGTAGTCATCAATATTATGCAAAGACCTTCATTTTGTGTCAGACTATTAATCTGGAAAGAAGAGAGTGCAAGTTTTTTTTTTTTTTTTACAAGAAAATGATTGTCACTGTGAACAATGGGTAGGCTTCAGATACTCAGGTATATCATAAACATTTTTATTCCCTGAACAGTGCTGCATGACATGTTGGTATTTTAGAAATGTGATACTGAATTTAAGATTCTGCTATATATAAGTAGAAGGGGTGTATAAATAGACCTTCATAAACCTCTAGTCCCAAAAAGAGTGTGAAAGTCAATAACATTGTTCATCTGGAATGTGGCTTTATAGCCTCTTGACACTGCCATTTATATTTCTGTAGGAACTATTGTGTTTATTTGTCTTAGACCAAGGAACTTAAGAGGTTTGTACAATGTTAAATAGTGAGTAGCTGCTAAAAGAATTTTTTTAAATGTAGTTTTCCAGGGGCCTTCCTGGTGGCGCAAGGGTTAAGACGCAACCTATGGGGCTGTCCACAGCCACTGCAGCATGAGTTCGATTCCCTGCCAGCCAGGGAGCAGCCCACATGGCACAGCAGACCTCTCCTGGCTCTCCCTGCTGCTCCCCTTAGCAGGGTACTTCTGTCAATCTGCCTGTTCTGTTCCCCACTTTGTCTCTGGTGAATCCTCTCACCCCCCACTTCTGTGGCCTGTATCGCAGTTCTTGTATGCATAAATAAATAAATCTTTTAAAAAAAATGTAGTTTTCAAAAATCTCCAGAAGAATGGAGGAAATCTAGACACTATTGTTCACTTTTGTGCTGTTTGAATTTAGGCAAATCATTCAAGTTTTCCTATTTTTGGTTGGTTCATTTCCAAACTGGGTGATTGTGTTATGATGACTAAAGTCACCCTAACTCCCACCCACCACCCTCTTCACCTCTGGTAATCTCATTTTCTTTTTCAACGTCAATTTTCATTTTGTTCTGTCTCTTTATCTACTTACTTTTCTTGTATTGCAGAGGTAGGGGAAACCATCTGATATTTGTCTTTGTGTAATTTAACTTTGCATAATTCTCTTTAGTTCCTTCAATTTTGCTGCAAATAAATAAATTCATTTTAATTGATAGCTGAATAGTATTTCATTGTATATCCCTGGCTGGAGATTGAACTCATGCTTCAGTGGCTGGTGATAGCTTGATAGCACTGAGACTTTCACCCCTGTACCACCAGGGAGGCTCCCTTATTCCTGATCTTAAAGGAAAAGCTGTCAGTTTTTTTTTTTAACCACTAAGTATAATATTGGCCAGCTGTGGATTTGTAATAAGTGATCTTTATTATGTTCATGTAGGTACTTCAATACCCATTTTGTTATACTTTATCATAATTAGATGTCATGTATTTCAGAACCACTCCTTATTCTCTCAAGTTTTCCCAGTGTTAGATCTAATCCTTATATAGACCAGAGAAATATTGAGTAAGCACAGTTTTTAAATACTAGGAACAGAAAAGCCAACTTACTTGTTTTGACCTCCTTTCTTCAGATACTAAAGTTGAATCATTAGAGGCAAAACCTTGCTCAGATATTATGTTAAGTTCTCATCTTACAGCATTGAAGCCAAACCATTCTGTCAACATGAAAACCTTCATAGGAAATAGCCAATTTAGCATTCCAACACCCACATTATTTTAGGATTTCTATTATTCCTTGTATTGTCTTGTCAGATATTATGAGAAGCCACGCAGTGACTGAACCAGACAGTAAAATAGAAGGTTTTGATTGTGTTCTTGGTGCAAAATAATATATCATTACAGATGTGTATAGTATACAGACACAGATATTTACCCACATAATTATAAAAAGATGCTTAGTTTATCACTCATATTTCTTGTTATATTGCTGACCTCCTTTTATTGTTAATATTTATCTGATTTTATGAGAATAAAATATGTGCTAAAGAGGTTAAGAGACACTGAGTTCTGCCTCCTCATAAATCTCTGTAAACCATTTTAATGTGTAAAATGCTTTGAGTTGACTTTTCTTAAACACTTCTGTGAGGTGGGCAGCTCAGCCATTATTATCCCACTTGAACAATGAAGAATTTCAGTGACTACAAACTTTTCCAATTCAACACCTTGCACATCATGCAACCAGGAAGAATTTGATTCTGAATGTCATACTTTCTCATTCAAACCCTTTTCATGCTGCAGTTTAGAAGTTTTTATGTAATTCTGTTAAGTCCTCCTGTAAATGAAAGCACCTGTGTCCATGGAATGAGGGAAGCAATGCGTTTTCACATTGACTTTATTGATAAAAATTTATTCAAACGTCCCCATTTTGATGGCTCCTAGAGTAACTACCTGGTATGAAATGACTGGTAGAAAACAAATATGGAGGAAACACAGGCAGTTTTTAAATACTAGAAGCAAAAAAGCCAACTTATTTGTTTTGACCGCCTTTCTTCAGATACTGAAGTTGACTCATTAGAGGCTGTGGCAGAAAGTAGGCAGCAGCAAATCCATTGCAGAGATCCCAGGAAGAGGAAATGACCTAAGAGATCTGTGTTTATTTAGAAAGATGCCAGTTCTAGTTCCAAAATTACAGATAGCTTTTCAGTCTATCCTCCATTCCTTTTGACACTGCTTTCATTTGGGTTTTTCTCATTTTCATCTGATAGGTAGCAGGTACCAGAAATAAATAAAAAGAAAAAATTACTGAAGGAAGGGATGATTGAACTATAACAAATGTCTCCCAATTGGTTTTAGCCTGTTTCCTTTATTTATTTATTTATTTATTTATTTATTTATTTATTTATTTATTTATTTATTTATTTATTTATTTTAAGAAGCCTTGGAAGTAGTAGTCCCAGGACTTGAACCACAGAGCACAGTCCCAGATTCCAGCCACCTCACTATGCTGTTCTCATTAGTCACTTTTATAGTCTTTGTGATAGACTTGAGGGACATGACTTTTGCAGCACCAGCAAGGGACTCTTTAACGCTGTAGATTTATTATTTGTAAAATTCAACTTTCTGCCATGTCTACTTTCCATTTGGCTACCATACTGAAATTTCCTAGGCAAGAAAATGTCCACAGTCTATGGACATTGTAGTCAGATTCTGGTACTTTCTGAATGTTTAACTGTGTGCTGTTTTGTGTACTGAATTCAAAAGAGGAATCTTTAAGAAATGAAGATTTTATTCTGTGATGATGCTGGCACAGCCCGAGATATGGCATGCCTTACCAACCTGCTCTGTGCCTGGGCCTCTTTCAGAAACTTTTCAATCACACCTTTGGGGAAAAGAAGACTGTTTAATATTCCTTTGTAATCTGCAACCTACTCTGCAGGAGAGCAAGCCTATGGCGATCAGTGAAAAGCAGGCCAGTCAAGCTGCTTTTTGCTTCCTTTATTCAGCCAGATCAGTTACGAGCTATGATTGGGAAGAGATGTTGTTTAATTATAACAGTCCCTGTAGAAGCTCAGTACTAGCATTGATTAAAGACACTAATATTCCACCGGAAACTTGTAGATTCTTTTCTGATCACCATATCTTCTTGCCATAGTTTTGGTTTCAAGAAGGGCTCAAACAAAGTCATTTGGATTTGTAAAGTGTATTTCAGTCACATGAAAATATAGTACACAAGTCAGGCTAGCAAGTAAACAATATGATGTGTAGATGTCCAGGGTAATCCACTATAAGCAAGAAAAGAAAGACCTGTATCTGAAAGTACTTGTCCATTGGTGTCTATCCCCCTCCCCCCCTTTTTTTTGTAGCAATAAACCCCTCAATAAATTTTAGTGATGTCTTTAGACACTCAGCTAGAAACTCTTGTATTTGACAGGTGGGTTTTTTTTTTTTAAAGATTTGTTTATTCATACAAGCATTGGGTACAGTCAGAAGCATAGGAGGGTGAGAGAATTCACCAGAGCCAGAGTGGGGAACAGAACAGGCAGCCTGACGAAATACACTGCCGAGGGGAGCAGCAGGTGCAGCAGGAGAGGTCTGCACGCCATGTGGGACCCTCATCTGGTGGCTGGGGATCGAACCGGTGCTGCAGAGGCTGCGGGCAACTTCACAGCCCAGCGCTCAACTGCTGTGCCACCGGGGAGGCCCAGAGCAGTGGGTTTTTGAGTATAAGTAACATATGCAACTTGCTCTATCACATCTCTGAAAAGGAAGCAGGTAGAATTAACTTCTCTTTACAATTTCTATAGACTAATCTCAACTTCTGTTTCTGTTAAGTGAACTATATCTGTGAGAAAAAGGGCAAACCCTAAGCATAATGATAATTAAAGAGACCTGAATAACCAGCCCCCAGTTAAAGCAAAATTTCCTGCCTTTTACATGCAGTCTACTTGTGGACTATTTTAAGAGACAAAAAATTTGCAGTTTGTCATTTTGTTAGAGATTCTATAATTTGTTAGACTCTGTAGTTTTGTGGATATATTTTATAGAAGTTTAATTTTACCCAAAACACAAAGACTTTCCACAAGTCTAAATCTTCAGTATCTTTTATTGATTCATGTTAACTTCTATTCGATAACCTTTAAGTATTCAGGGAGCTAATACATGGTCACAGTTGAGTCAAAAGTTAGTGTATCCTGTGAAAATCAAAGAGAATTTTTAAAAGGCACAGTGATCAAGTGACAAAATAAGTGTCACATCACCAGTTAGGTCTAATCCTTATTTATTATCCTTTTGATCTTGGGTTTCACTGAACTTAAATTTCCTCATCTGTAAAATATTAAAATAATATATGGCTCATGATATTGCAGGGTTTCAGAGCAATGATAGACAAGCAGTAAATTGTAAAAAAAAAAAGTCAGTAATGTAAGTTCTTTTTCCTTTATTTTTTTCCAACTTATTTTAGCCTTGTTTATTTTGGGGATGCCTACAATATTATGTTGTTGTGTCTTTTAGACTATAAATTACTTTATAGAGAAGGAAGGTTTTTCTTCTTTTTTTCCATACAGTGTTAATAGGAAATTAGTGTTGATAGTGTTAATAGGAGACTGATAAAGGGAAACCAT
Source organism: Talpa europaea (assembly GCF_964194135.1). Classification (NCBI taxonomy): domain Eukaryota; kingdom Metazoa; phylum Chordata; class Mammalia; order Eulipotyphla; family Talpidae; genus Talpa; species Talpa europaea. The sequence continues at coordinate 89,684,262 of NC_140078.1, read as the reverse complement.
AAGTTTAAGTAGCCAGTGACCACTCACCAGTTCCTTCTTTCTTTGGCAGTGTGTGTAAAACGGGAGGGAACTCATGGTATTGTAATCACACTCCAGGGGGTTTGCATCAAGTTATCTAGAGAGCTTTGGAAATGATAGAATCATTTTCAAGAAGCCCAATAGCAAATGAAAAATGGTCCAGACTCCAAGACTCTGTCCATTGCACAACTTATCTCATTCAGTTTATCAACAGGGTCTTCTCTGCTTGAGGATTTGCTGTGTTGACAAAGGTGCCCAATATGCATCAGAGTTAATCTGTTAGTCCAGTTGACATTTCCACTCCTGTACTTTATTTTTTTACTAGAAAAAAAGCCTTTGTAATCTAGTCACTTCCCCTTTTTCTCTCCCATTCAAGAATTCTAGGGATAGCAACCTCGAATCAGGCTGAGAGGATGTGGTTCATCAAGGATGGGCCAGAGTGTGGATTTGGAAGAGAACAGGCACACTGTACACAGCATCCGTGACACACCGCAGCATGAGGAAGCGCACAGGACGTAGCTGATTGAAGGTACATGGGTCAAACCGAACTTAGTTCAATCCTTGCTCTCTCAGTAAGACCCCATGTTGTCAAAACTCTCTAGACTTCAGTTTTCTCAAGTCTAAAATAGGTCATGATCTTGGTCTACGTTGGAGTTAATACTTTGAATTGTTGTTTGTTGCATGTAATTAATGACTCATTGTTGGGGGACAGAAAGCATCTAGAATATAATAGATATTCAAAGGGCAGTGATTATTTTTCAGGGTATTTATAATTGAGTCTCTCTCATCTCTCTCTGTATCTCTCTCTCTCTCTCTCTCTCTCTCTCTCTCTCTCTCTCTCTCTCTGAATAGAGGTATACTATAGAAGGGATGTTCTGTGCTGATAAAACAGTCAGTCATTTCTAGGTGACTATAGGGCCAGTCAGAATATTTAGGAAAAATAACAAGAATCATTCATTCCTTGTGTTCACATGCCTCATGCTCCATTTTAGTAGCTTCCTGTATTATAGTCTAGTCATTTTCTCCCAAATATATGTGTATAATGAGTGCATGATGTGTTTGGCTACAATCATAAAAATACAGTATGTTTGGAATCTTATTGCCTTCTGTTATAAAAAAAATAAAAATAAAATAAAAGCAAAACCAAACTCAGGCATTTGACAATATCAAGGCTCAGGATGTCGGTTTTATTCTCACCAGGTAATTTTCCGAAGCTCTGGTTCAGCTGAGATTTGCCACCACGCGTTATCTCTTTTTATGAGCATCAGAGTTGCTTTATTGTTGTAGCGCTTGGCAAAATACTTCTCTTTTACAAGTAATCTAGATCCATCAAGCTGTCTAGTTCTACTACATCAGTCACTACTTTGTAGTTTATTTGGTGACAGTGACTGCCAATAAAAGAATGCTGTAAAATATTCGAGTGTGAGGAGGCTAATTCAGTGTAGATTAATAAAGCTGCTGTGATTCATCTCGCTGTGTTTCTTATGCCTGGCCTCCTTTAGGTGAATGTGCAAAATCACATTGAGGTTGTCTGAAATTTATGCTGTATGTAGGGGGTTACTTAATTTATATATTTACTTTCTTCCAGACCTATGTTTGAAATAAAGGATATAGGTTACTCCCTGGATGATGGAGTATATGCAGGGGTGAATTCTGAGCAGTCTCATGAACTCAGGTTATAAAACAGAGGCAAAGAGGCAAAAATGTCAGCCCTCCCCCCCCCCAGCCTCCTTTATTATGCCTTCTCTCTGAATCTATGCAAAGCAGAGGTGGCACCCAAACCCTTGTTGAGAGTATTTAAGCAGGCTTTTTGAGACTCCTGCTCGTGAGTATTTTAATGACCTCAGTTCAAGCCAAGAGCAATAAACCTCTTAGAAAGAAGCTGTTAATTGAAAAGACTAGTGATTTCAGAGGGATTAATATTACTGTCAGAGCCGGTTTTCTTTCTCTCCCTTTTAATTTAGCCTTCTGTTTTAATTTACAAACGGCTATGCAGGTTGGAGCTTTTGAAGGCAGGAGCAGAGGTGATTATATATCTGAGACACCATGGACCAGAGTTAGAATGTGAGAGGAGACACATGGTGTCAACCCTGACATTATTTTCCTCATCAATGAACTGGCTATTCTAGAGTCTTTTTGAATACCTTATCATGTTATTGTGATACTTTAGTATATTCAATTTCACCATTTTGAATACAAATGAGTTCAGATCACTTAGTTATTTCAATTAGTTATTTGAGCTTCTGCAGACTCTATTAACAAACCATTCAATGTTTGAGCCCCACCTACCTTTTTCAATTCTCATTGTAGTACCAAACCTAGTTGCCAGTTCTGACTAATGGGGCTGGAGAGTTAGTTTGAGCACATCCACTCCCTTGTGGCTTCTGATGTGACAACCCGAGGTCACTGTTGAAAGTGTGTCTAGCTCAGCCCGGTGAATGACAATCACTGCAGTTAGGATGCTCAGGCAGGCGCTCCAGTGGGTGCCCTTCGCTGGGCTACCAAAGTAACAGATACTTCACTTGTACGTTCATCAACCAAGCCTCTGTTTGCAAGAGTGCTGTGAAAAGGACTCTGTCCTAAAGCATTTCAACCTGCAGCCTGTATGTTGCTTCCAGACACTTGGTGTTGGCCTGAGGCCAGACCATCTAATTTGGTGCTGATATCCCCTTTGGGATGTGGGTTTCTTTTCTGACCAGGATCTTCCAGAAGCTTTCTCTCTTTATGATCCCTTTCCCTCTGAATGGCTCTTCAGTTCCTACGCAAATGTACTGCTTACTCTCCAGCAGTTTCTCTGGCAACCAAATAGATTGGAAGGTTCAGCCTTTGCCAAGTTCAAAGATCCTATTCATCTTTCCCCTCATGGAGATGGGTGTCTGTTCTTCTATTTGCTTAATCAGATACTACTCTCCTGTTCTTGGCTGATTCAAAGATGATGTACATTAAGAAAACTTCTCTGTGGATGAAAAAAACAGCAGGAACTAAATTTTTTTAAAAAAGATTTCTGTATTTATGCATACAATAACTGGGGTACAGGCCAGAGGTGTGGGGGGTGAGAGGATTCACCAGAGACAGAGTGGGGAACAGAACAGGCAGATTGACTGAAGTAAACTGCTGAGGGGAGCAGCGGGCAAGCCTGGAGAGGTCTGTTGCGCTATGTGTGTTGCTCCCTGGCCGGGGATCGAACTTGTGCTGCAGTGGCTGCAGATAGCTTCATAGGTTGCATCTCAACCCCTTATGCCACCAGGAAGGCCCTTGAACTAAATTTAGTAAAATAAAAGTCTAAGTTATGCATCATGAAACCCTCTGCTATGCAAGCATATTTTTTTGTCTCCTTTTCAGTCTATAAATATTTTCAAATTATTCTTTGACTATTCTGTCACTATGTTAAGGTATGATTCTAAAACCACCTTTCTCTGTAGATTTTTTTTTTTTAGAAAAAAATATTAATTTTTAGAGAATTTAAAGGATCTGTCTCTTACCATGTACTCCTACCTCCAATACTGGGGCTTGGTATGTTAGTATGCTTATAAAAATAGGGAGACAGATTACATATAAATGAATGTACACACATTGAATTAAATATGGTATATCAGTTATGTTTCCTAAGCTATAAATACACAGTCTAGACAAAAAGGATTCTTGATTCCTTACTCTGTGTTACCACAGAGTAGAATTCCAGACCCTGCCATATCCTGGCCATGTTGCCAGGGAAAATAAATAATTTAATAGAACTTATTTCTTCATCTGTTTTTTAAAACTGATGTATAATTGACATCGCATATTGAATTAGTGTCAGGTATATAGCATCATGTTTCCTTATTTGAATATATTGTGAATTGATCACCACCAAGCCTGGTTTACATCCACCCCTACACATATTTTTTTTTCTTGTGAGAGGGACTTCAAGATCCACTCTTTTGGGCCTCCCTGGTGGTGCAGCGGTTGAGCGCTGGGTTGCGAAGCTGCCCGCAGCCTCTTCAGCGCTGGTTCAATCCCCGGCTGCTCCCCGGCCACTGGAGGAGGGTCCCACATGGCGCGCAAACCTCCCCTGCAGCCCGCGGCTCCCCTCAGCAGTGTACTTAGGTCCTTCTGCCTGTTCTGCTCCCCGCTCTGGCTCTGGTGAATTCTCTTACCCTCCTGCGCTTCTGACTGTACCCAGTGCTTGTATAAATAAATAAAAATAAATCTTAAAAATAAAATCCACTCTTTCAGCAATCTTTATTTTTAATCATTAAAAATGATACTTTTTTTGTTGTTGCTTCAAATATTTCTCAAATCTCTTTTTTCCCACCCATACTTGGTTTTACTCTCAACGCTCAGATGTGCATCCTCTCTTGTCTGGATGATAACGCTGCCTGCCTGCTGGATGTCTTCTCTCCATTCCTCCTCATATCCATCTTTCATCTTTCAGTGAGCAGTCGATTTAAATTTCTGATCTCATTGTGTTCTATTTCTTTTTCAGTGGGTTCCCCATTGCCCCCAGCTAAACCCAGATTTCTCAATATGACTTACCTCACTTGCTATTCCAGTTCGTTCCTCCCTCTTTGTATTCTTCTAAAATTTTCTCTTGGCTGAACAGGGGACTGAGGTGATGGTGCACGGGTGCATTGGGGAAGGAAATTCTATGGGGACAACACCTGAGGGGATGGGAGGAAGCAAATATTGTTTAAAAATCAACAGTGGGGCCTCCCCTGGTGGCGCAGTGGTTGAGTGCTGGGCTGTGAGGCTTCCCGCAGCCTCTGCAGCACAAGTTTGTTCCCAGGCCGTTGGTGAGGGCCCCACAAAATAAATAAATAAATAAATAAACAAACAAATAAATAAATAAAAAATGAACAGTGATGTAAAAATAAATAAATAAAAAGAAAATGTAAGGAAACAAAACAAAATAAAGCAGACTAGCAGGTTATGTCTGGGAAAGCAATGTAGATAATGAAGCATAGTAAAATGTTCAGAAATAATAGTGAAAAAAATAAAATTTTTCTTGGCTTTTTAAAATCTTTCCGATACTATGTCATGTCTCTATTTCTTTGGCTGGTCTATATTTCTCCATAGAATTCTCCTCTTTTCATTGTTTGATTATCTCTTGCTTTCTGTTTAGGAATCAACTCAGTCAACTGCCCCTTCTGAATTGGCTGCTTTTCCGTCTCTACATTACCTTATTGTTTCATCACTGTCTATTTTATTTTTCTCCCAGTAGAGAATGAGTGATTTCAAGGTGTAGATTCTCTTTTCAATGTTTACTCTTCAGGGGCTAACACACAGTAGAAGTTCAATAATTCTTGAGGGAATGAATCTATTGTATGGAGGTCATAATGTCTATTGCAGAGGTTCATCATGAAATTTAAATGAGGTGACATGTGTTGAAGACTGAATTTGCCTCCATCACATGACATTCAGTGCATGTTTTATATGTCCTTTGATTTACAATGAGTTGCACAAGGTACATATTGCCTAAAGTTCATGAAAGACAGTTTGTAAACTGTGGTTTAAATATAAACCATGCTTACTACACACATTTCTTTTAAAATATGCTGGTCATTTTGACTATTGGTCCTAAAACTTAACTATGGAAGATTTTACTGGAAGATTTTAAATAACATTTTTCATAATGACATTGCAAGAAGACTATCTTATCAAAAAATGGTAAACCACAAACAGATGGTCAGTGTACCCTATTATTCTATTGTAACTGCTCTTATCATCACCTAGCATTCTATACTCGACATCAGACTATGTCCTGCCAAAGAAGATAGCATCTCAGGGCTGCTGCATGGCACTCAGAGTTACTATGGCGTTCAAGACAAAATGAATCTAAGGTAGCTCAAACTAGTCAGTGGGGAAGCACTGATGGCTTGGCAAAGTAGTAGCATTTGTTTATCTGAGTTATGTTCACAGCATTTCTCTCTTCTTCCAACTTTTCCTCCCTTCCAAGAAGCAGCAATAAATGTTACCCTTCTGTCACAGAGTGTGAACTCTACCATTCACTAGTTTTATCACCTGGCCAAGACCTTTAACCTCCATAAGCTTCAGTTCCTCAGCTATATAAATGGAATAATTACATCCATCTTGTCTACTCTAGGAGTTACTGTGAAAGTGTGCCTGTGAAAGCCTTTTTGTCAACCACAAACACAATGAACAGGTGAGGGACTTCTATCAAGTTATTTCTTTCAAGAAAATTCCTTCCTCCCACAATATTTCAATCACTTAGAAAATGGATTAAACTATGGACTGTCTTTCATGAATGCTACAAGCTGCCATATAGAGCATGATAATACATGCTAAATAATCACAAAGACATTGTCTCAGTAGGTAAATTTGGCCTCCAAAAGTGTCTTTGTGTAGTCAAATGTTGCCTTTTATCCAAATGTCTTACTGCATTTGAAAACAAATTATGTATGACACATACGAGAAATTATTCTGTCCCCCCTTACTCTAATATCACCACCTTTCTAAAGAAACAGTTGTTTAAAACCCCAGGCGACCATCAATCAGAAGAGCAAATAAAGAATATTTTCACCTCCTTGAAAATGACTACAGCAGGTAGCTAGTACCAACTAATACTAGAGCCAATTCTTTCAGCAAGAATTTTGTTCCAGGTGACATACAAACTTACAGAAGCATGCCACTTGGCTTTCTGAAAAAGTTTAGATATATATTTTTCATAATAATCAGAAAATAGGGAATGGAGCAGGCAGGGGGCAGGTAGTCAAAGAGAAAGGGATGAAGAAGAGCTATACATATAGCAGCAAGGTAGTGTGTAACTGCAGTTATGAGCTACTTAACCTAATGCCAATGTGTCCAAGGTCACAGCCTAAAGGTTATAGCATCATGGCTGGACTTACCAGCATCAGTGATCAGTGTTGAAAACCTTCACCTATCTCAGACTAATTTTTGAAATTCTCTTTAAATTCTTCCCTGACTTTCTGCTCTTTCCTCAAGAGAAAAGTGTCTCCAAGGAAAACCAATATTCTGGAGACAGTAGGAAACCTAGAAAGACCTTGAAGCAGATCGTGGACTCTTTGAACAATGCCCTGGTGTTTCCATGTTTGAGTAGACTTGGCTCTCAGTCTCTCATAGTTACTTCCTAAGGTAAAGTGACATGGTCCTCCCAAAGAGGTGTCTGAAAGGGAAACCAGACCCAAGGCAGAAATACAAGGTCTGGCAAAGTCAGTTGTTAATGACCACAAGATCCTTTTTTTAACAGCAATAGATATATGAATAATGCATTCCTACATAACCTCAAGCTATTAGTTGTTTTTCATATTCTCAATTAGTGGAAAAGATGAAAACAAATACACTGTTTAAATCTTTTAAGAAGTAAAAAAGTATTAAGAAAAAGTTAAAATATACCACCTAGAGTGACAACAATAACAAAAAAAAATTGGAAGCAGGCAAATATGCATCCTCTGATGGTTGAAATTCAGATCACAGATACTCAAAATTGGCTAAGTTATCATAAATCCATGAAAAAGAGGAAATATACTACCTTATTAAAGAAGAAGGAATTATATTTCACTCAGGACACTGCTTTAAAATATTCCAAACAAAGAGAAAATAAATGTTAACATAAACAGGTATGCAGAGAGAGGAAATTACTTCTGTATGAGTGTCAAGGATATATCTGATTTAGTCAGATCATCAGTGCCACTGGAGACACTTGGAAATCACCATGACTCATATTTACTAAGTAGGAAGTAGAGAGGCTACAAATAACACAATGAAAATTCACCAAATACTTAGAGATTTGTTATCTTGAGTATGACTTTTGAATACACGCATACCATTATAAGGTTATTAACTTATTTCCAGGATACAAGATTCTTCATGTTTGTTTTTATTATAGCCACTGACTATTAGTTTAATAGAATTTCTGTTTATGATCTTCAAAAGATTCTTGCAACATTGTAATTGACTCTCTCTTAACTCATTCCAGATAACACTTCTTTAGCAGCTAGTCGTTTTTAAACAGCTTTGGAAGACATGGGTAATTTGAGGATGTTTTTTAACAGTGACTTCCTCTAAACTTGTTTTGCCAAAATGATCTTTCTACTCTGTAGGAAAATTCCTAGCCCTTATATGTCAAATAGACTTTTGAGAGTGACTTTTCTAAAACCACTTCTAGAATAATTTATGCCTTTCTGCATTTACACATTTTGCATTATTTATCTGGAATATGCAGACCCTCCTCATTGGCTGCCAAAACGTTGCCGACTTTCAAAACTCAACTAAAACATTGCATTTTCTGTGAGACTTTCTGTAGATATGGTGCTCACATTCAGGGGTGCCTCAGATATCTATAATCCAAAGAACACCTAACTTATGGTGCTAGGATGCAAGTTTCCTGGAAATTAAAAAAAAAAAATGAACTTTTTTTTTGCTGGGATTCCAAAATTTGAGATGACATAAAACAGCACAGTGACGACCATGCTTGTTCCAGTACAAAGCCTTCAGGAAAAGTAACAACAGAGGAAAAATGCAGTCAACTTGTAGAAGCAGTAGGCAAGTCTGGGTGAACAGGTGAATAACAAAAAGAGTAGAGCCCATGAGATGGGGAGATTTTGATTCTCCAACTTTTGGTGACCTTTCAGAACAAAATTCAATGCCTGTTGAAATTTCTGCCTTTTGCTCTAGGATTCATAAAATGTACTTCTACCCTTCCAATAAAAATCTCTGTTTTATACAAGCTAGCTTGAGTGATTTTTGTCTTGAAAGCAAATCATCTCCCACCACATAGTATATCTACAATCTACAGGGGAAGTGCTTCTACATCTCTGCTATGTTAATAATTTGTGCTTTTTCAATTATGGCAATATGCTATCATTATTTACTATACTTTTCTCCCATAAATCTATGACACCCTAAAAAATCAGAAACCTCAACTCATTGTTCTTATTTTGTCAACATGTAACATAGAATCTAACCTTTACTGGGTGTTGAATCAATACATGTTAAATGAATGAATAAGTGCACTATTCAATCTACAACACATTTTTATTTTTGAGAAAAAACAATAATAGAGTATTGTAATTCATCATAATGAAGTCTAGTAACTCAGACAAGTGGTAGAAACTTTTTTAAAATGCTTGGTCTTCCTCCTGAAATATGTTGAATGCTTAGCTACTCAGGGATTTTCTGTTGTCTCCTCTGTTAGTTTGTAGTTTCTGTGATCCTATAAATCCACAGGGATGATGTTTGCAACCTACTTTTTCAAAGCACAGTGCAGAAGCCATTATGGTAGAGCCTGGAATGACAATGGAGATGATAGATTAGCGTAGGATTCTCCTTCTAACTCCCTTCTTAAAGGTATGGTTCTTGAGAAGAAACTGGAAATTTTTTCTAAAGATTTCTCTTAGTTGGATATGGACTTGGATATTGCCTGATGGCAGTGGGGAGGTCTTAGGCTAATGAAAGTTTCTGATTTTTATCAGAAAAATGTCCTGATGTTCCAAGATCCTTCATCCTTCCTGTTTCTGTAGTTTCTTCTTACTGTTATAGCCTATAAATTTAAATTTATATGCCTATGCATATAAATTTATACCTATCATATGTGTAGAGGTAGGTGATTTTTTACAGATCAGATATACTTGTACCAGTAGCACCCTTAAGCCCTCCTCATGGTCACTTCTTGTACTGTTCATCCACCATGTAATTCACGTATTACCACCATTGTTATTCTTAGAAGCACAGCTTACTTTTGCCCGGGTTGGTACTTTAGACCAGTTGAATTACACAGTATATACTTTCGTACCTAGATTTTTTGACTCAGTGTTATGAGGTTCAATCCTGGTTTTGTGTGATTCTTCTTGTTGCTCTATGTTACCCCTTATTAGATCCATCATAATACAGGTTGTTGATGAACTTCATGAGGTTATTATGAATAATACTGATATGAGCAATTTTGAATTGAATATGAATACATGTGTTTTATGTTTGATGTTATTTTAATTTTTCTAACATTCCCCCAAAAGTTTAAACCCTTTGAGTCACTGTAATAACTACTGTAAAGAAGATATGGCCTGGGTAGTTTTCTAGAATCTTCTGAGTGAAATTCATTGCTTTAGGAAGTCTTAGATCCACTATCTTTCTCAGTCAGGGAAAAAACTGTGTTCTGAAATCAGATTCTAATAGGCCACTGGAGGATTCTGTTATCACCCTTACAGATGATTCACAAAGTGATAAGACACAAAAGAAGTGCTTCTGGAAAAGCCAAATTATCTGTGGTTGAAAAAGCAAGCAGAATATGACAGCTTAGGAGGAATGGAGCTTTAGATAAGGGAATGATCTGTGACTCTGTTCTTTTTGCCATAGGAGATGAGGTTGAGCTCTGCTTCCCCTCCCTATCATCTTTATCCAACTCCAACCCTCCTTTCAAGTGGGTTCCTGAAACAACTGAGCAGAAACAAAGAATAACTTTTTGATGGTATCATACTTTGTGATCATGAATTCCTTATTGTGCCCCAAACTTGGTAGAATGAGCACACATGCACGCACACACACACACACACACACACACAATCAATTCTTATTGACTTATAGGAAGGGAAGACTTTTTTTAAAAAAAAGCACAAATATGACATTTGGAGGCAGACTTCAGAAATACTGTTCAACGTAAGGCATTGTGGGGAGAAGGTGATGGGGTTAAGTCCTTCCTCCTATAATCTTATTGGCAATTTGTTTAAGATGGATAATCTGGGCTCTATCTTAGGTGTTAGGAGTGATGCCCATAGGATCCCTGTGTTTTCAGAGCTGTTCTGTCTCTGATCCTGGTTTCCCCTACTTCTTCAGCAAGGAACATCAGTTAGGGCACTTTGCCAAGTAAGATACCACAAGCATTTACCACAACACTATCCAATGGAAATATCATGTGAACTAGAACTATGAAACATATTTACTTATCTATAAAAAAATACTGACATTTCAATATGAAACCAACATAAAATTACTAATAATTTATAATTTTTTATAATTAATGTTTGAAATCTGTAGTATATTTGCTACTTAGAGAATATCTCAATTCAGACTAGCTCTGTTCTAGTGCTCAACAGCTACAGTGTCATGGCTACCATATTGGATGGCATAGATATCATTCTAGTAGATAGTGCATATAGGACCTCCCTAGTGGAGCAGAGGGTTGAGCGAAGCTGCCCGCAGCCTCTGCAGTGCTGGTTCGATCCCTGGCCACTGGCAAGGTTCCCACATGGCACGGAGACCTCTCCTGCCGCGCCCGCTGCTCCCCTCAGCAGTGTACTTCACCAGTCTACCTGTTCTGCTCCCCGCTCTGGCTCTGGTGAATCCTCTCACCCTCCCATGCTTCTGACTGTACCCAGTGCTTGTATAAATAAATGAATAAATCTTTTTTAAAAAATAGTGCATATAACTACATCAAAATTATCAAATAAGTGGATTACTGAATAGTAAATTGCTGGAAGTAACTTCTCTCAGGTTCTGCTTCTGTCATATATCCTCTATCTTTATTTTTGATGGCTAGGGGAGTATGGTTTAGGGACACAGAGGAAAGAAGTATAGTTAGTAAAAAAAAATAAAAGGCTACCAAAATTTCATTTTTTTAAGTTTTATTTGTTGCTATTTCTTTTGTCTGTTTAAATTTTCCTTTATGAAGAAAGAGACAAAGAAAGGTAGAAAAAATGAAGGAAGTGAAGGGGGAGGGAAGGCAGGAGTGAATCCTGGAATTGAATGAAGATTATTTTGTTTTTAACCAGTATAATTAGACCAGTGACTTCCAACCATAATGTGCCTAATAATCACCTAGGAAACATACTTAAAATGCAGTCCTCTGAAAACAAATTGAATGTGGTTAGGATGGACATCTTAACAGATGCCCTAGGCAGTTCTCATGAAGATAGCACCAGACAGATATTTAGGAACACTGAGTTAAGACAAGGCCTAGGACTGGTCCATGAGAAACCATAAATCTTCATTTATCATAAATGGCTTATTCATTGGTGCAGAAGATGACAATTGTTTTCCTTTTTTTTCTATAATGTTGTAAGTGCACATTTTATTACTTTCTAGTAAATATATTTGGATTTAATGATTTACAATGCTAGCATCCTTCCTTTCTAATATAGCGACAAACTTTATTTTCAGTTTCTTCACTTGTCACTTCTGACAATTATTTTCAAGGGAGCCGATGAGCCGCAGATAGAGGGTAGACCAACTGGACATGGTATTACTTGATATTGCTCAGGAATCAGAATGTGCTTGTCACTGCCTTGTGAATGCCATTAGGAAAGGAAGCTTTTCAGAGGGATTTGGGGAGGAAATGTTCTTCTTTGAGAAAGAATTAATGTCAATGTCTGACAGAAGACTCAGGAGCCAACACCAGGCATCGTCTCTCATTTTTGGAATGTACTGAGAAAGGTTAGGTGCACTTTGGTTCTGGCAGGCTTAAGCAGAGATATAAAAGGAAATAAGCTTTTCAACCTCAAAAGAGCAGTAAGAAGCATAGAGCTGGATATCCACCCACCAACATTGGCTTCACACAATCAGATGCTTCATAACATACATTTTACTGTGCAAACACTAATACAAGACAGCGGGGGTGTCCTCTTGGGGAGGCTTTGACAGGAGCAGCAGAAAGTCTCCTGGCAGTGGCCCCACTGGTACTGTGTCTTGGTGGTGGGAGGGATGTCATCAGGCAGGGATAGGAGGCACATTCCATGCAGTAGTTGGGCAGTGAAAAAATATAGGACTATTGCGGGAATAGTGATCAGGATAACTGAGCATCCCAAAAGGAATTAATGTTAACTGACTATTGGAGAATCATTGTTTTCGGTCTTGAGTCCATCTTTGGATAAAGGTGTTTCATACATACAGGAAAACACTTCATCCCCATTTGTACCAGGCAAACTTGGTTTGCATTTCCTGTCCTGAGGAAATGATTAATGGTGCTCCCTTCTCGTTCACAAGGGTGACAGTTTGGTTCAAATTATATGGTCATCCTACTGTGATGTAAGGATTTTCTTTTTCTGGTGACTCAGGGAAGTAAAGAGAGGCAGAAGTTGGTGGCTTAGCCAGTGATACCTAAACTATACTCTCACACTCATATAATTATGTGTCCTGGCCCTATTATCACCTAGACAAAGCAGCTGATCCTTTTATAAACACTTTCCATGTATTTAACCTCTGTGCGTCAATTTCCTTATCCTAAAGTTCAGATAATACATTCTGCAGGCCCATAATATCTTAGTCAAAAACCTTGGAGAAAGACAAATTTTGAAATTGCACATTTTTCAGATCTTGGAAATTTAATTATATACCTCCGTCCTTGGGATATATAGCACCCTGTAATCACAGTTCCTTTTCTGCAACACATGTATGAATATTCACACATAGTAGGATAAATAAGTCTTTTATATAGTCTCACACCAGTTCTGATCATGTTTTGCCACAAATAGGCTTGCCAGAAACTTGTGGAGGGAGGAGTTAATTTTACTTTGTTTTTAGAGTAGATGTCAGGATTGCTGATAAGGGGTCGGTAGTAGAATGATATTTCACCATGGGATGATAAAATAATCAGTTTATTAAATTAGATTTTCCATGTAGAGTGTGCAGCAGAATGTCCAAAGAATGTAAGCTGCTAACAAGGATTGGTAGTGGTGTTTCCTAGAAAGCTCAAAGAAGTTGAGTGTGTCTGTCTTCAGCTATTCCCCAGGGTTGAATGTCACTCTCCGTCTCTGCTCAGAATCACAGTCTTTTCCTCACAGGATCCCATCCTCATGGCTCCATCATCCATCAACCAGAACAAACACTGACCCTCAGTTGGCTTCATGAGTCCAGACTCCCTAATGCGATAAAGGGAAAATAAATAAGGCCCTATGCAAATTCGATTAAAATCCAATCAAGGAAAATAAACTGCAGACATCTGCTCTTCTTTGTCAGTTCAGTGTCATTTGAATATTTTCTCCTGGTCTTAAAGCAAAAACAAGAACAAAACAAAACAAAAATAGCTGCTTATTTTTCTTGAGTTCCTGCCAGACTGGCATTGAAGCATTTGATCCACTAAATAACTATTTGAACAAGAGCAGAGGAAGAGTAAACAGGAAGGTGAAGGGCACACAGAATATGTATTTTCTGGCTCTTGTTTCTTGTTCAGAAATGCCGTGTTTGGTGAGCTCACTTTTCCATCATATAATAATAAAACACATTTTTAGTTTCCTTGGAAATGATGGTCCAATTTTGTATCCAAATCAATCAGCCATGATTGCAAAGAAAGTCATTTTGAATGTCAAGGGAAAAAATGAGAACTCATCTTGACTGGATGTCCCTGAGAGTGGGGCATAGCTAATCAATTAATCTAGGGGGCATGCCCAGCTAGGAGAGTCTTACTTTGCATTTCTCCATTGTTCAGCTCAAGAGGGGTGTTGTGCGATTTTTTCCGGCCAATGAATAAGCAGGTATCTGGCGATGTGCGAAAAGTACAACCAGCCACCATGATGGGAAATCAGAGTGGAAATCTTGCCCAATAGAACTTTGGATAAACATCCTTCCTTAATAAGTTCAGGCTGCTATCACAGAGTACTACAGATTGGGTGGCTTAAATAACAAACTATTTCTCATAGTTCTAGAGCCTGGAAGTCCAAGATCAGGGTACCAACAAGATTATATTCTTGGTAGGGGCCCTCTTTCTGGCTTAAAGGCAGTTATCTTCCATTGTCTCTGCACATATCAGAGAGGGCTAGCTCTCTTTTCTTCTAAGGTCACTAATCCCATCATGGGAACTATACTCTTCAACCTAATTACCCTTCAAGTCCCCACTTGCAAATATCATCCCAATAGAACTTCAGTGTGGAATTTTGTGGGAGGCACAAACCTACACTCTCTAATACATTCCAGTTATAATACATTCTGGTTACTGTGGACACAGAACTTGTCCATAATGATGATTCATCCAGACTGGCAACTCCAAGCAGACTGTCCAGTCCAAATTGGTTGTTTTTGAGCAACTGAACTGTAGCTACACTATGACCCAGATGTGCTGCTGTTCTAGTTATGGTCTCTATTCTGGGCAGAATATCCACTTAGGGAAGACTGACTGCTCAGGTCATAGTGATTGGGCCACATATGTAGACTAGTCTTATTCCAGTATTTCAAGCTAGTGAGTGAGAGTACAGACACACCCACCACTACAAGCCCCAATGAACAAGGTCCATACTCTGTGTCAGTCATGGACGACTGAGACCCACACTATTAAAGATACTCCTGTGATGCTTTTCTAATTCCATTCTTATCACCCAAGATAAACTCAGATTAGGCACTTATGCCAAGCACTCATCATGTGGACCCACATACCACTTTCTCCCTCCTGCTCACTATCTCACTTCAGCACCTAAGAAGCCCTCTATTAGTAAAGCCTAAGGTTTTTTCTGAAGGGGAAAAGATTGAATTAAAATAATTAGTTGCTAGTGACTTTCCTCTCTTATTTCTAAGCCCCAAGATTCAGCTGGGATAGCTGAACCAAATGCATCCATTTATTTATAAGACATGCATAACTTTCCTGGTTTGTCACAGGGACGGATGTGGATCATTTTGTATTTTATTTTAAGGGGTGGATCAGGAATACATTAAGTGTTGTGTCTGGGAAGAATGGGATGATTAATTATGTTTGTTATATAATACAAACAATTTAATAAAAATATAATGTTTGAATAACAGTTAAGAACTTCTCAGATGGCTTGAGTTGTGCTGGGTAGAGCTAGTTGAATTTAACAACAATACTTATAAATCAACAAAAATAGAAAGCAAACATAAAACACCAGTATTTATTTAATAGTTGGCCTCTGTTCTACCCAAATTATTAAATTACTTGCCCAGATTCACCAACTAGCTTTTTTTTTGTGTAAACATATCCATAGTTAAAGCTAATAGTCTGCCAAAATGTGAGTTGTTATAAATCCATTGAGCAAAAAAAAACCCTGATTATGCAACAGCGTAGAATAACTCTCTTCACTGTCAGTCCTCAGACTAAATTCTGATGAACCAGAGGTAGGAAGGAGATTTTGCATTCAAAGGACATCTGGTCTGGTAGGCACAACCAGAAGCTGGGAGGAGGTGTTGTAAGTGCTGCAATGCACCACATACCCCATATGACAGTTATCTGGCCCCAAACATCAAGGCTAAGTCCAGGCTGAGAAATTATTCTGTACAGGGCCTCCCTGGTCATGCAGCAGATTGAGCACAGTGCTGTGAAGCTGTGAAGCTGCAGCCTCTGCAGCGCAGGTTCGATTCCCAGCCAGCCAGGGAGATTCCCACATGGCGCAGCAGACCTCTCCTGTCTCGCCCGCTGCTCCCCTCAGCGGTGCTTTCAGTCTGTCTGCCTGTTCTGCTCCTCATTCTGTCTCTGGTGAATCCTCTCACTCTCCCGTGCCTCTGGTCTGTACCCCAGCTATTGTATAAATAAAAAATAAATCTTTAAAAAAATTATTCTGTACATAATGAAAACTGAACATGTAAAATTTCCTTGAATGTTTTTATTTAGTTTTTTTTTTTTTTTTTGGAAAAAACATTCTAACAGTGCAATGACTTCCACCTAATACATGACTCTGGAGTAACTTTTAGTCTTAGCAGAAATTGACAAGAGACAAAAGAAAATACAATAGCCAGATGTGTGCTAAGGAGTTTGCAGTAACTTACATATGCTCCTCTGAGGTAAGGGGTGGTAATGACCCCATGATTCAAATGAAGAAACTGAGACTCAGAAAGATTAAGACATTTTCCAAAGTTCTGAGTAATTGGTGAGTGAGATGTGTAATTGGGTGCTCCAGTTTTTGAAGCAGAGGGATATTTGTCTGATAGCCGGTGGGCTCATAAGCATTTACTTTTGTCACATTTATGAATGAGAAGAAGGCTGCTGTGATCTATCACCTTCTGGAAAATTCTGCTTAATAGCCAACACTGTGGGAAGTTGTCCTCTTGCCTTTCTTACAGTACAAGGTTTCATAAAGCCAATTTTATGAAACTATACTGTTTGACTCTGGAATCAAGATATTTAACCCATCATGTTTAATTTTCATTGTTTTTTTTTTCTTTTTTTAAATCTACAAACTGAAGATGATAATTACAGTTTTGTTTCTGTTAGTTTGGGATAGAGCCTGAGATTTGCATTTCTAACACATACTCGGGTGACACTGGTATTGCTATTTGGGGAACCACACTTTGAAAGCCACTCTGATTTAGGAAATTCTGCAGAATCGCAATTGAGAACTTTTTAAATTCTAAGCTTTTTTTCCTTTAATAATTATTCATCAGTCACATTATTTATATTTATTACATTAATTTCCTGCTTCTTTGGTGAAATTTGGTGCAATGCATTATTCTTCAAAGCTTGTTTGGTATGTAAGATGGTTTTGAATCATGGGGCTGAGACTGACTTGTCTGCATGATGCTGTGCATTATAGTTTTGGCGTATTTCTCTCCCATGTTTTTCATTACTGATACGGAGTATCCACAGCCTGCTTGCCAGGCCACCTGCATCTTTTTTGTTTTTTTGCCTTTTTTTTTTTTTTTAACACTGATTGAGGCTGACTATAGAATGTCCTTGCATCAATTGTCCAATTTGCCTTCAACCCACTCTGCCTGGAAGCCAAAAATCGGGAAGTGCAGAAGGCCCAGTCACACTTCAGTGCCATATATGTCTTTAGTATGGCTCACCACCTGCTTTTCAGAGAGAAAACAAATTCCTTTTTTTGTTTGTACTCATAAGCCCTGAGCAGGGAGAGAAAGACCCATATCAGAATGGCTTTGTCTTAGTAGCTCATTTTAAAAGGACTTAACACAATGTGTGTTTTTATCATAGGAAGGATCGCCTGTTCACATCACAGGAGTGTAAGAGAAAGAGACGAGGCTAGAACTGCTGCTAACACTAGTCAGATCCACCCAGTCTTTCCAAATCCTGCAGAAATTTTATGATACCTGCATCAATTAGAATCTGGCCAGAAAAATAAAACCGCTATGCCAAGTCATTGAATAGAATGACACAGCATGGGGAGTCAGTAGCAAGGTGTTAGGAGATTACAGGCAGCACAGAGGGAAAAGGAAAACAACCCACAGATAGCAATTCCTAGAAGTTATCATTCACTAAAAGTGCCTGAGGGACAGGAGGAGGAGGGAGTGTAATCAGCATTAGAGCCACTTAGCAGATACTTGAACTAAGGTGCACTAGCCTAATGGGAGCTGAAACAAGGTGAAGTCACAGCTACTAATGCTCAAAGAACAAAGACACTGATCAAAGAATAGAGAGGAAGAGAAAAATCATGACTTAACAATTTGTTTAAATTTTCCTCCCATCCTCCACTGCTGGCTACTTCCCATTGGCCCCACGTTGGCAGAAAAGGCATCTGGGAAATGTAGTTTGCAAAGTCAGATCTCTTTGATGCAAAGCAAGAGGAAGCCCATAGAGAACTGAACACAAACATGCAAATAAATGTCACAGTATTTCCTTCTTCTCCATCAGCCTTACATGCAATCCAAATTAAAAGTAGCATTTGTTAATGATCTCATTCTGCCTTATGATCAAGTTACTGAAAACATCTCTTTTCTCTTGGTGTTCATGAAAGGTAGCAGTCTACGGATGAATGTGAATCCTGCCTTCCTATTTATAGGATTCTGTGACTTTTGCTGAAATGACATCTTTGAATTTCAATCCCACCACCTGTAAAATAGAAAATACTATTAACTATCTTAGAGGGTTTTGTGAGGATAAATGAAATGTTTACAAGGTAAACAGCACAATAGCTGGCACACAAACAGCACTCATTTTTATAAGTGAGTGGCTGGACCTTGTCTCATTTCTCCTATAGCATATTGAATAACACACAGACTCTTAAATATTGGTTGAAGACACAAATCAATGATTAGTGATAACTGCTTTTTGCTTTTCTCAATAATTGTATGTTTTAGGCTGATATTTCTTTACTAAAGGGGAGGTGGGATGGAAAAGTACCAAGAGTATTGGAACATTTCAGCATTTTAGAAATGCTTTACACTCAGCAGTTCTAGACCAAATCTAGGACTAAACTTGGAATTTTCATGGTGACTTGGTCTTTGATGTGGAGTCTTACAGTAGTTCCTATGAAAGGTGCCACTTTCATACCAATTATGTTGTCATTGCTGTTATTACTTTAGAAAAACGAGTCAATTTGCCTTTTGTTTGCCCTCGGAGGAAGTGCCAGCCGGGTCAAGAGGGTCACCAGTTTGTGTTATTTTGCTTGAAAAATGCACAATGAACCTGCTTATGATGCAAAATAATGAACACTTCTAATTTCAGCATCTTATTGTCCAGTATGTGTCTGCTGGTAGTGGGTCATGTCAATTTGGCACTTAAGGTTGGCTTTCAACTTTAGAAAGGGCTTGGCAACCTACTTTATTTATATAAAGTTACATTAAAAGCAAGAAGGATCAAGGGGCCCCCTACCCTTTGTTTTGTTTCTGGCTGATGTGAGAGTCATCCATTTTGGAGTAAGTTGGGAAAAAGCCAACCCAATTTTTATGTTTTATGGCTAATCATTGGCAGCATGATAGTAAATGGATGGAAATGTCACTGAAAGTAAAAGCTGAATTTCAGGTTGTTGAATTATAGTTGTTTTAAGATAGCTGCTATAGCTTAAACATTTTCCATTCATTTATATTACCATATTCATCAAGGTCAAAGGCCCACTTTTCATTTTTAAGAGACCTTATTTGGCAGATTTATAGAAAGGTCATTTTAAGTTGAGATAACCTGCAATTTGGAGAATGCACTGGTAGAAGAAGAAAAGACACATAAATGTCTTGAAGTCAAGTGCACTCTCAATGCCTTGAATTTTGACTCTAGCATTGTGTTTTACATGCCATTTAGAAGAAACAGGTTACTCTGTTTGAACTTAGATTCTACTAAGACGTGAGACTTTTTTAGAACTTAGCAGCTATTTTCTTACTTCTAGTGAATTATCAGGCTATACATGATTTGAGTCTGAGATGCCCCACAACTCGAAGTAGACTGAACATGTGTGAGTCAGAGGATGTAGGCTCCGGTCCCAGGAATTCTGTTTCCTCTGTTGAATCATGAGGAGTCACCTGGGAGTTGGACTTCTGGGTCTTTGAGAAAATGCTGTCTGTAGTCTTCTGCAGAATCATCTTCACCAACGTCAGCTACTCTGGTAGTGTTGGCCCTACAAGAAAGTGCCAGTGACCTCCTCTTAGTGACAACCCTTTAAGACTTAAATTCTACTCTGGGAGAATGATGAAGTGGTTCACAGGAACACCCAAATTAAAAGGCTTCATTCCACAAAAAACTTAACTTACACAACTGTTCTTGTTAATTTCCTTTTTGTTAGCATGACTGACCTGGTTTAGCCATTTCTGATAACCTAAGACCTTATTGGCTTTGATTTATTAGGCATGACTTAGAATTACACCTAATCCACCGTGTATGTTACCCTGAGCAAAGACTTTACTAACCCTAAGTTTATTTAGATTTTTATTATCTTGCATTTACTAATTCAAGTATTTATGCTCCCATTTGTACACTAACTCTCTCAAGAGATAGTGCAACAACTTTTTATTTAGATAAAGTAACCACATATAAAATAAACTATAAAGTATAGTAAAACTATAGCTCTGATAAGTTCACAAAGGAAACCTTTCTCGAGCTATGAGAACATAAAATGGGAAATGAGACCTACCCAAGTAAATGAAAGAAGCTTTAGATTTTAAAAAATAAATAGGAGGGCCTCCCTGGTGGCACAAAGGGTTAAGATGCAACCTATGGGGCTGTTCACAACCTCTGCAGCATGGGTTCAATTCTTAGGCCGGCTGGGGACCAGCCCACATGGCTTAGCAGACCTCTCCTGGCTCACCTGCTGCTCCCCTCAGCATTGTGCTTCGGTCAGTCTGCCTGTTCTGTTCCCCACTCTGTCTCTGGTAAGTCCTCTCAACCCCAGCATTCCTGGCTTGTGCTCCAGCTCTTGTATCCATGGATGAATGGGTCTTTAAGAAAAAAATAAAATAAAAAATAAATTGGAGTTAGAAGTAGAGTGTTTGAAGCATAGTGCCTTATGTTGGAAAGTAACATGCCTATGTCAAAGAACTATTGATAAAAGAGACATGGTGACTGGCGCACCAGGGATGAAAGTAGCATGGTACATAATCCCAGAAAGAAAGGCAAATGTGGGTTCTCCCCTGTGGTTCAGTGGGTTGAGCGCCGTGCTGTGAAGCTGTCTGCAGCCTCTGCAGCATGGGTTTGATTCCTGGCCCGCCAGGGAGATTCCCACATGGCGCAGCAGACCTCTCCTGTCTTGCCCGCTGCTCCCCTTAGCAGTGTCTTTGGTCAGTCTGCCTGTTCTGTACCCCACTCTGTCTCTGGTGAATCCTCTCACCCTCCCACATCTCTGACTGTACCCCAGCTCTTGTATAAATAAATCTTTAAAAAAAAAGAAAAGAAAATAAAGGCAGATGCATGACCCAGAGGACCTTTTTTGGCCAATGGGGGATTTGTCTAAGACCAAAGAGAGGCCACTGTGTAATTTTTTTTTTTTTAAAGATTTGTTTTATTTATTTATTTATACAAGCACTGGGTACAGTCAGAAGCGCGGGAGGGTGAGAGAATTCACCAGAGCCAGAGTGGGGAGCAGAGCAGGCAGAAGGACCGAAGCACACTGCTGAGGGGAGCAGCGGGCGGGCAGGAGAGGCCTGCGCGCCATGTGGGACCCTCACCTGGTGGCTGGGGGGCAGCCGGGGATCAAACCGGCGCTGCAGAGGCTGCTGGCAGCTTCGCAATCCAGCGCTCAACCGCTGCGCCACTGGGGAGGCCCCCACTGTGTGATTTTAACTTAGGAGGTGTTACGGTAGGATGGGCAGTTAATGTGGGTTTAAGGACATAAGAGATTAACATGTTTTGGTAGAGACCTGGAAAGAATCATTCTGACTGTGGTGTAGAATGGATGCACCAATGTGAATGCTAGAACATAAGTAAAGGATGATAAATTGGAGTGGATTTCTAGAGATACAATGATGGGTAAAATATAGCAATTAGAGGAAAGGACAGAATTCAAGATGCCTCTTGGGGTGTAACTGTATGACTGAGTATATAATGCTGTCATCAATGGGAACAGAAAGCCCTGGAAATGGCTAGAACTGCTGTACCTGTCTGCTTTGCCTGTGTCCATTCAATATATGCAGCATAGCAGCTGGATATCCATTTATTACATTATAGGACGTTAAGGAGGCAAATGCAGTGACCTTGATGTACCATACAACAATGACTAACTTTTTCCTTGATATTGGTGCTGCTGTTGGAGTAGAGTTCAATTTTTATAACCAGAGTAATGTAGTACAAAGAGTGTCCTTTGTGATTAGACACATTTTGTTCTAAATCTTGGTTTACCATGTCTTAGTTTGGAAAGAGTGGACAGTTTATTTTAAGGTCTCTACCTTGGAATAATTGACATTTTGGGTTGGTAAATTTTGGAGGCAGAAGGTTGTTTAGTATATTTTAGGATGCCAAGCTGCAACCTGATTCCCATTCTTGAGATCCTTTTTTTAGGGCCACTGAAAATGCCTCCAGACATTGCCTATTGATTAGCTAAGAGTAGGCAAAGTTCCCTCTAATTGAGAAATCTTTTATGGCTATGATCACATACCTTAACTGTTATTTAGTAGGTACATACAAAATTAGAAATTCACAATTAGACATGAAAGTAAATATTTTTTTTAAAGATTTATTTATGCATACAAGAACTGGGGTGTAGAACAGAGGTGCAGGAGATGAGCGGATTCACCAGAGACAGAGTGGAGAGCAGAGCAAGCAGATTTACTGAAATACAGATTTACTGGGGAGAGCAGGAGGTGAGGCAGGAGAAGTCTGCTGCACTGTGTGGGTTGCTCCCTGGCTGGCTGGAGATCAAACTCGTGTTTCTGTGGCTGGCGATAGTTTGATAGCTCTGTGTCTTTAACCCCTGTGCCACAAGGGAGACCCCGAAAGTAAATATTTTGAATAAACAAGAAATTATAAATTTTAAAAAGTAAGAAGTATCATTAATATCAAATAATTCAAAATATTTTGTTTTCCAGGGTTCCTTTCGGGGTCTTGGAAAGAAGGTCTTGCACAAGTCAGAAGACATTGAAGCTCATTGACCTTCATAGAAAGCAGCCTCTGAACAGGATTCAACACCTCTGAAAGATGGGAATGGGATTAAAAGAAGTCCTCGCCCCCCACGGCCTGCATGGTTCTGCTTAGCTGGAGCTGCTCTTTACTCTACTTCAAGGTAAAAATCTTCTGTTCTTGTTCCTTCATTATGTGTGCTGCAAACATCCACAACAAAGGTCTTTTCATTACTACAAGAAGTTATTGTATGTTAGAAGAGGATAAAACTTCTATTATTCAATCTTTTTTTTTTTTTTTGAAAAAGAAGCTTTTGTTATTTTAACACACTAATTAATTTTCAAGTGACAGTATAGGCCACCATCAAAGCCTGTTGATTGGAAGATTCTGAGTCAGCAAAGGACCAGGCTACAAACATTATGGGCCTCATTCCAGTTTAACACTGATCTTATCACCTTAGAAACAACTTCCTCTATGGCCTCTTTATGGGATCATTGAGGAAATAATTACCTGTTCTGAAATCTGTTGGAATTAGCACTGATAACTAAAGATCTATTAAGGGATTAAGGTCTCAAGATCAGGCAGCTTCTGGCTACTAAGCATGTTTACGAAATTCTATATGGTAAGAGTCTTGGTTACCATAGAAATGACCTCTCTTTCATTATATATAGATGAAATTGTGCTTATAGGGCTTTCTTAGGTAGGAAAATTTTCCCCTTTGGAACTATTAGAGTTATGATAGCCATTGCATTAAAAATTTGTTTTGGCTTGATGGGGCTTTTATGGAACTCTATAGTAGCAACTCTTCATTTGCAAAGGCTGCCGTATAAAACACTGTACATGGGTAAACCAAGAGAAACTTCTTCATAGTTCTGGAAGCTGAGAGCCCAAGATCAAAATGTTGCAGGTTTAATTTTCTCTTTGGCCTTTGGTCTTGACTTGCAGATGACGGGTCAGTTTCTTGCTGCCTCTGGTGGTCTGGGCATGCAGCTTCTTTGTCTCTTTGTTTCTCCTAAACTCTTTTTGTAAGGTTATTGATCAGATTGGATTAAGTCCCATCCTGATGGTCTCATTTTCACTTAATTATCTCTTTAAAGTTGCTGTCTCCAAATACAGTCACATTCTGAGTTACTAGGATGTTAGGGCTTCACTTAAAGGGACAAAATTCAGAGCATAACAACAATCTTATAGATTTAGATGGAAGTTTATTGTTTGCAAAGTATTTCACATACATTATTTTAGTAGACTAATATCGTTAAATTTTCAATAATCATGTCAAGCAGTAATTTCATTTTCCCTGCGAAAAACATTTTTCAGATTCTTGGTTAAAATAGTATAGTTCCAATACATGTGTCTTGGGGCTGTGTCTGTTTAGTGTAGTATAGTCACTAGTTAGCTCATTCCTATGAGCGCTATATAGTTACCTAATGTTTGAATCTGAAGTTTTCATGATTTGGATAGTCAGTTTTTGGGGTCATATTACCTTTGTGAGAGATATTGATTTTGAGCATTAACATAAGACAAGCTATTATGATTTTCTAAACAAACAAACAAAAAAAAACCCACCACCACCAAGTCAGATTCGGTACTGTTCAAAGTAAACTGGAGAGTTCTTTGTGTATCTGGCTTTAAGTATAGATATTCCTTGTGATCTTAGCCATTACTTTCTGAATATTTGATATAAGTGGCAAACATTTTTACTAAAAATTCACTAACCACATAAAATGATCTATTGTAACAGATTTGCATGTGCATACTACTAAAACATGGGTTAAATTGCACATGGGTTCCAGATGAGAGAATGTAGGTTGCATTGAACTCTCAATTTAGCTTTTTCCAAGAGTTTAAGATCTTATTATTGTTCAAATATAGTGTATATCACTACAGTTATTCCCATGCATTTATGTGATTATATTTTCTGAGCTGGTAGAAATGCTCTTGAAGAATACAGGTGAGCCTAGAGACCTAGAAAAATCCATAGATTAAAGAGAAATTTTGAAAGGATGAGTGCTTGGAGCAAGTGTGAACACAAAAGTGATTGCAGAAAATAAAAACAAAATCTTAGCTCTTGATAAAAAGCCTGGATTTAGTAATAGAGAAAATATTTAAAAATCACAAATATCAAAAAGTAAAGGAATCATTCCCCATAAAATAAATCCAATTGATGCTCATCATTTGATCCAAGGAAGAAAATGAAAAGCAACCTTTATTCAAATGTGAAGTTTTAAAATAGATCTAAGGAAGGTTATACAAAATAGTCCTTGTTGCAAGTGGGTATGATAATTATGTACTGAGTAAAAACATCAAATTCCAAAAGTATCATTGTAAGCATTGCCGTCGGGTATCAGTTAACAAATGGAACCCAAATATGTTTGTTTAGAAGGCTTGTTGGCTTTTTTGGCCCATCATTTTCTAAGGGGCTTTAGTAAAAGATTTATGGCCTCCACTTCCAGAGTCTCAATAACTACAAAGAGAAGTTCACTTCTTGTTCCTTCCATTTAGAAAGTTGGCAGTGTACTACTTTCCTTACTTCTTCAGCAGCTTGTTCTCATCCATTGCTGTCTCCACCAAACAGCTAGTATGACCAAATCCCTCTTCATGTCCCTCTTCTTGAACCAAACCTTACTAGACATACTCTTCTACTTGTAGATAATTATTAAAAAGTACTTTTCTAATGGTGATTTTTCAACCACTAGTTATCAGTAACATTATTTCACTACTTGTATTATAGCACATTTTTGTTGAAATATAGATGGGAAGTATAGTTATATCTGATAATGCATAATTTATAGTCATCTTTGTGTTAAGTTAATCAGACATTCATATTTACTTCTGCATCCCCAGTGTTTAGACACAATAGGAGATTATATTTTTGATGAATGACTGAATGATGAAGAAAGCAGTACTAAGATTCTAGTCTGCCTGGGAATTTTATCAATGTTTGAAACTTTCTATGGCAAAATGTATTCAGAGTTCTATACACCTCTCATATAACTTTGGGAACACAAAACTGGGGTACTATTCTATACCTCATCAGAATTTTCTTGATAAAGTTTTCTCTGATTCCCCAGAGACTTGATTGTGTTTTCTCTTCCTTCCTGATCTATAATTGTTCTTGACAGTTCCTTGTTCATATACTTATGCTCCTGCTGAGATGATTCCTTCTAGGATGTGTCTAATGTGCTACCCTACATGCCAAAAGAGCATATAGGCATTCTATAATAGAAGAATTATAGATAATTATGTGCTGCACAAATAGCTTTGGCTGATGACAGCAGAGCCTTTATTCCACTTCATGTGTTTGGCTTCTGATGCTGTGACACCAGCTCTGCCCATTCTTCTCTCTGACATGGACACATCGCTCCCACTCATTAAAACTAAGAAAAGTTTATAACAAGGCATCTTTTCTTGCCCCTAGTGCCTACATTATACGGGGTATCACTTGATTTCCATGTGCTCTATCCTCTTGAGATTTTTTCTGGTGCAGCCTAACTGGGAGGGTGTGTTCTCATTAATGCCATTGCTACATCTGGTAAATTTCTTTCTCCTGTTAGGGTTGAAGGTAGAAATTGTCACTCAGTTTTGCAGTAAAGACCATTTTCCAAAACTTTCTTGGAGAAGCTAGTAGATTGACTGTCTCAGAAAAGTATGGGAGAATGCTGACTTATTTCTATTTAGTTTCCAAGAACAGAAAGCTAACAGATGAGGATGTTAACAAAGCCCATAACAAAATTAAGTGCTTTGAATATGACCTACAGTCTTATTTCCTTATATGATTATCTCTTTCTCTCAAGGACTTGAAAATTACTTTGGATTTTAGATCACTTATGTGACTTTACGTATTTCTATCCATTTAATTTCTGTTGCTCATTTCTATTGACCTGGAGACATAAATAGAAATTTATGGTTTATTTACTGGAAGAGGAAGTTACATAAAATTGAATACATAACTTTTTGCAATATCACCAAATATTCTGGAAATGTTTATCCAAAACTAACTTAGATATTCCTATGGAAATTAGGAACACAACAATCATTTTCAAGTTGCCAACATTATGTGCACACAAAGCAATCCAACTTGTGCCTCCAGGTAGAAGAACATAAAACTATCTAAAACATTCTTGCCAAAAATCTAAATCTGAATTTGATCAAGGCTATATCAACTTAATATTTTCCAGGAATTACAGGGACAAAAGAACATGCTAACAACACAAGAATGCAGTCAGCAAAATATAGAACTTGTTTGTTTAAAAAAATAAGTTGCAAAGAGGACCAAAAAGAGTTAGAGAGAAATCTATAGCATTAAAGAGACTTAAACTCACCATTCCATCCTTGACTGGATCCTGAGAAGGGAAGATTTGGAATTATCGCCTAAACTCTTCAGTCAACTAATGAAGGAAAGCAGTCTTAAAAATACTAACTTGGCCAAGGTCATGTAGTCATAGAGACCCTAGTTTCTGGTGCCATTTTTCTTACCAGCAGCGTGGTGTGTCTTACAATATACCCATATGATTCTGACTTAACTTCAAATAGAAAGTAATAAACTAAAATTATACTTGGTCAAATGAGTAAATAGTATTTATTTTTCTTAATTAGAATTTTAGTCTTGGTCATATATAAAAACGCTAATGTCCTATCATATTTCAAATTTGAAAAAAGGAATTAAAATAAAATGGAAACATGAAGACAGCTCATAATTCTTTCCCTTGAAGTTTAACTTTATTCTTTCCAGGCACATGGCGTTAGCTAGGGAGGATATATATGTAATGCTGAATTTCCCTTTGAACCAAATGTATAGCAAACCACAAAGTACACAACTGAAACCAAAATAACCTCATTTGATTGGAACACTTGTTCCTGAGCTAGAATTAATATAGACCAGAACTTCCCTAAGCCTTTTTCATAAACATATTTGAAAATTGCTGTCATAACTTACCATGTTAGGAGACAGATTTTCCCTGTGCTTAACTAAATTAGAATTGAAATTAACCTCTTAAACAAAATCTCATTACTTATATTTTCCATGAGAATGAGTAAACAACAGAAAAAAAATCAACCTGGTAAAAGTAAATATACTCTAGGAAAGATATAGGGTAGAAATCTTTTTTATCTTTTTAAAATATATTACATTTATAGTTATCCTGCGTATGTAAGATGTAGCAGGATTAGCGACATGGGCACATTCAAGCTGTGAATGAGGGAAAGATTTTCAATGTTTCTCCTATAAGGAGAAAAGAATATATTTGCATATTTTACAAATCAATGAGGCCAGATATGATTTTGCTACTCCTTGCCCATTATTGCCCTTCTTTCTTTAGCGCTTGACCTTGATGAAATGTCTGTACCTGTATTTCAGTCATCTTACTCCTAGGTATTTACCCAAAGAAAGCAAAAAATCACTAAATTGAAGGGACATATGCACTCTTACATTCATTGACACATATATAAAATAGCCACATTAAGGAAGCAACCTAAGAGTTCCATGACAGAGAACTGGATTGAGAAAATATGATATGTATACATGATGGAATACTTACTCACCTATAAAAAAGATGAACTCTAGGGGTTGTAAGAAAACTTATTCTCTCATGGAATGCTGAATATTATAGCAGGAACTGAGGATATGATAGAATTAGGAGACAATTAACATAAATATATCCCTTTCCACAGTTAGGTGTATGGGCACTGTATTTTTAGATCCATAATAGAATTTATAATCAGACCACAGAATATAATATTTGAAATCAGGACGTTAGAATTTATTTCTGTCTTTGATTCAGTCTGTTTGCTTATTATAAGTTTTCTACCTTTATCACTTTGGTGCGATTTGGACAATGAAGAATTCCAAGGATAAAACAGGGATACTGAGGTCCCCTGAGTTCAATATTGCATAGCATAATTAATCCAGGGATATTTCCTGATTATATGATCATATCCATATTAATTCAATCAAAATGTGTATCTTAATTTTTCCTGCTTTTGATAATGTTGCATTTAGTATAATTTTAAAAGCATAATTCCCTACTGTCTAACAAAGGTTTATTGGGAAGTGGGTAATTTCAAACTACTAGACCATCACGGGTCTTGCCCTCGTTCATTCATTTACTCATTTGCCAAATATTTGAATGACTTTCACACAAATTATTGTGTAATTATCCATCTTTCTATTTTGTCTCTTCCTCATCTCCCTCTCTACTTAATTCTTGCTTTTAACATATAAATAACTAAATTTTTAAAGAAAATCTTGATTTTGCCTTTTCTTCTGTGTTCCTCTCTTTTTACAATTTTTTTTAAAAAAATCTATTTTAGAATTTCTTTCTCTCTTGTTTACCTCAACATACAGCCCCCCTGTAATTTTTCTGTATTTCATCCCTGAAACTGATATTGCCAGGGTAATCAATAACATAATTATTGTTCAATTAAAGAGACATTTGAGCCTTCTGCAACATTTGTCACTATTAATTGTCTCCTTTGTTGACACTGTCCTCCACTGAGTTATGCATTGAAAAGGAAAGAATTAAAGCACGTGGCATGTAATTCACCTCTCAATTATTAGGGGTACGTGAGGCGGGGAGAACCCTTGTAGGGAAGGTCAGTGACTGTGTCTAATCTCCCTATAAACATCATATGAAGATTGGTGGGGAAATTGACAAATAATATTTGTTAGGAAATTGTCCTTATTAATGAAATGCTTTTTACAGGATGTTCTTGAGTTGCACTTACTGTGGATCAAAGATATAAAATCTGGGATACATGGATCACTGGAAAATATCACATAAGCTAGTTGACCGTTTCATTTATGGACTGGAAATGTTTTATCCTTTAAGTTCTCCCCACTGTGTGAAGGAAGCTTCAAAACTGCTTTGGATAAAATTTAAGACTAGGGAGTTCGTGTTCAGTGTGAGAAGAATGTAACTGTGGGGCAAGCTTTCAAAATTCCACCACCTCCCTGTGTTGCCTGAGCCTCTTGTTTGTTTCCTTCAATTATATAAGCCTGAACTGGGGAAAGTTCACTAATAGTGTCCGTCAGAATTTGTACTCCAATCCTGTGTGTTAGCTCATGCATTTGTGTGTTCACTAGTTTTTTTTTTTCCAAACTTTACAAGCTTTTCCTGTTTTACTCATAAATCTCTGCTTTCCCAAGAATGTCTTATTTCCTCATTTAATGCACAATTATTGAGCAACCTCTCACACTTCCAAGTGATACCCAGTGAACACATGTGTGAATGCCCCTGATTTTCCCAGCCCAGTGAACGACTTACCATTCACCCAATGGTAGGTGACACCAGGTACTTCCTTCTCATCATTCACATCCATGAAGTCACAATCTCATCCAAATCACACTCATTTCCGTCAATGCCATTCTCAGTTCAGATTCAGTTTAGTTCAGATTCAGTCACTTCTTCCATGTATTAAGAGAATTTTCTCATACTTAATAGGTGGTTTTCTTGTCTCTAGTCTTATTTCTCTACCATCTGGTGCCTGCTCTATTGCTGGAGTCATTTTGCTTAATGCTAATCTAGTCAGATTACACCTGTGCTTAGAATTCTTTGATGGTAGTCTCTGACTATAAAGGCTATGTTAATACAAGACCCTTCATGATATAACCCCTGTTACTTTTTGATGCTTATCTTCCAAAACTAACTTTATTCTTGTTGTCAGTCATTATGCTTGCAATTCTGCAAATGGAGCAAGCTATTTGCCATCTGTGGTAGCTGTGAACATTTACAAAATGCCTTTTTACCCTCTATTGAGATAATTGCTTTATATTCCTTATGTTACCTATTCTGTTATGTGCTTTATTCTATTAGTAAATTTATTAATGTCACAAATTTTACTTTTTTCAAATAACTTATGCTTGGTCAGGACAATCATTTTTAAATGTTGTTGAAGTCTTTCAATTTGATTGTATGATTTTTTTGGCACTGATGCTTATAAGGAAGATTTATAGGATTAGTTCTCATTTATTTTGCTATTATTGCTGGGGTTTTGGTATCAAAATAATACCACTCCATTAAATAAATTAAAAAAATTCTATCTTTTAATAAGTATTGATATATGTTATATTTTGTTCAAATGAAAGTTTCCCTTAAAATGCAAAAGGACTCAGGATAATGGTCTAGTACTAAAGGCTTATCGGAAGATAATTATATAGCTATTCCAGTTTCTACATACATTACTAATAATTTAGGCACTCCTTCTTTTTTTTTTTTTTTCCTCCTTCACTGTAGGTTTTATTTTTTTTTTTTATAAATTTTATTGTTATATTCCCCATACAATTGCAGCCCCCCATTCTGACCCCAATCCCTCCCCTCCCGCCCCCGCCCCCCTAAGAGTGTCTCTGGTTCATAGTTTTTTGTTGATTTTGATTTTCACTTTCTTATAGTTATTCATTTTCCTGGTCCCTTATTTAAGTTTTCTAGATTCCTGCTATGAGTGAGACCATCCGGTATTTTTCTTTTTCTTTTTGGCTTATTTCGCTGAGCATGATCCCTTCCAGCGCCATCCATGTTGCTGCAAATTGCATGTGTTTATCTTTTTTGAATGCTGAGTAATATTCCATGGTATATATGTACCACATCTTCTTGATCCAGTCATCTATTTTTGGGCATTTGGGTTGTTTCCAAAGCTTAGCTATTGTAAACAGTGCTGCTATAAACATAGGGGTGCAGGTGTTCTTTGGAATTGATGTTTCTGTGTCATTTGGGTAAATACCTAGGAGTGGAATTGCTGGATCATATGGAAGCTCTATGTTTAGTAGGTCCAGAAATCTCCACACAGCTTTCCACAGTGGTTGGACCAGTTTGCACTCCCACCAACAGTGCAGAAGAGTTCCTTTTTCTCCACACCCTCGCCAACATTTGTTGTTGCTAGTTTTTTTAATATGTGCCATTCTCACTGGTGTAAGATGGTATCTCATGGTAGTTTTGATTTGCATTTCCCTGATGACAAGTGATGTTGAACATTTTTTCATATGCCTGTTGGCCATTTGCATTTCCTCTTCAGAGAAGTTTCTTTTAAGCTCTTCTGCCCATTTTTTGACTGGATTATTTTCTTTGTTGTTGTTGAGTCTCATCAGCTCTTTGCAGATTTTTGTGATCAGTCCTTTATCATTAGTGTTGGGTGCAAAAATGTTCTCCCAGTTGGTGGGGTTTCTCTTTGTTTTTGTTATTGTCTCTTTTGCTGTGCAAAAGCTCTTTAATTTGATGTAGTCCCAGCTGTTTATCTTTGCCTTCACTATCACTGCTTTGGGTGATGTGTCTGTAAAGATGTCTTTGATGTGCAGATCACGTAGTGTTTCGCCTATATTTCCTTCTATATATTTTATGGTTTCAGGTCTTATGTCTAGTTCTTTAATCCATTTTGAGTTGATTTTTGTGTATGGTGTGAGGTGGTGGTCAAGCTTCATTCTTTTGCATGTAGCGACCCAGTTTTCCCAGCACCATTTATTGAACAAACTTTCTTTGCTCCAATGCATATTCTTTGCTCCTTTGTCAAAGATTAGTTGACCATAAATCTGTGGGTTTATTTCTGGATTTTCTATTCGATTCCATTGGTCTGTATGTCTGTTCTTGTTCCAATACCATGCAGTTTTGATGATTATGGCTTTGTAGTAGAGTTTGAAGTCTGGGAGTCTGATGCCTCCATTCCCTTCTTTTTTTTTCAGGAGAGCTTTGGCTATTCGGGGTTTTTTGTGATTCCATATGAATTTCATCAATAATTGTTCTATTTCTTTGAAGAATGACATTGAAATTTTGATTGGAATAGCATTGATATAATGAACGTACACATATTAATGAAAAGAGTTGAAGGATAACTAGTTCTTTGAAGCAAACACTGAAATAAAAAAAAATTGACTATAAATTACGTGAAAGCAAGCTTTAACTTAATTTCAGAAAAGCAAATTTTCTCCAAAAGTATCTGTCCTCTAAAAAGTGTGTATCCTTTCTCTCTCAGGAATCTACATCTAAGGGTCTAAGTAAACTGACCTCTGCACCCCTGGGGAAAATCTTTTCTCATTGAATGTTAGTGCAACAAAGCACAGAGAAAGTGTGACCTGTGATGGAGTGTTCCACCATGGACCCACCATTCATGGCTGAAGTTAGAGGCCTCCTCAGTGTAGGCTCACAGAAACAAAGACTGGAATCTTCTGATTTTACTTCCCTGATACAAACAAATTCTAGGAGTCAGGGAGAGTTTACAGTTGCTGTTCTAGGGAGTCCTGTTGCAAGTCTCCTTCCACAAAGTGATGACAAAATGCTCATTGGGCAGAAGTGAACATGTCCTTTGGAATTGTACCACACTTGGCTGGGATTCCAAGTCTATTTCTACTGCTTCATTACATAGCCATATTCTCAAGAATTAGCCCGCCATGTCACTTAAGTTATGCAGTAGAGTCCATTTCATGCTAAATCATGTGCAAAAATAGGCATTTTGGTTCCAGTCTGCCCTTTGGACTAGTCTGACCTCTGTTTATACCCAAGGTCTATCTTAGCAAAGTGACTAGAACCCTGGACCTCTGATTCTGCAGGTCAAGTCTCAGTGAAATGGCAATTTCTCTGAACCATTCAGGCCTAAATATGGCATGCAGTGGTGAGACAAAGGTCAAAAAAAAAATTAAAGGAAATGAAATATTCAGTTACAATACAAGAAAGCTCCAAATATCACTGGACTCACCCCTTTTGTTACAAAGGTCATTACAGCTTCTATGGCATTTCTACCAACTACATACTTTGAAACATTTTCCATCCTGTAATAGAAAGCTTCTGCCACGGGAACTATGTTTTGTTGCATTAGGTGCTGCACCCTGGGGAGTTTTATTGGGGAGGGAGGTGCAAAGTGTTCATATTTCCATTCCTTATGCAAGGGAAGTATACATGATATTTGCCACCATTTTAAAGCCAGGTGCCAGAGTTTGTCTAAGAACAACTAGAATATATTGAACCACTTAAGTGTTTGACACTTAAGGAATTGTGACACTATTTCAATGCAACATATATTATTAATGTATTATTACTCATTATTGGGTACTTGGTATTTGTTAGGAAAAAGAAGCTGGAATCCTTAAGTAGACAAGCCACTGAAAATAGATCATGAAAAATGCACTGTTCTAAGTTACCTGTTCTGGGATGAAAGTAACTTTAAGGTACACTGAGAATATATATGCAGGGGGGAGGGAGCGAGAAGAGAGAGAATGATGTTTTATAATTGAATTAGACAAGATGAATATAATAAAGAAACAATAGGAAATTTAGCATAAAGTTGTATCCCTATAAAAAAAAATAAGCTGTGATGTGATGTAAGCATATTGTGACCAGCCCTACATGCATTTATTCCTTCTGTTAATGTTTGGATCCATCCAGGACATTCACCTTTCAAAAGACTGTCACGTGGCCACCTCATTTGTTTCTGTCTACAGCTCTGAGCCGGGGGCCACGTGATATCATCATTAATATTTTACAGATGAAGAAACTGAGATACATGGAGAGTTTGTGATTTCTCACAGGCTTTTCATAAACAAGCAGAAGAGCAGGACTTGAAACATTTTTTTAATGCCATCTTGGAGCTGGGTGCATTGCTCCATACCACAACTATTTTTATACAATTAGTATTTTCTCCTGGGAACTGTTAGGTACAACTACTGATAATTACTACTCATCTCATTATGTGCCAAGAAAATGAGGCAGAAAAGCAACTCTAGGGTGTAGGCAACTAGAGCATATTTTGTTTCCTGTAAGACTATTAGAGGGAAAATTTACTCTATGTCCATAAAAATAGGTTCTCTTTTTAGATGTAATATATTTAACTTTTATTGTTTCTTTATTGAATTAAAATGCATATACTTTATTAATTCACTTACGGATAAATCTCTCTGTCATCCCAAAGCTCATTTTGAAAAATTTTTTTTCACTTGAGTTGAAAATAGGTCACTCAGCCATTATTTTAAAGTATTTGCATGTACATCTTCTTAGTTAGAAACAGCATTTTTATTTCTCAGATTATGATTTTGTGGACATTATTTTTTTTTTTACCACTGACCTAATTTCTTAATGGAGAGGAAACTGTTGCTGTTCAATGATAGTGTAATGCTTCCCAGAAATGGCAAATTCACTAACATTTATTTACTAGTAAAATCCATATTTTATATGCATGCTGTTTCTAGCTGCCCCATAGTTCCCTCCACTGTATACAGTCAGGCTCACTCATAGGTGTGCATGGTTCTCAACTCCAACAGCCATTTGGACTAGTGTTGCCTTCAATTCCCTGGCAGACGAGGTTTTTATGTTGTTTTTTAATAAAATAAAATTCTAAGTTAACTTCAACTAAAACCTTGGTGTCTCTCAGGTATTCTTTAGTTAGAATTTAATATATAAAAGTATACCTAGGAATTTTACTGACATAGAATTCCCAAAAGTTTGTCCAAAGTAATTCTGGGCCAGGTCTTTACAACAAACACTTGAATTTTCACAGCTCTATTTCTCTCTCATTTTCAAAATGCAAAGACCAACCAAGCTAGAACATAATCCTATCAAAAAATCAGGAGCCTCTTCAAAATGCTCATTAGAATAAACGACTCATCACTAATATCCAAGTTTCTTCTAACAAAAAAAATTGCCACTATTGCTGTGGTACTTCAATTAAAAATAAACAAAACTTGCTCGTACTACTTAATATACAAACTTTCATGTAAAAATTTACCATTAAAACCACAAAAAGATGCATACATGATGAAGAAATGACATCTTTTTCTGGCTCTGGTGAATTGAATTTCTAGAATTACACATTTTTCTATATAGTACCGACTTACAACGTCATCCATTCTGTTGTGATTTTCTTTCTAAGTAATCCCCCTCCATCATACTTAACCAACCTTCTGGCATGAAAATGGGGTCATATGTGGAATTATATATTTATCAGAGGCTACCTCAATGTCTCTTAATTAATAGGCATTAGAATAACAGCACAATCAAATGTTATTTTCTTTTTTTGTCCTCATGAGTAAACCAGTCTGTTATTTCTCCCCTAAACAATGGGATCTGCTTTATCCTAGGCCAGCTGGGTTAATACCCTTTTTGAATCCACAGGAATCAAACTGCGGTGACAGCAGGTTTAGCAAGATTGCCATTAAAAATGGAAAGTGACTTTAAAAATGGCATAAAGAAGGCATGACACAAATGTGAATTGAGACACTTCTTCACTAGATACTTGCATAAGTGTTTAGATTTCCGATTTCCAGATGTCAAACTAGTAATATATTCCCTTCAAAATTGTATTATAATTACCAAAGTTGTCAGTCACTCGTGGCAGCTGGCGGGTAGGTACATTGCATTTGGATCTAACTTCTGATAAATATATGGTGTGAATAATTATTCATTACTTGGGGAAGGAGTGAGTTTTCCTAAGACCTGCCCAGTCTTCTTTTCTGGAAAAGTTACTAGGAGTAGATTAGAGTGGCATTCTTTTGGATTGCATTGAAGAACTGAATGAAGTTTAATTGTGTAGGTGCTGTATGGAAGTAATTTGCAATTGTGTGTATTCCATACAGTGTTTCAGCACTGCGTAGCCAAATGCTAGATGCAAAACTCTGTTTAAAAAATAAAACATCTCTTTCTTTTGCTATTCTGTCACTTTTAAGAGTCAAGTTTCATGACGTTTTCTCCTGTAATTTGTTACCTGTCCATTCACACTTTCCCTTACGCAAAAAAGAAAATGCATATCAAGATCTGGGAAAAGATATCACGATGTACTTCTCAATGTGAAAATGGACAAATGGATGCTCTTCACTGCCAGTGCTACTTCATTAAAGATATGAAAATCATAAGTACCGATCCTTATGTTAGGACTAGAAAGTGTTCTTCCTGGAGCGACACAGTTCTTTTCCTACTACTGCAAACTGGGTAGGTGCTATTAAATAGCTTTAAGTAAATGATTTTTGCAGTATTTCTACTTTCCAACTAATGAAATAGATGTAGATAAATAAATTACTCTGTTAGGGTTTTCTTTCAGAGAAATAACCTCTAATATTTATCTCTTCAATTGCACTTTACCTTTTTGTTCCTCTGTGCTATCCTTACACAGAGTGGCCCAGTAATCGGGATGGCTATTGCATAGTATGAGTTCTATTTTTTTTAATTCTATCAATAATCACTTTATTTTAAAATCATTGTGGTAATGTTGGTTTACAGGACTGTATATGTTTTAGGATTTAGGTTTACACCTCTTCAAATGTGTGTTATTACACCACATCCACCACCAAAGCAACAATAATATTTCATCATGAGTCTATTGGGTTCTCTCCTCACTTTGCTACACTCCTCTACCTTCCTATTTTATAGCCTCAACTCTGTAGTATGATTTCTAGAATTTGTTTTGGTTTGGTTTTGTCTCATTCCCTTGCCTTATTTCATCATATTCCACATATGAGTGAAATCATTCAGTATTTATGGTATTTGTCTTTCTCCTCTGACTTTTCACTTAGTATAATCCCTTCAAGATAACATGGTAAGAATTGACCCTTGGCCTTAAGCATATTGTGTCTCTTGAGTGATAACCCACCAAATTTTGTTTCCCAACTTGTTTCTTGAGTTCTGAGCTCTGGGATTGTTTTCTGACCACAGCTTTCCACTTGACCCTTTAAAGCTGACATCTGATCTTACTTCTATAGTATTGTACTTCATTGTCTCTATTCTGCTATTCATGAAGGCCAATTCACTAGGCTGGGGTCATTTTCTGGAAGAAGCAGTCAATGAAACTCTGCAAATTCAGTTCCCCACAATGCTCATCAGAAACTCAGAGCCAAAATGGATTGTACTGAGTCATAGGACATGTAGATTTTACAGTTTTATAACCAAACTCTTTGATTCTTTGATTTCTTATCCCCAAATCACCAAAGCTCATGCTTCCTATTTTCTGCTACCCCTCATGCAATGTGGACTTTAGTGGTTCTATTGTTATGGAATGGATTGGGTATCTCCGTAATAACTGGTTAGATTTAAATTGCTTAAGATTGTTGAAAGGTTCATAATTGGTGTTAGAGAATCTGAAATCCAGATTTCAAAACCCTGAAATATTGCTTATGGTGATCTCTGCAATCTGGGACAAGTCATTTGGACTCTCTGCATCTAAAAAAATATTAACAACAAAAATATAAATAAATTATAAGATAGTGGTAAGGAATAAAATAAAATCATTACATATAATCACAAAAAAATTGTTAGAGACAGAATTCTAAACTGATGCTCTTAATTCTGTTTGCTTCCCTTCCTTCTTGTAAATGGCAACAAGGATGTCATTCATTTGAACTACACTCTTTTTAGCTTTGCCTCATTTCCACTCAGACCTAAAAGATGTGATGATATCACCCTTGCCCTTTCCAGAAAGGGTGAATTCTTTTACTCCCAGCCCGGGAGGTGAAGATGACTTTTCACATCTCTACATCCTGAATGGGTGGTGGCACAGTCAACAACAGTTCGCATGATGGTACAGGAAGACACAAATATGGGAGATCGTCTCTTATTGTGAAGAGAGCATAAGATTTATAGTCAATCAGACTTGAATTTAAAGACTGTCTCAACCATGTACCAGCTCATGGTGTGATCTTGGACTTGCTCCTTAACTTCATTCAACCTTAGTTTACTCAGTGTTCAAAATGGAAGGTAAGTTCCATTTGTAAAGCGGATAATCATTCTATGGTAGGAACTATTATTTACACATGTAATGTCTCTGCCAAAGCTGGCTTTTATTAGCTTAGTTATGAAGAATTTTGCCTTGGAGTGTGATAATAGCAGCCGGCAGCTTCTAAGGACCTAAGACTCAAAATCTTGCTTTCTTGAACATTTGGGGAGCGTTCGCTCACTATGAAAGTGAAGTGATACTTCAGCTGAGACCTCAGTATGTGAAATTGCTTTAATGTCCATTTTAGAGAACATATCAACTTGAATTTTCCTTATCAAAGGAATTTACAAAGCATTTAGGTTTTGGGAAGCATATGTGAGGCAGAAATTGGACAGCACAGATGCTTTTCCCTGGAACTTTTAAAATCCTTGAAGCCTGGAGGCCACATATTTTAAACCTTCAGAGGACAAAGTAATTGAGAAAGGAAACTACCTTTTGACCTTAACTTCTTATCAAATGGTAGTCTAGATTTGGAGACAGAAATTCTGAATTTTGAATCTGGTCTTACCTTATCCTTACAGGTTCTGTGATCTTAGACAAATGTCTTAAACTATGTAAATCTACAAAGAGAAAATACTTACACAACTAATAATCACAATAATATTAACACTAACAAAAATAATAGTAACTCATAAACTTTTGTGTGTGTATTTAAAAACTTAAATATTTAAAATTTCTTTTTAATAGGAGTGAAATAAATTATTGACAATGTATCAAGAGGCATAATTTCTGTTCAGGTCCTTGCCTCTCATGATAAATAAGACAATATTCCTGTGATTTGTGTCCTTTAATTAATCCATCCATCTATTGCTGTGGGTGTTGCTATTATACTGTGGCTATAAACAATATTGCATATGCTTCCCATGCATGTGCTAACTTTTCTCTAGGTTGTTGCTTTAGTCAAAGTTCCATCAGGAAACCAGAAACCACTCAAAGTCATATAAAGATGAGGGTCTAATATAGAGGATTAGAGGCTTATATAATCATTGTAAGGGCAGGCTCTGAAGGGAAAGTGTATTAGAAAATGAGATATGATGAAAACCTTGGGAGAAATTTTCTTATATTGTCTTGGAATTTGAGACTGTCAGGGTGGACTGCTATATATGGTCAAATTTCAAAAACCCTATTTGAGGAAATGTAACACTCTCATGAGCCAAGCATCTCTAAGAAAAATGAATCAAGATGGACAGCAGTGTGCAAAAATAAAATGCTGAATATATAAATGATCTAAATGATAAAGCAAATGGGGAGATATCCATTGATACTAATTTGTTTTGATAGAAAGAATTTCAATTAAATCACACTTATCAAGGACATTACAGAGGTAGTTACAAAAGACTTGTGAAGGATAATCAAAGGTAAGAGATGCTCACAATTTCCCAAGCTAGATGTCATGAATTTGAGTCTTGATTCAGAAACTTGGCATTGTTATACTTTTGAAGAAATAATAACTCCTTGATGATTACAATTTTTAACATTATAAAATGGGTTATATAATACCTACTATTTTCAGAACTGATATTTTATAAATTCACAAGTTAACAGCATGTTGTAGCTTCCATAAAATTTAACATTACTGTTTG
The DNA here is from genome assembly GCF_964194135.1 of Talpa europaea. NCBI lineage: Eukaryota > Metazoa > Chordata > Mammalia > Eulipotyphla > Talpidae > Talpa > Talpa europaea. Next base: position 89,643,885 of record NC_140078.1, on the reverse strand, counting down.
ATACATTAATAGATGTGAAGTTATTCAGAACAGAGGCCCAATGTAGTTTTCTGTTCTTAGTTTGCTCACTTGGAAGCATCCCATTTTCAGAGGGACAGGATAAGCTTTTTTTGCTTCCATATTGAAGGGGAGAAAACTGAAGTCAGAGATTAGCAAAAAAAAATAAATAAAGTGGAGAGAAAATTCAGAGATTAGCAAATATATATATAAATATTATATATTATTATTATAAATATTATATTATTATATTATTTATTAACATAAATATTATGTTATCTTCTGGCATTAAGACAAACTTGCATTCTAGAGAGTCAAGGCTGTATCAAAAGCTACAACTTGAATTCCACATGAGTGAGCCTGGGCTTAGGAAAAGACATTAGCCCTTGCATGAGATTGTAGTTCTCTAAGTAATCTGGGACAAGACAAGATCATGATTCTAGAAAATATGTCAGATATTGGTAAAAGCTTGAATCTCTCAAAGTACCCAGATGTTTAGGGCTTACACCAAGGACCACCATATATTCAACCCACAGTAGTGTAAATAATCTCAGACATCTGGTGCTCTTCATATATCAGCCTTCTTGGTTACAGCTGGATGGAGAAGGACACTAAGTGTGCATATATTTTGCCTTAAGAATGCCATCTGGGGTCTCCCCTGGTGGCACAGCAGTTGAGTGCTGGGCTGCAAAGCTGCCCACAGCCTCTGCAGCTCTGGTTAGATCCCAGGCCCCTGGCAAGGGTCCCACATGGCACACAGACCTCTCCTGTCACCTGCTGCTCCCCTCAGCAGTGTATTTCGTCAGTCTGCCTGTTCTGTTCCCTGCTCTGGCTCTAGTGAATTCTCTTATCCTCCCCCCCACTTCTGACTGTACCCAGTGCTTGTATAAATAAATAAATCAATCTTTTTTTTTTTTTTTTTAAGAATGCCATCTGAATGGACAGAGGAGAAACAGGGCTGGCCAATTCCCTGATCAAACATTAAATAGCAAGATGCTCTTTTGGGATCTATTCAAGCAGTCTTTTTTTTAAAGATTTATTTATTTATTTATATAAGCACTGGGTGCAATCAGAAGCGCGGGAGGGTGAGAGATTTCACCAGAGCCCAGCAGGGAACAGAACAGGCAAACTGACGAAATACACCGCTGAGGGGAGCAGCTGGAGCAGCAGGAGAGGTCTGTGGTACCATGTGGGATGCTTGCCGGTAGCTGGGGATCGAACCAACGCTGCAGAGGCTTGAGGGCAGCTTTGCAGCCCAGCACCCAACTGCTGCGCCACCAGGGGAGGCCCTATTCAAGCAGTCTTATGACCACAGAGTTTGGTTTTGAAGAAATGATTGTTGACTTTATGATCATTTGGATTAGACAGATGTCAAGGTATCATTCAACTTGATTCCTTGATTCCATACTGAACATGTAGGAAAGCCTAGTTCTATTGATACCCTTTATTTGCCTTCATAGTTTTTCTTTGTCCCAAGGACTTTGCCAATACTTGAAGACAAATCTGTTCCTAAGCACATATGCAGAAAACAAAATGTATTCCCTTTCCTTTTTCCTATTGGGAGATACAAAATGACCCATAACACTTGGCAAACACATAGTTTCTGGCACAAGGTAAATTCTAAGAGATTTTGTGAACAGCACAATTCAATCATCTGGGAATGGAGAATAATATACTTTATAGAATACCTAAAAGCCAGATAGAGAAGCATACAAAATGAAAGTCTGTTGATTTCCTTGGTATATACAGCTGTACTCAAAACAGATACCATGAGGGCAGAGTATCTGAGAAGATAAGGCTGTTTTCCTTTCATGCAGCCATTCTATTGTGAAGACAAGGTCAAAAATGCTAATCTAACAGCAAAAAGCTAAGTCAAATTGCATAGACTACAAGGATTTGTTTCTGGATGCTAATTAATGTTATCATAAGAGATGGCTAAAATGAGAACATTACCTGCTAGCAAATTAATAGGGTATGTTGAAATATATCACCAGGGAGGAATTACCTATGCTAATATAGTTTAAAAAGATTGCCACTGGCAAATGTTTCTTGGTAAAGAGTTTTTTTTTTATCACGTGTGAACTCTAGAAGACGTGACTTAAAGAATGTCATGCATCTTTAATTGATGGGAAGTCATTTTCACTGGACAAAGTATGATGGCAAACCCATTTGTCACATTTTATTATGTATATTGAGTCATTTTAAAAAACTGTGTTGCACTATATCATAATGTTGTAATCAGGTAAGCTCAGCATTGTATCTGATACAAAGCCCAGCAGGTTCTCTGTCCTCAGAATTGTCACCTCTAACTGTGCCTAATTCCTAGTTGCAGTTACATGGACCTTAAATCATTCATTGATGTAATCCCTGGAAAAGTCAAGAAAAATCTATTTCAATGATTTTGGAAGCAAGACCTAACTTTTTTTTATTGTAAATTCAATTTTTATTAGATTTTTCTGAAAAGTTGATAGAAGGGGAAGAGGTATTGATAGGAGACAATGAAGAGAATGCAAAATAAAAAGGTAGTGCTGAGTGAAAAGGAATTATGTTGAAAGGATGATATAGTAGTTCACAGCTTGTGTCTCAGACCTGAAACTCTCAAGTGTGTTGAAATACAGTCAGTCCTTACTTAAAGTCATGGATAGGTTCTAGGAAACTGCAAATTTAAGTCAAACAAATTATAGTGACAACAGATCTTCAAAAAAATAACAAAGTTATTTCCTTCAGTACTGGACTAGATTTTTTGGGTTCTTATCATCATTATTGCAAATAAACACTGAATGAAATGATTTTGTTCAAGCACCTGGTGTACATTTGCTAATGGTCATAACCTATAGCACCACTGAATAGTAATTTTTAAGAAGATAATAAGCATATATCTTTCAATTCTCCACCTTCTCTTAGATTCCAACCTATGTAGTGGATCTATTTTATATACTTTTTAAAAAGACTTATTTATTTATGCATACAAGAACTGGGGTATAGGCCAGAGGTGTGGGAGCTGAGAGGATTCTCCAGAGACAGAGTGGGGAACAGAAGAGGTGGATTAACTGAAATGCACTGCTGAGGGGAGCAGCTGGTAAGTCAGGAGAGATCTGCTGCACCATGTGGGTAGCTCCCTGGCTGGGGATTGAACTTGTGCTGCAATGGCTGCAAATACCTTCATAGGTTATATCTTAACACCCCACCACCAGGGAGGCCCCTATTTTTATAAACTTTTAAAACATTGAACTGCTTTAGGAATCTTCCTTTCTCTTCTTCCACAATAGCCATTAGAAAGATCCTAAAATCCTACGTTTTCCACTAGCTGAAGAAAACTGATATTTATCTCCCTGGTCAAATCTATGACCTGACCTTTCAGACTGACTTTAGATCAGATTCACGGGGCTCATCTACAGACATTCCAAACTTAAATTTTCTAAAATCAAACACATCATCTCTTCCTCATTTTGCTTATTCTCTCAGAGCTACATGATTAGTTCCATGGTCTAATAAATGTACCAAGACCCAAATCTCAGTGTCATCTGTGAACCGCTTTACTTTGAATATGTAATTATTTTGCTGTTTCTTCTGTACACCAATATATATCTTGAATCCTTCCATTTCTTTCTCTCTAAGATATCCTTTCTCACCTAGATTTCTTCAGTAGCCTTCCATATATTGTGCCTCCACTCTTGCCCAAAGTTTAAATATTACCCGACAGTGTAGTTTTATGTACAAATCTATACCATGTCATAATCCTGCTTAAAACTTTCAGTGAATTCCATGGCTCTCAGAATTAAGTTCAGTAACATCAATGTCTTCAATTTCTGTTTGCTGTTAAATGTCTGATAGTCTGGTCTTTTGCTTGCTCTTTCTCTGAAAATTCAGTCATTCTGAATTCTTGAAATTTTTCAAACACCTCATGTCTTGTCCATTGCACATGCTTCTTTCTTTTCCTGGGTCATTCTACTTTCTCTTTCTGGTTATTCTCTCCACTCTTCGCTTGGTGATTTCCTAGTCTTACCTCAGTTTACATGTCTTCCCTCTAATGTCTGTGACTGCTTTAGTGTGAACCCTGTACTTCTCTTCTTAAATTATTATGACTTTCTTCTAACTTAGCTGTCTCCCTATTTTTTGCACTCCTTGTGTCCAGGGAATGTGCCTTTCTGCTTTCTTCAATATTCAACTTGGTAACCAATAAATACCTGTTAAATGAATTATTTTTTTTCTTGACCAAGAGCTAAAAGTAGACAAGTATTCCCACTTCTTCCTCTTCAAAAGGTCTTCCTAATCCTCAAGATATTGAAAGTATCACTTTTGGGAATTCTGGATTTTTGCCTTTTTGTGGATATATTTGATACAAATTTCCATGTTATTCAGAACTGCAGAGGTTGACTTTTTAAAAAAAAGATTTATTTATTTATTTATGCATACAAGAACTGGGGTACAGGCCAGAGGTGTGGGAAGGTGAGAGGATTCACCAGAGACAGAGTGGGGAGCAGAACAGGCAGATTGACCGAATATCACTGCTGAGGGGAGCAGCGGACGAGTCAGGAGAGGTCTGCTGTGCCATGTGGGTTGCTCCCTGGCCAGCTGGGGATTGAACTCGTGCTGCAGAGGCTGCAGACTGTTTCATAAGTTGCATCTTAACCCCTTGCGCCACCAGGGAGGCCCAAGGTTGACTTTTGTCAAACAAAAGTCACCTTGGATTGGCTTGTACCGCTGAGGCAAGTCACAGATTGCACTTTGCTTACATAGATTTTTTCTTTCTTGAATTTTATAATCCATGAAGCTTTGACCATGTCATCAATTCATTTCAAATTTCTCTCATGCTGTACATGATAGAAAGTTATAGTAGATGATCTTCTATATTATGACAGTTTCAGATATTTTTTCATTAACTTTAGATACAGCTTTTCAACAACCTTCAAGCTTTATATTTTGGGAGCAGATTAGTTTATGACCTTAATGTTAAAGAGAAATAGTTGGTATGTCAAATATTGCTGTCCTTCAATGCCAGGGCTCTATACGTAAGAACAATTGTTTCATTTTGAAATGTGGACGTGTATGCCATGCCGTGACTTGTAACTCTGTATTTCATAAACAAGCTCTATATGCTGTTGATACCTAATGTGTTGCTTCTCCCAGTCAACACCTTGCAAATTAAAAGAAATTGCTTGAGATTAATACTCCTTTACACAAAGTAGAGAGTTAAAAATATGGAAATGCCAAGCATTCCAACAAAATTTTCAAGCAAGAGAAACTTATTTGATATTATTCAAATTATGCCTACAGAGTAAAGCCAGTCCATAGGTATCAGCGTGAGGGGAAGATGCCATATATTTCCTTTTGGGGCTAAGTAGATGTTGACTGACTTTCAAGATAAGCACAGCTTTGTTCTTACAACTACCTCTGGGAATTGGTGACCATAGTTAATAGGATGTCATAACAATAAACTATAATGTTGGTACATAAAAGAAAATTTAAATAAATTGAACTAAAGAATTACCATTGTAATCATTTTTATTCTCCTTTTTAGACCCTGAGTAAATGAAACTGGTTGGGTGGTTTTATTTTTTTTTTTTTTAACTCAGTGAAGATAAGCGATCACATTTCCAAGTCTGAATAGCATGGCATTGATGAACAGCTGTGAATGAATCAAGTACAGGGTAAATATAAAAGACAGCAAATGATTTTTAAGCTCAACAGCCCTTGAACAATAACTGTAATTAAACTCAATAAAGAATAAAAAAAGAGAAAAGACACAGGGTAGGGGAGAAAAAAACTACTACACCAACAGCCAAACAGCCAGGAAAGATTAAAAGGAAACCAGCAGAGCATAAATGAATTGGTGAAGCCACTTTGCATTCACCATAATTGATCATTTTATATGTCTAAATATCCTTTCCACTCACCTATGGGATCTAAAGGCTAAATTCATGGCCAATGCATCCTTGAATGTATTTATGAGACTTTGGAGTGTATAACAAATGACTGGGATAAATAAAGCACACCTCAAATTTCTTTCATCTTCTTTTTTTGTGCAGTCATTTTAGCAGACAATTTTCTGCATTTAATAGAAACACAGCATCTGAAAGTATCTTTATGAAGATAGTTTGTCATGTCCCTCTTTTGCTTCTAGCTTCTTCTTTTTCAATGCATTTTACTCTGACATTATTTATCTGGTGTTTTTCTCCCTGGTCTCATTTTCATGTCTTCCCGTCATTCTCTGTGGGATGGGTCTGACAGTTCATTGATGTTCGTATAGACTCTGACCAGTGTATTTTTCAGATGCAACATTTAGAGAATATTGAGAAGTCACAGGAAACACATACACATAGCAGTGTGCTTGGCTCCATAAAAGGGCAAGGAAATAGAAAGTTAACGTGCAAATTTAAGTAGCCACTTCCGTTTATTAATATGAAATGAAAGGTTTTTATGTTTCTGATTTCTCCCTCAAAAAGCTTCTTTCCCAATGTAAACTTGATCAGTTTTAGGAGATTATAATAATCTAGCTAAAACTAATGGACTGTGTGAGAAAGATGTAAACAAAAATCAAATCAACATAATGCAAAGGGCGGAGACCCTTTTTTGTCCGTAAGCGATGGGAAACACAAACCTACTTTCTTTTGTGAAGTAAATCAAATAAATTGAATAGAGTCACTTTAAATTAACCAATAATAATCTGTTTCTGATGTGGCCATGACATTAGCAGAAATGATAGAAAACCGATTCAATGCAAATTGAAAACAGTGTGAACCAAGGAGTATTTTATTGTTCTTAATTTTTTTATTTTGCAAGAGGTTGGCATTTAACTCTGCAATAAATGAGCAACCTCTGCAGATTTTTATCAGGATTTTATCATCATTTTGGAGACTTGAGCACTAAAAAGGGCTAGAGTTCTATAGATCCATCATCCTGAATTTAAATTCACATGGGATCTGTATGACTCTTGTCAAGTTACTTGCAATACCTGTCCTCTTCTGCAAATGAAAATGATGGTCACTTTTTGGGAGATATGTTGTAGGATGCAAGATTCCATATACGTATATACATATGTATATATGTACATATAAATATGCACACATATACATGTGTATATATGTGTATATGTGTATATCATATAAAGGATGCCAGGTTATATACTGTCTATATAACATAGTTTATATATAGCACATTATACACACAGCATAGTAAATTTCTTGGCACGCATTAAGAACTCAATACGTGTTTTAAGCTTCAGCCCCACTCCCTATTCTTACTAACATCTTAGCATTAATTGCTAATGTCAATCAAATACTTTCCTATGTGCCAAGTAATTTACTCTTATTATGTAATTATTTCATAGCATATTTATTACATGCATTTTAGATACTGAGCCACTTTACTTTTTATTCACTACTTTGCATTTATTTTTAGTATAAAGTGACTAGCTGAAGAATGCACTATTAATAATCATTAGAGGGATTAGAATGCAGGTTTCTCTACATTTGGGACCCTTTTTCTTAAACATGCTTGGAATTCTTTGCTTGTATAACATACTGAGAAGAGACAGCAGGTTGGCGTCAGCCAAAACTACTCTGTTCCTGCATGATGTGTTTGTCTGATTCCTTGTCTCCACAGATGGTCTTTGGCTCTCAGAGCAATCTACTGCCTTCTATTAGGTATCTGTTGCTAATCTCAGAAATTATCATAAAACAACATGGTTTAATATAATATACCTTTGTCATCTTGCAGATTCCATTACTCAAAAATCTTAGCATTGCTTCTCCTCGTTGTCACTGTTTCTTACCAGCCTGCCATTAAGGTGTTGGCCCAGAGTTTGCAATCTCATCTGAAGACTGTATGGGGGAAGCATCTGTTCCCAACTTTACCCACTGGCTGTTGCTGGCATTCAGTTCTTCACTGGCTGTTGGACTGAGGACCTCCGAGCCTCACTTGCCATTGACCAGTGACTTCTGTTGTGGGCTGAATTGTGTCTCCCTCCCAAATCCTTATGGTGAATTGCTAATCTCCAAAGTGAGTGCATTTGTTCTCTCTCTTTCTTCTCTTCCACTTTCCTTCTTAATTTGTCAGTACTGGGAATAGCTTACCCCCTTTTTTCTTCCCATTTGGAAAAGAATTCCTTTTGTAAAATTCTAACATCAAATTGACAAAAAATGATCTCTTGATATTTTAAGTGGGAGAAAAATGTTAAGAAAATTAACACAACTTCATTTTTAACACAAATCTTAGTTATCACTGTTGTCTTGGTGCATATTTTAAGAATAAATTGAAGTGGTAGAAATCAAATCTTAACTATTTATAGTCATGTAACTACTCTTGTTCTCTCTTGGACCTTCCCTTAGTCCTAGTCTTGAAATAGATACACACCTATTGGGGTGATTGGGGGCAAGGGGTTAGAGTTATGTGTAAAGAAGTACAAAAATAAAAAGAAAACCCAAATATTTTGAAGATATTATTTACTGGATTATTTTTGAAAATATTGTTAATTGCAAGAGTTTTCTCATATAGATGAGTTAGAGAATATCTATATACAAAGGAATTTGTCTGTTTCCTCTTTGTACACTAAACTTTTATCTAACAAAATTGGTATGCATGTAGGACACAGTTTGGAATAAGGCCAGAGTACTCAGATTCTGGCAATACGTAACAGTACATCTGTTCCCAGGCTAATAGAGGGACTTGTGAAATGGTAATATGATATTTGAATCAACTGCAGTTACTTAATCAGTGATTAGGAGAATAAGTGTCAAGATTTTAACAACAATATTTCAAAAATTCTGGAGCATGTGTCTCTCTAGCCACATGGACATGAGCCAGAACCATTAAGCTGCCTGCTACCTGGAACATTCACAATCACCTTGGGAGCAGAGTTGCTGGGACGCCTGAGCAACTCAAAGCATGTTGCCTTTGCATCTGCTTCCTTATTGATGCAGAGGTCGACTGCATACATTGGCTAGTAGTCTCCAGGAACTTGGCAGATATTTCTGCCCAGAAACATGATCAAAATAGAGATCATATCTTAGAAAGATAGGAGTATTTATATTAAATATCTGATTTTTCATTATCTGACTCAAAGCTTCCAGTTTTGTTGATCTCTGAAACACAGTGTATGAATAGCTCCTGGGGCTTGGGGTGTGAGGATGACAGGCTGTCTTATGCAATAAAGATCAGGAATTAGGAATCTAGTTGCACTAAGGTGTGGAAATAACACATTAAATTATTATTCTGGGTTTGTAACCAATTACGTAAACCTCAGTTGAATATATTTGTCTTTCCTGAGTTTTGGGGAACATATCTATGTGTTATTTCAGACAATGCCAATAGTATAATGCAAACATGCTTTCTTTCAACCATTCAAGATTCAACAAACATTTATGGAGAAGTAATTACATTTTAGGCACTGTTGAAGGCAGCAAAACCCCAGGCAGTTATGTACTGGATAAGAATGCTAGTAGAGGATAGTAAAATTTCTTTAAAGCTTGTCTTCCTACAAGGAAATTTCATTAAAGCTAATTATTTACCAAGGAAGGGGAGTTGCCTCTGAAAATATAGTGCTTTATTCAGGAAAATTTATGTAATTATCTAATGTTTACTGTTTGGGGGTAGTAGCTATTTCTATAGAAAATCACCTTGTCTTACAGAATTTTAGAATTGGAAAAGATATAAAGACCACTTACTTGAGAGGACAGATTTTCTTTATAAGCAGAGACCCAGTGATAAAATGTAGGCTCCTTTAATCCCAATTTTGATTACACCTTGAATTGACTTGACATAGCTGGAATCAAGTCACCCTTGATCAATTATTGACATCCTAAAACATTCTCTCTCTCTTTTTAAAGATTTATTTATTTATTTATACAAGCACTGGGTACAGTCAGAAGCGCGGGAGGGTGAGAGAATTCACCAGAGCTGGAGCGGGGAGCAGAACAGGCAGACTGACGAAACACACTGTTGAGGGGAGCAGCGGGCGGCAGGAGAGGTCTGCGCGCCATGTGGGACCCTCCTCCAGTGGCCGGGGAGCAGCCGGGGATTGAACTGGCACTGCAGAGGCTGAAGGCAGCTTTGCAACCCAGCGCTCAACCTCTGCACCACCTGGGAGGCCCCTAAAACATTCTCTTTATGCCCCTAGGAGATGAAAAGGAGAAAAGTTAAGACAATAAAATCACTAAGCAAGGTTTCACTTTAACTACATACATATTCTTGACATATCTGCTTCTTACTGTCTTTAAAGAGACAAGTATATCAGCTTTGTTAGTTGAAGATTTCAGTTTCACAAAATAACCAGTCATAGCTTTAGGCAAATTTTTTTACTTTTTTTTTAAACATCATGTTTTTCATTTAAAGTAGGAATGGTAAATACTATCTTCAAGCATTTTGTTATTTCTGATTTCTAGTTTGTTATAAATTATCTATCATTTATCATGTCATCTTATAGAAAGGGAACATTACTGTAAGACTATTACGTGGATGAAGGTGGGAAAGCAACTGAAATAACACTTTCTTGCATCTGTCAGACTTTATCTCAATATTATCATTGAGCATTGCTTTTTTTTGTGTACTAATTTTTCTTCTCTTTACCTTTTAGTTATTTTCTGCAGAGTTGAGTAGCAGTATTGGCTGAATTAATGATCATGTTGCCTTCCAGAAAATCCAGTCCCTGTGATTTCTTACCACTTCTGTTTTTTCAGGAACTTAGATGATCCTTAGCCCAAAATAGTAGCTCATAAACATTTGTCAAATAAATAAATGCATAAAGAAAGATGCTGGCGTGTAGAAACCATGACTAAATAACATGAGATTTGTAGCTCTTAACGAATTAAATGAGATAACTTATTAAAGAGTTCCAGTTCTAATTCTAGCACACAGAGTTCTAAAGATACTCATTTCTCTGTTTACTCTTTAGTGATTTTTAAATGAATGCTATTTTCTCATTTTAAGAAAATATGGCAATAAATAAAAAAGATGCTTGGGGAAAAGGAGACTTTCTAATGCTTCTGAAATAGAACATATGGGAAATGACATACTTTCTTATGAAATTTAAAAAAATGAAAAATATTTACTTACATGGCAGTGCTATTGAATTTCATGGGGAAGGAGTCATCTGTGAATACAGAATTCTATGATTCACTGATACTTTTCAAGATAGTGAATATTATTCATATTCTATAATATTTTTACTTGGACTAAGAAAAATAAAGAGCAGTATGACATTCCCAAATGACTTGAATAAAATTATTTTAAAATAATTTAAAGGGCCTCCCCTGGTGGTGCAGCAGTAGAACGCTGGGCTGTGAAGCTGTCCACAGCCTCTGCAACACTGGTTTGATCCCCAGCCCCTGGCGAGGGTCCCACATGGTGCACAGACCTCTCCTGCTGCCCACTGCTCCCCTCAACAGTGTATTTCTTCAGTCTGCCTGTTCTGTTCCCTGCTCTGGCTCTGGTGAATTCTCTCACCCTCCTTCTAACTGTACCCAGTGCTTGTATAAATAAATAAATAAACCTTTTAAAAAAAGTCATAAAAAAAATTTAAAGCTGCCTCTTCTCAGAGTTGTGAGGGCTTTTGTAGTTTTTATCATAGGGCGTTTGGAGGACTTTTTGTAAGGTCATGTTGGTGTGATGGATGGTACTAAGATCTTTTATTCTTAGAGACAGTGAGTGCTGCAAGAGATACTTTCTGTGTCTGTTTTTAGAGGCCAGAGTATGTCTCAGAGAATTGTTCCTCTTAGAGAGGTTGTGTTCTACTATCCTAAAGTTCCTTCTCAGAAAAACTATTTTTTTTTGTTTCCAGAGTTTTTTCAAATAAAAACATTCTTGTTATATCAGTGCCATTTGCATCTAGATTTTTTTCCTTTGGTTTATTACTTGAAGAGCTTTAGCACCAACCTCCAATGGTTGGCAAAAAGTGCCATTTGTAATTGAGTGATTCTACAAAAGTTTGTACTTTTGCCTCCCACTATTATTAGAGACATGGATACAGAGGATTCTGGGGAACTTGGTGCAAAAAGTATGCTTCTGTCTCCTGTGTAGTGATTAGTTTCTAAGATTGGGCATTTATATTAATTAATATTTAGCCTATCCGATTGCAGTTTATAGACAGAAATGAGCTGGGCACATAGTTCCTTGCTGTTTGAACAGACCTACCTTGAATGCCTGTTTATGATATGATAATGACAATACCCAATGTTTTCCTTAAACTTTATATTAGCATATCACTGGATTTCAGGAGGAATTTAAGGCAATCATTTCACAAGATGGTATCTAGGATTCTGTCATCTAGGTTTCAGATCCATTGGAGAAATGGCCTTTTGAATATTTATTTTTCATCATGAAAACCCCTAAACATTAGTATTATGCTCAAGAGTTATTCAACCCATCATCCCTGAGCCAGCTTATCCTCATAAGTAGTTAAAGAAAGTATCGATGAGACCATTCACATAATGAATTTTAGAAAAAGAAAAATAGACCCCCCATATAAAATTAATATTATTCATGTAGAATAAGGTTGCTGTTCAGTAAAATTACTGTAGCAGAAAATAAGCAACAAATCAGCATTTTTGTCAAATTACTTCTGTTACCAGTTGTCAAATCATGCTTGAAGGGCCAAATACTGAACACCAAGCATTTAAAACAGGGAAAAGTTTTTTTTATTATGGAGAAAGTGCCAACTGAGATGATGGGAAACTAAGCTCAAATCCCCCACCCCAAAGAAGGGGAGCTTAGGGTTTTTATAGGGAAGGATATGTGCTCGGGCCTGGGAGAGAAATGCTAGTTTATTGGGGAAAGTGCAGGAATCAACAAGGCGTTTCAGGAACTAGATTTCTTGGCATCGAGAAGGTCATTTCTCTCAACAACTGCAGGAGCATTCTGTCCCATTGGTTTCTACAAAATACGTTCCTCCTTACTTTGGGGCCTGGAAAAAAACAGTTGAAGATCTTAACATTTAGCTTGTAGGAGTAAATAGCTTTGCATAGTACTTTAATTCTGTATGCTCTCATTATCAAAAAGAAAGAGGAAAAGTTGATTTCCACTTTTGCAGATTATTTTTTTTTAAAGATCTATGTATTTATTTATTTACTTATTTATTTATACAAGCACTGGGTACAGTCAGAAGCGCGGGAGGGTGAGAGAATTTACCAGAGCCAGAGTGGGGAGCAGAGCAGGCAGAAGGACCAAAGTACACTGCTGAGGGGAGCAGCGGGCGGCAGGAGAGGTCTGCGCGCCATGTGGGACCCTCCTCCGGTGGCCGGGGAGCAGCCGGGGATCGAACCGGCACTGCAGAGACTGCGGGCAGCTTTGCAACCCAGCGCTCAACCGCTGCACCACCGGGGAGGCCCAATTTTGCAGATTATTGACCTCTTAATATCTAGCCCAAACCAGACCTAGAAAGTGAAAAGAACTACTTAAGATAATCATAAGTCTTTGTCTTTTCCTTATTGAACTAAGCCAGTAATATGGGACGTGAAACATGGTAAATTCAGTATTTGATTCTATATATTTATTCTCATCATGTTAGTAGAAATGGAAATGTATGAGGATCTGTCCTTGACATAACTCCTCATGCCAAACATTCCAACACTACACAGTCAATTGAAGAATAAAAGTGTATCTTTTGTCTTCAAAATTACTCCAAAAGGTAGTTATGATAGAGATGCAGTCTGTTTCTACTGATGTGGACAAAAGAGGGGGCCTCTTTGTTTCCTCACAGTGACTTTTACCCTGCCCTTAATAACACATTGCTGTTTAATACCCCACCCATTTGTTAACACTTCCTTTTATAAGGTTCTAGATATGACTGATATAAATGTTTTTATTTTTAAAAAATCAGAGGACATTATGGAATTAGATGTCCACGCACATACATTGTGTCAACACTTAAATTATGCAATAGTGAACATGGATTTTCTACCTGACTCAAAATATACCAATGGCAGAAATGTCTATGTAAATCGAATATATATGTCTATAAAATCCATGCTGTGTAGTGTATATAAAATGACATCGCTCTAGAATGTTATCAGTAAACATCATTATTTTCTCCTGGTAACAAATTCCATGTGTGCCCTGGAGCTCCGTTGAAATGACAACATACTGACAGCCAATGAGTAATGGACATGCGAAAGTACCACATTCCTGACAGATTAAATAAAGATAACAAAACTAAGGAGAAGTTTCTTAAACAATAACTGGGTTTTGATCTAGCTGCATTTTCCCCTCAATAGAAGAATTACAAACCCTAAGGCTTTGAATTGAAAACATTCTTTTTTTTTTTTCCTTTTCTAGATAGACTCTATTGGTAGTTTTTTCCTAAGCCAAACCTTTCTCAGGCTTACTGAAAAATTTGTTCTGGCAAGAACTGTTTCCTTCCTCAATAATAGGAGACAGCATTTTTATAGAGCCTTCCACTGACTCTGCATCCATAAAAGTCTTCATAAAAGTCTTGTTATAAGAGTATATAAAATACACAAAGGTAAGAAAAATACCTTTTGACAACATAGAAAGAAAAAAGAGTAAAAGAAAGCCAAGGACTCTTTATCCTCCATGTGCTTTGCAAAGTGAAGTTGATTCTGTGTTCATACAAGCAGCTAAATAATGAAATATTCCTTCTTTTCGTACTCCCATTACTTACTAGCACGTGAACTACAGAAATAAGACCACAAGTAACTGATTTACTACATTATTCAGTGTACACTGAAATAGCTATGTGCATGAGAGTCAATGTATGACTCCACCCAACACTGTGTCTAAATGCTAAGGAGTAACATTGGCTTATGTTCACATCAGAAAACAAAAATTAGGAAATATGAATTACAGTTCTCATTGTATGCCTTACCCATTCCAATAAACATGTTTTTTGAACATCCATGTGCCAGGCACTGTGTAATTGTCCAGGAAGCTTATAATTGTAATATATGGCTTTAAAAAGTTATCACCTCATTAGAGCTCTATTGGACCAAAAGAAAATGGAAATATTTCATAATTTCAGTAGGGACTTGCGTGGAGGAAAAATAATTTACCTACTGACCTTCTAAATTATTGCTTGAGACACCCAGTTATAAAAGACAAATTACCAAAAGAAAAGCAAATCTGAAGTTTATTAACATGATGCCTCATGTACATATAGGAGAAAAGAGGGGCAAATGAATAAACTCCCTGAGGTGGCCCAACCTACTACCTTAAACAACCATTGTCAGCTAAAGAAAAAAGGAACAATGTGGTAAAAGGAGGCCAGTTGTGGGAGGTCCCCTAGGAAACGCATGTTATGGCCAAAGCATTTTGGAAAAGACAGAACACATATGCATTGGTGATCCCTATAGTCTACCATATGACCTCAGTGTGTGGTAGACTCTACCTTCTGGGTTTGTATCATTCCATTCTAGGACATTCCCACAACTGTGAAATCATGAATTTAAATTACTGACAACAAACACATCCTCTCTTTTAAGGGATGCATGACTATAAATAAAGATAAGGTTTGTTATGCAGATTTAAGTCCTTCAGGTGCCTTCTCCACTAAGTTTCTTTTGACTTAGAATTATCCTTTACTTTGAGGTATTGAGAGGAAGTCATTTTTTAAGATGGCCATTCTTTCAGTGTAGATTTCCCTTGTAAATGGGTAACTCCCACTCTGTCTTTAGAGCTTCTCCTGAGTCTGTTGTATCTTAAAATGATCAGCTCAACATAATCCTAATGATGAAGCAGAATATTTAGGGGTTGCATGTTCTGCTAGCATTCACACTCATATCCTTTTACAGTTCGCACATGGGGTAGGCCACCATTCCTATCCTTCAGCTGAACAGACTTGGCTATATTCATAAATCAGCACCAATTTTCTCATTTGTACAGGATAATTAATAATATCTACCAAGAATATTATTCTTAGTAAAACATAATGTATTTGAAAATTTAGAATCATTCCTTTAAGTGTGTCTATATATTCATGTGTATGTGTGTGTATAGTCAAACGATTAAAATATAAGTAAAATATGCAAATATTGCAATGATTAAAGACAACAATTCAGGTGATGCATACACATTTTCACTCTTCATGAAATGAGCAATTTCAATTCCCAAGGGTCCAGAGAACTGCAAAATGGGATAAAAGGCAGGAAACATTTATAGTATAAAGAATATAGAACAATGAAGAGAAAAGTAGAAAATGAGTAAGGAACAAGGAAATAAACATATTGTTCGGTGCTAATTTGGCATTGGGAGTTGGCTGACTGTTTATACTGCATTTCTGGTCAGTGCACATTTACAGGGACATGTAGGGCATCTGAATTTCACTTTACTGATGTGGCATTCTGGGCGGGAGCAGCTCCGTGTTGGGTGTAGAAATTTATCTCAGCACTGCTGTGGCAGCATTGTGGAAGCTTGTGAACCATTTTTCTAAAGATAGAAACAAATATTCAAAGGGGCATTTGCCAGGGGGTTAAAAAGAAAGATTTGAAATGAATCTAAGTTTGCAAAGTGTTTCCTCTTTCAAAGTCTAGATAATACTGAGACTAAGAAAGAGGGGATGAGGTGAAATGGATTTAAACAATGGAGCTTTAGGATCTGAGTCTTGGAGGGAGAGAGATGAGAAGAATCTTTTTATCAGGAGGATAATGGAAAAATGTAGAGGGAAATCTGCACCCCTGAACGATCCTCTAATTCCTGTGAACTCCCCCAATTCCTGTGGCCAAACCTGCCACCCACCAGTCCTGGACAGCTACACTCTCCCTTGAACAGAGGGTGGAAGCTTAGATATTTTCTTGAGAAATAAGGACATGAAAGGAATATCTTTCCCTCTTCATCAAAGAGGAATTTCGAATTTTTCTCCAGATCGAGGCATTGAGGGATACATTACACACATTATAAATTACTAAATACATATTAAAATATCCCAAATATGTTAATATCATTCTAGAATAGTGCCCCAGCTTGCCGCCTTCCCAATCCATCAACGCTCTGTGCATTGGATCACCGCAACCCCTCACAAGTCAAATATGACTGGAAGCACAATTTCAGAATATGCTGCTTGTTCTTCCCTGTTGAGGACATCTGCCATGCTTGCTCTTCTCTGTGGTGGCAGTGTTCTCACATGGCTGGGCCACAGCATGGGCAAGCCATTTGGTGATACCCCTCTCAATGATCATGGCGGCTACGTGGAGCATTCAATTTAGCAGTAGTCGTTTCTGCCCCTTATGGAGCCTGCCAACACGAACAGATGGGCCATTCTCCAACCCAGGTGGCCTGCCCTACACAAATATAACTTCAAAGGTTGCCTTCTGGAAATGCTTGTGCCCTGCTTTCTGCAAGCTCAGTTTCAGGTGGGGAACTGCTGCAATCCAGAAGACAAAATCTTCCAGCAGTGCTGGTTATGATCATGTCGATTTCTTTCCTCAGTGGAAGGACCCACCATCTGTTTCATGTAACAAATATAAGACAAAAGGGATAGTACACAAAAGGGAAAAAGATATACACCACACACACACACACACACACACACACACACTCACACACAGAGCTTTAAGTAACCAGAGGTTTCAGTGCCCCCCCCAAGTACTGCTAGTCTTCAATTTCTTTGACTTAGCCTCTGTTTTACAGGGTGCCTTTTGAAATCGGCACTCATTTGAAATATTTTATTCTTATGAGGCCTAAGTTTAAAGATCTTATGTTTCTTGCTTAAAAGAGAGAGAGAGAGAAGAGTGAGCAAATCTACAAAGCTCAGTGGGGAAATATATTTTAGATAAAAATATTTCGGCACTGAGTATAAGACTTTGGACTCCTTGGCAGGAGCTGGGCTGGATAAAGCACAAAGCCTTTGCTGACATCAATTTGCTAACTCACATAAGGACTTTGTAATGACATACCTTCAAACCCATCTGGTGATTTAGCCAAGGCTGTTGAGAAGCATCAGTCAAAATTCAGAAGAAGAGTTATAAAGCTGAGTTGTGTCAGAGGACTCTGGCAGCTAACTCATTTTTTATTGGACTCTTGGGCAAAAATAATATGATAGAAATTGCTGGAAATTGGATTGTTTTAGGACATATCCTTATAATTGCTTAAATGAGATGATCTTACTTCCTGCTCTTCGTTTTCAACTGTTATAATCCTAAATCTGAATTGTAGATTTTTGGTTAGTTATTTCACAAGTGAAATTAAAAGGAGGGTGGATTGAATTTGCACACATAAATGATGTTATGGGATTCTGCAGTCCAGCTTCTTCTGAATTTGATCCTAACACTCCATTAAAGCAAATTAGAAAGAATGAACTACAGTTACTCCCAATTTCCAGACTGAAGAACCCATAGAGCTAGCAACTGAACTGTGCTCCACGTCAGCTCTGTGATTTTGTGAAAGTCAATTCTTTGTATTCCTTATTGTTGAATTATGTGTTATATAAAGTATGAGGAAAGAGTCTAACTTGTGCAATAATTGGAAGAAAAAGTTCAGTTTAGTCTAAAATTGGAAGATCCTGAATATCCCTTGACACGGGTATGCAGAATGATGTCTCGGGTGAATACATTCAAATGGTCATTATAATTTCCATTTTCATTTAAAAAACTCATCTTTTGTCCACAATAGGAACTCTCAGTCCTTCAACACTTTACCATATGTTTTGCTTCTATTTCAGGAATGAATAATGGATGTCTATAATGTATTTCTCTTAAACTAGGATGATAATCACTTGAGGTCAAAAACTAAGGCACATTTATCTTTATATCATCAACAATTGTATAGTTCCTGGTAGACAGTAAGG
Organism: Talpa europaea; assembly: GCF_964194135.1. NCBI lineage: Eukaryota > Metazoa > Chordata > Mammalia > Eulipotyphla > Talpidae > Talpa > Talpa europaea. The sequence continues at coordinate 89,625,158 of NC_140078.1, read as the reverse complement.
GGACAATCAATATTTATTGAGTCTAACAATCCACAAATGTCTGTGGAAGACCATTTGCTCACATGATCCTGTAGGGTTAAAAAGCAATGAAATACTAGAGGCATTAACTAAAATAATTCACAGAATAAAACTTACCAACATTTTATTAAAATACTAAGGAACAAGAGTTTAAGCATTTATTATCATCTGAATATTTTAATTCTTTCTCCTGACTCTATCATTATTAAGATAATCTATTAACTTTAAAAAAATATTTATTTATGCATACAAGAGCTGGAGTGTAGGCCAGAGTTGTGGGGGTGGAAAGGATTCACCAGAGACAGAGTGGAGAGCAGAACAGGTGGATTGACTAAAATACTCTGCTGAGGAGAGCAGCAGGCAAGACAAGAGAGGTCTGCCATGCCATATGGGTTAGCTCCCTGCCTGGGGATTGAAGTGACTGCTGAATAGCTTCATAGTGGTGAAACCTAACCCCTTGTGCCTCCAGGGAGGTCCCCTCTTAATATTTGCTAACACTGTAAGTGCTTCGAGGTAGTCTTTTCTCTTTTTCGAATCATTTATTTATTTAAATCATTTATTTAAATCATTTACCTAATTTCCTCATAACACATTTTTTTATTTTGATTTTCCCTGACTTTTCCATATCTTATTAGCTCCCTTCTCTATTCTTTTCTCATTTTTCTACCAATTTAGTTATTATGGTTTTACTCGATACCCCTCCACACACCAAATAATGCACTTTCAAAATTATTCCTGAAATTCTCTATTTCTAAAAATCTGCAATTGGACTAACCATTAGGTATTAAGGGAAAGACATTAATCATACTAACTTCCTGTTAGATTGAAAGCTTTTGGAATAATTGACTACTAAGTGACTTAGGAAGGTAATTAAAAGTCTCTGGATTAAAGATTTTAGTATTGCCACTGCATTTTTCATTTCCTGTTACTATATGCTCATCTGTGCTGCTTCTGACTATCCACTCCAGTTTCATCAGCCCATGCCTTTTTCAATTCCCTTCTGTAGCACACATATCTAATCTAATCAAATTTTTATTTTGGCAGCAATGTCCTTGTTATTGACTGAATTGTGTCTCCCTCAAAATTCATACATTGAAACTCTAATCCCAAAAGTGACAATATGTGGATATAGGGCAGTTAGAAGGTAATTAAAGTGAAATGAGGTCATGAGCATGGAATGCTCAGCCACAGGGCTGGCACCCTTATCAGTAGAGGTAGAGAAACCAGAGCTTTCTTCTCTCTCCAAATGTGAGGTCCCAACAAGAAGGTGGTCGTCTGGTGACTCAGGAGGCAAGTTCTCACTAGGAACTGAGTCAGTCAGTACCTTCATCGTGGTAGACTTCCAGAACTGACGAATACAATCCTATTCCTGAATTTTCTCAATAATTTTCCCTTTCACTTTACTATATCATTTTTATCCCTTAGGAATAATGTGGGATTTTCCCCTCAGTTTTTAAATATTTATGGAACGATTCCTTATGTGGAGGTTAATTAACTTGAGTAAGTTCATTGCATTTTCTCTGATGCAGAAGTTGGATGCTATATTAATATGCAGAATCCTTAACCCATTTACTTTGTGTCATCACTTGTGTTACTCAATTTAATTTCATCTGAAATGAAATTGGTGAATATTCTTCCATACTCTTATGAACCAATTTTAGTGGGGATGAATTAAGTTGAGAAACACACATGTAACAGATTTACTGAAAGGACAAGAATCTGGCCTTTACACAGAGACACTAATTGATTTCCAAAGTAGATTCATATATTTCTCTTTTCCTAAGCTCTTTTGACCATTTTAATGCTTAACTGAATGATAACTAGCAATAATAAGTTAATATTCACTTTGACTATCATTTGACAAATGCTTTGTTAAATGCTTTGCAAATACATATTTTATCCCTACAAGAATACAATATGTGAAACATATAGATATTATTATTACTAATCCCATTTTAAAGATGAGGAAGCTGATGCCTAAACTGTTTGAGTACTTTGCTTTAATTCACATAATTAGTCCATGAAGGAACTGGGATTTAACCCTCCCAAGTCTGATTCCAGAGCCTATCATTTTAATTACAGTATAAATCAATAGGTAGCATTTGCTTAATTCCAGCTCAAGAAAATATTTAATTATGTACAATGCCATAGGTTTTTATCCTTGAGATTCAAATGCCATTAAAAAAAAGTTGAATGGTAAAATATACAATATATTTTGGCAGAAACAAAAACTACATCTTCAAATAACACCATGAAGGTTAGAAATACATGGTAAGAAATTAATGTTACCACAGGCTAAATACCATGGTGTCATTCATGGGAATAAGCCAGTTTGTCCATAGTGCTAGTTTTGCTGGCAAATTGATTGACTCTCAGATAGCACCATTCAAATGAAACTTAGAAGGATGACTTAGGTTTTTTTTTTTTTTTTTTTGATACTGCCATTCTTTTCTCCAATCAGTAGAAGGCAACCTCTTCTTTTGAAAGGTGATGCAAAGCTTCTGTTCACTTCCTTTACTCACTTCTAATTTAATTTTTTTCTCTCTGATTGAAGAACTAAACATATAATCATTGAAGTTTAATAAATTTAGTATCTTTCTCTCATTGACAAGTATTTTCGAATGACAGCAGAAAGAATTCAAATTTTGTACTTTTCCAGAGATAAACCTTTTTTCTAACTTTCATGCAAAGATACATACTTTCATCCAAAATTTTACTCTCATTATTTCTGTATAGGTAAGAAAAAATGCATTGTGTACAATTTTCTTTTTGAGTACAATTGGCTAATCACCAGGTGCCATGCTACAAGAATGACCCATGAGTTTTGAGTGAAAAACAGCCAGTTCAACCCTAAATCTTTCACTTCCCAGTTGAGAGCTCTTGGGCACATTGTTTACTGTCTCTAAAAAACTTCAGTTACTCATTTATAAGGTATATACTACAAGACCTGCTTTTAAGTTTGTTGCCAAATAAAGCAAGATGTGGGAAGAGATCTGGCCACATGGTAGGAACTCAGTTAGTATCATTTGTTTTTCATTTCCATGTGTAATGCTACTGGGGACTTTATAGTCAAAACACAGAATATTCTAATGTTCACATGTGAAAGATAAATGATGATTCCCATCCAGATAAGAAATATATTTTTGCAAACATGAATTTTTCTATGGAACTACAATTGCTGAATATCTGTTCTCTATACCATAATGACAAAAAGCAGCCATTGATATTATATGCTTGAAATATATATATCTTAGTATAAGAATAATAAAACTGATTCAAAGTTGAACTAGTACAATTTTTTTCCTGTCTGTATAAACATTTCTTGCGGTCAGAAGTTACATAAGGCAAGCACCATTTTTTGGTTGTATATGTATGGTCATTTCTCTTATTTTATCTCCCATTTAAAACATTTCCTGTTTTCCCTCCTGCTATGGCCTAGATGCAATGCTTTTTAGCCCATTTAGTTCTTACAGGGTTTCATCATATTCTACTTGACACCAACTGTTCAGAGGAGTCCCATGGGCTCACATTGAGTCCCAATACATAACCTGAGTTTGACAAGTCTAGTTTAACATCGTCCAGATCAATCTAAGAATTAAAGGAGTCTGAGGGTGCTAAATCAACAATGGTCTTCACCTAGGCAGGGAGATGGAGATGGAATGAAAGCTAAAGGGCTGTGTGCTTTTCAAGGAAATACAGTCAGTCCCACAACAGAGCATTTGTGTCACATAGAATCCTAATTGGCCAATTTATCTAAGCTAGTGGGAGAGTATTGGAAGTTTTCATTAGGAGGCTACATTTGCTGGAATTTTAACATCTCTAGTGTAAGTTTTATCTAACTAAATAACTGGCATAGTAGAAAAAGTTGGAAAAAAGAAAAACTCAGTTTGCACTTAAATTTCTTTTATTTACCATCTATTAATAACCTCATGTGATACACTCTCCTCATCTATTAATTGCCTTAACCCTAAAACCAGACTCTCGTATCATAACCCAATGAGGATCAAAAACAAGAGTGAAAAGATAATTAATGTGAGTGTGTTTGAATAATTTTAATGTATTCTATAGACATGGATTATAGTTCTTACAACCAAGTAAGTAAGCTTTGCATTCATATAAATGTGGAGAAAAGAAGAAAAAATTTTATGCCCAAAGAACAAATATATGGCATGGACAATATCATTAGAAATGTTGAAAATATGATGTGGAATAATTGTACACATGGAAGAGTAAGTTAACTAGTAAAGCAGGGCTGGAGTATGAGGCATCTCAATGCTGAGAAAAGAGACTGGATTCTGTGTGATAATCATGTGTTATGTGATGTTTTCAAGTAAAGAATAAGAAGATAAGAAATTGGTAAAGAAACTGCATGGAAGATTCCGCATCCCCAGAACTTGAACTACATCCGACGAGCTAAATTTGTGTCAGGTGCAATGATAGAACTGGAGAGGCCCTCACTCTTAGGCCAATATTGTTTGCAAATATTTTATAAATGGTTGAACTTTTCATCACTCTCCTACAACAGTACTTATTTCTATCTAAGAAAAATTCTACCTCTGAACTTACTATTTTATGCTTATGTTAATGGAAGTTTTCTTCTCTTTAGGTTTGAAGCTCATCCCATAAATGAATTCCATTTTGGAAAATGTAAGAACAGGCTGTTCTTTTGGCTATTGACATTCCATTTTGGATTCCACAAAGGGCTTTAAACACAATCACTTTTACAAGCCTTTGATGCAAAGCAAGTAACTGCCTAATGTTATTAAGCAGCTGAAGGGCAGGTAAATTGGCTGTGTTTTCTAAAAATGACTTTCATTTCCATCTACAACATGATTGCACATTGTAATATAGCAAAGCGAAAGTTGAACACTGAAAAGATAAGCATTAAAACAGAATATAAATTCCTAAACCACAAAAGCCATATTTCTTAAAAACTGGAAATAAAAAAGTACATGTCATAAGGACCTTTGTGCCACAGCACTGAAAAGAACTTTGCACGTCTTTCAAGTTTTTTAAGTTAGTTTAATTGCAACAGTATTTTTATTTAACAATTTCATTGAGTAGATTTTTGAGTTTAAAAAAATGTGACTGCTCTGGGAAATGAAAAACTGACAAAGTAAGCTTGGTTGGAAGTGGAGGCCATAAATGTTCAGCAATATGTTTCAATTTTTGCACAACCTAAAATTGATGAGTGATAAAAATAAAAAAAATATCATAAAACCTATTGCTATTTTTTTTAAAAATCCTGGTTGTTTATATTCTATAACAAAAGGACTGTAGTTGCACAGCATCAAAGAGAAAGTCTACCCATTAATTACAAATATTTTAAAGGAATCTAGGAAAAGAATCAGCTTTCAAACAAAAATTTCATTATTATTTCCTTTTATTTTCTCATTTATTGAACCAAATTGGCAATACACTTTAACAGTGTCCCAAATTTACTTTAAAAGTTTAAATGAAAACATCAATGAGTCAAATAGTTATATTACTTGTGACCGGATAGAAATAAAATTGTATTGTACAATCATTTTATCACTAAAATGCATATAATCGTACATTTACTAATGAACATTCCAAAGCAGGGGTCACTGACACTAGCCGTTGTTTATTTCTGGCCTTGTGTATTTTTTTTTTTTTAATACAAGTATGTGTTTTGTTTCTTGGTAGAGTCCTAAGAAACCTAGGTTCCTTCCAATAATCTGTGTGATGCCTTTTGTCCAACTCAGCATGGTCTGCCAACGTCCCTCCTAGGTTTGCCTGTGATTTTAATGGTTGTCAAAGATAGGGTGAGGCAACTATGTTTCATGTCTTGTTGACCTAAACTCTTTTGTCCCCCTAATAGCAAAAATGATTCACATATTTACTCATTCATTAAAAAAAATAATTATGCACTAGACAGCTTCTAAGTTTGAAGTACTTGGCATTTACCTCCACAGAACTTATAATCTAGTAGATGGAGAAAGGAAAACACATCAATCAAGCAGTAAAGCAAAAATATAAAATGAAAATATCAACAGAAGCGGTAAAGGAAAGATGTATGGTACTATGAGAGTATGCAGGGTTAATTTGGAGAATGATCTCGATTCTCTACCTATATCCACACACTTTGCAATTTGTTTTGATTTTTTTTCTTCCATTGCGAGGTGATCAGATAAAAAGGGAACATTGGACTTAAAGTAGTATATGCACCTGCTGATTTTCAATGATGCACATCTAGTATGTATAGAATGTTACAATGCAATATTTCTTTAAAAAGAGGTGAAATCAATTTTCCTATTCTTTAAACCCATATTGGTCTTGTGACTTTCTTTGGCTAATGGTAAGTGGCAGAAGTGACACTGTAACAGATCCAAACCTATACCTTAAGAGGCTTTGTGTGTGTGATTCCCTTCTTTCTTGGTCCTCTCCCTTCATCATGACAGAATGCTGAAGTCAGAAGGCTTGGTAAGGTACAGGAAGCAAAGTGGAGTCAGCTTCACGGGCCTAGCCAAGGCCTAGGCACATGAAAGAGCCTAGAGATATCAGCTAATCTGCAAGGTTAACTCCCAGCTAACCGCAGAATCATGGATGTGCCCAGCCAGGTTTATCTCTATCAGCAGGATTGCCCTGCTCATCCAGAGGTTTCTGAGCAGAAGTAAATATCCGGGCTAATATGCCACTGTTGTTTCATGCTTGTTTGTTATGCAGCATTACAATGCAAATTAGTCACTGACATATGACTATATTTGGTGAGTTCAGGCAAGACTTTCTTGGTGGAATTATTCTTCATTCTTATTTATTTGAAGAATATAAAAGAGCAATAAATATTAACAAGGCAAATGAAAGGAGAAAAGAACATTGAAGGTAGATGGAGCAAGCACAAAAGCCTGCTGGTGACAATTATAAGGGACCTGGGGTAGCCAGAACACAGGAGTCAAGTGAGAGTGTGGTAGAAAAGCTGACACTGAAGGTTATACCTACAGGGCTTTGTAGATCATCTTATTTTATATTTAATCTGAGAATAAAGAAAGTAATTTGAAGGGTTTAAAGCAGAGTGAGACTATGACCATGATATGTTCAATTACAGTCAATTACAGACTTTCTCTGGAGTATTAAAGAGAAGAGTGTTTATTTTTTTTTTTAGATTTTTTTTAAAGATTTATTTATGTGTACAAGAGCTGGGTACAGGCCAGAGATGCGCGCGTGTGTTTGTGTGTGTGTGTGTGTGTGTGTGTGTGTGAGAGAGAGAGAGAGAGAGAGAGAGAGAGAGGATTCACCAGAGACAGAATGGGGAACAGAACAGGCAGACTAACTGAAATACACTGCTGAGGGGAGCAGCAGGTGAGACAGGAGAGGTCTGCTGTGCCATGTGGGTTGCTCCCTGGCCAGCCAGACATAGAACTCATGCTGCAGAGGCTGTGGTTTGCTTCATAGTGCAGAGTTTAACCCCTTGTACCACCAGGAAGGCCCAAGAGTGTTTATTTTTAGTTTAAGACAAGGTGTTAAGCCAACCTGGGTCATTGTAATAACTTTGATGTGTCTTCACATCTTCTTTCAAAATTATCTTTATTCCACCTTGAAAGATGTTATGCCATAGTTTTATAAAGCATGGGTGTGGAGTCAGACAAATATGGGTTCTACTTCTAACCCTCTACATATGAGCTTCACTTCTCTAAGCTCAGGTATCAAAACTTCCTCTAGTTATTCAATTCCCCTTTCTCAACATACCCGTACATGGATCCTCCAGTCAGCTCATTTAATATTTTTAATAACTCCTCTTTCTCCCTTTCATATTCATTTTGCTTTCCAGATAATATGATACTCTGTTCTTTTGCAGTCCATAGGGAACTACAAAGGCATTAGTTATTATTACCCTGACTGAAGGCATACCTCCTCTATAAAACCATTGCCATTTATTTTGAACCACTTTTTCTAGTATTCTGTAGTCTATCTCTATCAGTAATTATTGCTTACAGCAATTTTCCAGCAAGGATGGTTGAGATAATCATCTTAAAGTGAAATAAACAATGGAGCATTTTGTTCATTCCTTTAAGTAGAATATGGAAAGAGCTAGACTCATATTGGATCAACACCGTCAAGCTCCTACGTCAATATTTGTCATCTCCTTATTCTTCTGTTCTGGGTTGCAAAATGTCTTCACAATCCCTCATGGTACATTGGACCAAACCAGGTCATATGCAAAACCACAGATCAATATGTGGCAAAGGGTAATGGAATTTCCCAGATGACTTAGTCCTGACATTATACACCTCTCAGCTAGATACATTTGGGGGATCTGTTGGAGGTAATGACTGTTGAGTAGGCAGCCAGCAGTGACTTAATGATCATATTTGTTCTGATCCTCATCTATCCACATGTTCTTCTAGATTTTTAACCTCCAGCCATGGAATTTCCTAAAGTTCTCTGATCATACACTGTACCTCAGCACACACTGTTTTATTTGTAATGCTAGCCCTTTGCTTATTTCTTTCTACGTAGAGAAACATTATACTTTTAAGCTTTATAGAATCATCATTTCTTCTGTAAAGCTTTCATTGATCCCCATACCCAACTACACATTAATCATGCTCATCTATGTTTTATTTCTATTTCTTGCATAGATCTGATTTGCCTTTTAATTTTTGTTTTGATTTACATTTTTTATTTGTGTGATTTTCATTGTGATTTACTTGTATATCAATTCATGACTCCTCCACTCCCACACCATGATTCATTGTCCTTGTAGATGTTTAATATCAAAGAGCAAATATTATACTTATCTGCAGTTCAAAGCAACTGGCATGGTGCTAGACAATGTAGAACTTACCAGTGTATACTTTCTCACTGATGTATTTTTAAATAACAAACAGGGAAAGAGAGACTACTAATAGAAAACAAAATGACCGGCATGTTTCCTTGTCTTAAAGGAGGGAAGCAGATGGCTATGTTATTGTGAAAATAGCCTTGATAAGTCTTGATGTACTATGATTGGCTCTTCCCCCTGGGATATAGCGGGCCCTCTGAGTATAATTGGATTGTTGAAATAAAACCTTAGTCCTCCACAAAAATAATAGGAATTTAGGGATTTGAATTAGCGTCTGGAATACTAGCAAGAAAGATTTTTGGGGTGAGAAAGAGTCCTTAAAGTATGACAGGAAGATGGGACCAAAAAGTACATCATTATGGACTTTCTTTCTGAAGGGATGAATAATGATATTGTAGAACATGGTGTTTAATTGTTTTCTGTATCATGTAATGATGTAATGCAAAAATCATACATCCTTTTTTTTTTAAAATTAAGGCAATATTGGCTTATAGCACTATATGTGATTCAGAGGTATAAGATCTCACCTCCTCAGATGTATGTAATCACACCACACCTACCATCAAGGTACCCTTCCTCCATCATAGTCCATTGGGCCCCCTCCACACTTAACTCTTTACCTCTCGCCTCCTGCTGCTCCCCTACCTGACAGTCTTAAATATATAGACATATTTCTAGGGTTTGTCTTAACTTCAACTTTCAGCAGAATTCTACCTTGCAAAATAATGACTATCAATAGTACTAGATATCTAAGTTGTGGTGAAGTAGGGAATGAAAGAAACCAGGAATCATGACAGACTTGTAGGACAGTAGTATTTTTCACATAACTCTTAAATTCATCCAACATCCTAACTAATTAAATATAAAGAAATTACCATACCCCTTTTCTTTTGTTCTAGTTTGTGATGAAGGGAGATCGGACAAGGGAAATATTATCAAGATTATAGTAAAGCAGCAATAATGGCACTTACCACTTCTTTAATTCAAAAATATTTACTGAGTACCAGCTATGCACCAGGCATTATGCTGCTGAAGTTATGCATGTTGATAAGATAATGTCCTTTATATTCTCTCATTATCTTTCACTGATGAGTCTTTACTATTCTTTCATCTTCCTACTTGTTTCTCTCTATAGAGCATTCTTCATCTTCAAAGCAATCCCTACCATTTGTTTTCCAAGCATTCAATTGGACTAAATAAAAGGACATTATGGGTCTTGTTTCTTTTTTTATATTTTTAGTGAGTTTAGTATAGAAAAATATATATTGAGACTGACGAGTGAACTGACTTTGTTTTCCCCAGTAAAAATGATGATTCATGTTTGCTGAAAGAATGCTTCCCAAGCTGTGTGTGGGGAAGAACTAGTTTATTTCATCTATCTCTCCCGCATCCCTCTTCCTCTCTGTCTCACTGTATAATGTAAGCCACATATGAAATTCTACATAGTCTAGCAGCTACATTGCAAAAATAGAGATAGGGAAATTATTGTTTATAAAATATTTTATTATCAGTATTTCCAAAACTATAATTTCAGTATAAAAATAGTTAATAAAATATTTCTTTGCACTAACTATAAAACTCTGTTTTTTTTTTTTTATTCAACTTTATTTCAAGTGCTTAAAAGTTAGAGGTTGCTGGAAGCTTCCATACTAGATAGATTTTAGGACAAGAGTCTGGGCAGTTTCAGTGCCTGTGGTGAGGCAATGTGACAAGGTTTAGAAATGGAGGTTGGTAATCAAAGAGTAGATCACAGCATAAGAATGGAAAATTTCAGTGGAAAGTCATATTTTCTATATAGGTATACATAGTATACATGCCTCCACCCTAACCAACACATCCATTTTAAATCATAAACTATCCATGTTTCTGGTGAATTAAAATGTCTTTTTGGAGAGACAAGGTTATACTGAATTGTACTTCAAGTCTTTTTGACTATAGATACAAGATCTAAACATATAAAAACCTGTCGTTTCTATTGTTCATTAAATTTGATTTTGTTTTGGTCTTTGCTGATCTTCACAGTTATTTTTAATAAAACTATTGATGTAAGCTATCATTTACTTAGGCAAATTCTTCGTGTTCAGGAAGAAGCATATGTGTGATTTTTTTTTTTATGTTTCACTTCAATATTTTATTTTTTTTTTTTAAATTTTATTGTTATATTCCCCATACAATTGCAGCCCCCCCATTCTGACCCCAATCCTTCCCCTCCCGCCCCCGCCCCCCTAAAAGTGTCTCTGGTTCATAGTTTTTTGTTGATTTTGATTTTCACTTTCTTATATTCATTTTCCTGGTCCCTTATTTAAGTTTTCTAGATTCCTGCTATGAGTGAGATCATCCGGTATTTTTCTTTTTCTTTTTGGCTTATTTCGCTGAGCATGATCCCTTCCAGCGCCATCCATGTTGCTGCAAATTGCATGTGTTTATCTTTTTTGAATGCTGAGTAATATTCCATGGTATATATGTACCACATCTTCTTGATCCAGTCATCTATTTTTGGGCATTTGGGTTGTTTCCAAAGCTTAGCTATTGTAAACAGTGCTGCTATAAACATAGGGGTGCAGGGGCTCTTTGGAATTGATGTTTCTGTGTCCTTTGGGTAAATACCTAGGAGTGGAATTGCTGGATCATATGGAAGCTCTATGTTTAGTAGGTCCAGAAATCTCCACACAGCTCTCTACAGTGGTTGGACCAGTTTGCACTCCCACCAACAGTGCAGAAGAGTTCCTTTTTCTCCACACCCTCGCCAGCATTTGTTGTTGCTAGTTTTTTTAATATGTGCCATTCTCACTGGTGTAAGATGGTGTCTCATGGTAGTTTTGATTTGCATTTCCCTGATGGCAAGTGATGTTGAACATTTTTTCATATGCCTGTTGGCCATTTGCATTTCCTCTTCAGAGAAGTTTCTTTTTAGCTCTTCTGCCCATTTTTTGACTGGATTATTTTCTTTGTTGTTGTTGAGTCTCATCAGCTCTTTGCAGATTTTTGTGATCAGTCCTTTATCATTAGTGTTGGGTGCAAAAATGTTCTCCCAGTTGGTGGGGTTTCTCTTTGTTTTTGTTATTGTCTCTTTTGCTGTGCAGAAGCTCTTTAATTTGATGTAGTCCCAGCTGTTTATCTTTGCCTTCACTATCACTGCTTTGGGTGATGTGTCTGTAAAGATGTCTTTGATGTGCAAATCACGTAGTGTTTCGCCTATATTTCCTTGTATATATTTTATGGTTTCAGGTCTTATGTCTAGTTCTTTAATCCATTTTGAGTTGATTTTTGTGTATGGTGTGAGGTAGTGGTCAAGCTTCATTCTTTTGCATGTAGCGACCCAGTTTTCCCAGCACCATTTATTGAACAAACTTTCTTTGCTCCAATGCATAGTCGTTGCTCCTTTGTCAAAGATTAGTTGACCATAAATCTGTGGGTTTATTTCTGGATTTTCTATTCGATTCCATTGGTCTGTATGTCTGTTCTTGTTCCAATACCATGCAGTTTTGATGATTATGGCTTTGTAGTATAGTTTGAAGTCTGGGAGTGTAATGCCTCCATTCCCTTCTTTTTTTTTCAGGAGAGCTTTGGCTATTCGGGGTTTTTTGTGATTCCATATGAATTTCATCAATAATTGTTCTATTTCTTTGAAGAATGACATTGAAACTTTGATTGGAATAGCATTGAATCTGTATATTGCTTTTGGAAGGATGGCCATTTTAATAATGTTTATTCTTCCAATCCACGAGCAGGGGATGTCTCTCCATTTCTTTGTGTCTTCTTCTATTTCTTTTAACAGTGTTTTATAGTTTTCTTTGTATAGGTCCTTTACCTCTTTTGTTAGATTTATTCCCAAATATTTGATTTTTTTTGTTTCAATAACAAAAGGGATGGTTTTTTTGATTTCTTCTTCTTCAGATTTATTGTTTGTGTATAGGAAGGCTACTGACTTTTGCATGTTGATTTTGTATCCTGCCACTTTACTGAACTGATTGATGAGTTGAATTAGCTTTTCTGTGGAGTTTTTGGGGTTCTGTATGTATAATATCATATCGTCTGCAAATAGTGATAGTTTGACTTCTTCTTTTCCTATTTGGATTCCTTGGATGTCTTTCTCTTGTCTTATTGCCCTGGCTAGGACTTCCAGTATTATATTGAAAAGCAGTGGTGAGAGTGGACATCCTTGTCTTGTTCCAGATCTTAATGGAATTGCTTTCAGCTTTTCACCATTGAGAATGATACTGGCTGTTGGCTTGTCATAGATGGCCTTTATGATGTTGAGGTATGTTCCTTGTATCCCAAGAATTTCAAGGGCTTTTATCATGAATGGGTGTTGCACTTTGTTGAAAGCTTTCTCAGCATCTATTGATATTATCATATGGTTTTTATATTTCTTTTTGTTGATGTGTTGGATAACGTTGATTGATTTTCGGATGTTAAACCATCCTTGTGCCCCTGGAATGAATCCTACTTGGTCGTGGTGAATTATCTTATGGATACATTGTTGGATTCTGATGGCTAAAATTTTACTGAGGATTTTTGCATCAGTGTTCATTAGGGAGATTGGCCTGTAGTTTTCCTTTTTTGTGTTGTCCTTGTTCGGTTTTGGTATTAGTGTAATGTTGGCTTCATAGAACGTGTTTGGTATTGTCCCTTCCTTCTCAATTTTTTGGAAGAGTTTGTGAAGGATAGGTACTAATTCGTCTCTGAATGTTTGGTAGAATTCATTTGTAAATCCATCAGGTCCTGGACTTTTGTTTTTGGGGAGGTTTTTGATTACCATTTCAATTTCGCTAATTGTAATTGGTCTGTTTAGGTGTTCTATTTCTTCTTTATCTAGCTTTGGGTGATTGTAGAGTTGTAGGAATTTGTCCATCTCCACTAGATTATTAAACTTGTTTCCATATAACTGTTCATAGTAGTTACTGATTATTCTTTTGATTTCTGCTGTGTCCGTTGTGATTTCTCCTCTTTCATTTATGATCCTGTTTATTTGTGCTTTCTCCCTTTTTTCCTTTGTGAGCCTGGCTAGGGGTTTGTCTATTTTATTGATTTTTTCAAAGAACCAGCTCTTGGTTTCATTGATCTTTTGGATTGTTTTTTTAGTTTCAATTTCATTTATTTCTGCTTTGGTTTTTATTATTTCTTTTCTTCTACTGGTTTTGGGTTTTTTTGTTGTTCTTTTTCTAGATCTTTGAGCTTCGAGATTAGGTTGTTTCTTTGAGTTCTTTCTTGTTTCTTGATATGAGCTTCTATTGCTATATATTTTCCTCTTATTACTGCTTTTGCTGCATCCCATACATTTAGTATATTGGTGTCCTCCTTGTTCAATTCAAAAAATTTTTTAATTTCTTCTTTGATCTCCTCATTAGTCCAGTGGTCTTCCAGTAGTGTGGTTTTTAATCTCCATGAGGTAGGAAATTTCCTTGCCTTCTTTTTATGGTTTATTTCTAGTTTGATGCCTTCATGGTCAGAAAAGATGGTTGATATGATTTCAATCTTGGTGTATCTGTTGATGTTTGTCTTGTGCCCCAGTATGTGATCGATCCTGGAGAATGATCCGTGTGCGCTTGAGAAAAATGTGTACTCCGTTTTTTTGGGGTTTAGTGTTCTATACATGTCTGTTAAGCCCAATTGCTCTAGGTCCTTATTTAGAGCTTTGGTTTCTTTACTTATTTTTTGTCTTGTTGATCTATCCATTGTTGATAGTGGTGTGTTGAAGTCTCCCACTACGTATGTGTTTTCTCTGATGTCTGTTTTCAGAGAGGACAACAGTTGTCTGATATATTTTGGTGCTCCTTCGTTTGGTGCGTATATGTTAATGAGTGTTATTTCTTCTTGAAGTATTGTCCCCTTGATCATAATGTAGTGACCATTGGGGTCTCTTTTTATCTTTTTGAGTTTGAAATCTGTTTTATCTGATATAAGTATAGCTGTTCCTGCTTTCTTTTTTGGTCCATTTGCTTGTAGGATTGTTTTCCATCCTTTAACTTTGAGCCTATTTTTATCTTTTGTAGCTAAATGTGTTTCCTGGAGACAGCAAAAGGTTGGGTTTTGTTTCTTAATCCAGGCTGCAACTCTGTGTCTTTTTATTGAAGAGTTTAGTCCATTTACATTTAGAATTAATATTGATATGTTAACATCTGTATTTGCCATTGTGTTTGTCTTTCCTTTGATTTTATTTATTTATTCTTTTAATAACTTTTTTTTTTTTTGGCCTTCTTTCATTGTTATTCGTCCCTCTGAGGTTCTGGCTTTAGGACTCCTTGTAGTATTTTTTGGAGTGGGGGTTTAGTTGCAATGAAATTCCGGAGTTTCTGTTTGTCTGGGAAGGTCCATATTCTTTCCTCAAAGAGGAAGGAGAGCTTTGCGGGATAGAGTATTCTTGGTTGGCATCTGTTTTCTTGGAGTCTGTTGACTATGTCCCTCCACTCTCTCCTTGCCCGTCGTGTTTCTTCGGAGAAGTCTGATGTCAGCCTGATTGGCTTTCCTTTGAATGTTATCTGTTTCTTCCCTCTTGCCAGCTTCATTGTTTTTTCCTTGTCCTGGATTCTTGGGAGCTTTACTATTATGTGTCTTGCTGTATTTTTCCTTTCGTCGTGGAAGTTTGGTGTTCTTCTTGCTTCTTGTATATCAATTTTCAGCTCCTTCTTCACATTTGGGAAGTTCTCTTTAATTATCTCTTTGAATATTTTCTCTGTTCCTACTTCTCTCTCCTCTCCTTCTGGTATTCCTATAACTCTTATATTTCCTTTCCTCATGGAGTCAGATAGTTCCCGAAGTCTTTCTTCATTCTTTTTCCTTCGTACTTCTCTTTCCTTTTCTGTTTTGGTTCTTTTTATTTCTGTGTCTTCAAGAGCAGTTATTCGTTCTTCCATTTCATCTATTCTGCTTTCATTGCTTTTCCCAGAATTCTTTAGTTCTTCCACTAATTCTTTGATCTCCTGCATTTCTTTTACTTCCCTCTTTAGGGACTCAATTTCATTCTTCTGATCGTTGATTACTTTTCCCTTATCATTGTTTTCCTTTATGACTTCTGTCAGTTTTTTAATCACGGCAATTTTAAATTCTCTTTCTGGAAGGCTCAGAAGTTCTTCCAAGTTACTGTCGTTGCAATCTGGGGGCTGGTTTTCTTTTTGTGGTGTGCTTTTTCTCTGGAGAGTTGCTAGGTTGCGTGTGGTTCTTCTCCTCCCTACTGTCTGTTTTCTAATTTGCCGTATGCGTTGGGACACTGTGTTGTTGGGACTGGCCGGCATCTTGGGTGGGCTTCTCTTCTCCCCTCTGGTTCCTCCAGGAGTCATCTGTCAGTTTCAAGCAGTCTTTATTGGAGAAAGGTCCCTGTCCTAAAATGTTGATGTGGGGACACACTCCCCTGTGCGCCTGGTCTGCTCCGGCGGTGGGTTCCTGCTCCCCCTCTGGGCTTGGACTGCAGGCCAGAGGGGGTCTGGCGTGGGCGAACTTCCCCCGCTCACCTCTGGCTCCTGAGGAAGCCTTCTGCAGGTAGTCTTTACTGAAGAAATGTTCCTGTTCTAAAATGGTGATGTGGGACACACTCCCTGCGCGTCCCGTGTCAGGCACACTCTTCTGCGTGCCTGGTCTGCCCTGGCTGTGGGTGCTCGCTCTCCCTGTGGGCTCAGACTACTTGTTCGGAAGGGGCCGGGTGTGGGCTAACTCCCCAGCTGGCCACTAGCTCCTTCAGGAGCCTGTGCTGGCTACAAGTCGCTAGGTGGCGCCAAAGATCTCTCCTAGAGCCCTTGGGGAGCTGATTTTCCACCCCGTGGGACAGGGAGTAAAGCGGGGATGGTAGGGTACACTTCAATGGCTTTGGGGTGCTGTGTCTGCCTTGTGCCCCACCGTTGTGGGGAACCCACGCCCCTAATTTCGTGCCCCGGGTCTCAGTTCCAAAGTCCTCCGTTCCAGGACGCGGGCTGTAGCCCAGTTCAGTGGCGCGGGAATGGCGCCTTTTGCACAGCTCCCGTGCCTGGGCGCCTGGTTCCTGCTTACTCAGGGAGGGACCTTCACCTCAGTGAGGACCTCCGCGCGTCTCCCTGCAAGCCTAAGTCGTCTCCCAAGCCTAGGTCGCAGGCGCGGGGACCTGGGCAGCCGTGATCCTGGTCTGCACTTGCTTTTCAAGCGTGCTGAGCGCGCTGCTATCCGCGCAAGCTTACCGGCATCCCGGGCTGTGTGCGCGTCTCCCGGGGTCTTTGTTCTTCTCTAATGGCGCCCGGAGCCATTCGCTCACCGCCGCGGCAAATCCTGCAGGGTTCGCCTCAGCTCCAGTTCAAGGGGTGTGGTGGCTGCAATAGTTCCTTTCCACTCACAGTCCCGCTTGCTGCGTCGTTTGTTCTTGGTGGCCGTTTTGGTTTGTTGTTTCCCCCCTCTCCGCTGGTCGGAGAGTGCCACCTCTGTGGGCGGGGGAGGGGAGCAGGGTTCTGCGCTTCCCATCCTTCTGGTCCTCTTTTATGGCCACTTTCTTCTTCGGGTAGTTTGCTGGAGTCACCCGTTTATCTTCCGTGTCCCAGTTCTCACTGGGACCTGCCTCTTTTCCTCCCTATTAACTTTTTTTAATGGGAGATCTTACTCGCAGAGTCTCCTCACCGCCATGTTGCTCCGCCCCTCCCATATGTGTGATTTTTTTATAATCATAATAACATTAAGCAAATACCCATATGAATAAGTCTGTCTGCTCAACTTTGCTTATTTCCTTAGGCTAGATTCTGGGAAGTGGGTTTATGGAATCAAAGGTTATGCAAACATGTAAGTCTCTTGTCATCACCTTCAAATTTATTCTCATAGGATATACGGTAGATGGTAGGGTTCAGTTACCACTCAGTATTCTTTAAATAATTACATTTTTGATGAGGAAAATAGCATGACACTACTGTTGTTATGTTTCAAGTTTTGAATATTTGTAAGGGTGAACATTTTTCCTTGGTCTAGTTGGTCATACTTGGCCCAATTTTTTTCTGAATTGCTTGTTTATATCTTGTGCCTACAGGCCATGTCATTACTTTTTCATCAATCTCCCACAATTCCCTATTCAACCTTGCCGAGAGAGGTAAAGTGATGAGGACGCCCTGCTGCTGAGCCACAGAGATCTCACTATTGGACTGTGGTCATAATAAAATGTACTGCAGTTACAATCAGTTAAGTCTTGGTAAGCAACTTAGCTAACCTTTAGAATAAATCCATATACCCCTGAGGTCTGTCTGCTATAATAGCACAACTAAAAAACAGACAAATACTTTGAGTCTTATAATTTAAGCTTTGCCATCCCCTCCAAAGAGGATTGCTTTACTGAAAATATATCTGCCTGCAAAGAGCCTTGGGGCCTGGGTGCTCCTTTTGCATTGAACCAGCTATTAAAAAAAATCCCTAGAAGCTGTGACCAGCACAGGTTCAGTCTGCTTTGGCTAGTAAATCAGTTAAGACTGGAAGTGCCATATGACTTTTTAAAGACACATTAGAGATCCTAAAAATAATTCTCTCTTAGTTGAGGAGGGTAAAATAATTCAAGGGTGGTTGAAACATAGTCAGGTCTGTCCATCATGACATTTTCCTCATTCTTCTTTGCCAGAACACAATTTTTCATTTATATAGTAAATATTTGCTTGTCTGTTCTAACCCATGTACTGTACTAAGAAAGGGAGCCAACCACAAATAAGATGTTCTTTGAGCTTCAAGAGTTCAACTTTGGTGAAATAAAAATATGTGTAAATAAATAGAATATTAGGTAATAAATGTTACATTAGAGGCATGTTCAGGAAGATATTAAGTGCATAAAGGA
This sequence comes from Talpa europaea, assembly GCF_964194135.1. Classification (NCBI taxonomy): domain Eukaryota; kingdom Metazoa; phylum Chordata; class Mammalia; order Eulipotyphla; family Talpidae; genus Talpa; species Talpa europaea. Next base: position 89,606,571 of record NC_140078.1, on the reverse strand, counting down.
AAAGAATAAAAGCACAGAGTAGGAAAACACTTGATAAGAAAGTTGACATTTGAGCTGAGTTTTAGAAATGAGTAGAAGTTCACTGAGCAGAGAGGAGAAGGAGGGAAAAAAATACACGTCAGAAAAGAAACAAGAACTGCCCCTCCTCATTAAGGGCACATTACAGGATTAAAAAAAAAAAAGAATGAAGGTGATCGAACACATCAGATTCCTATGTCTCTTCTAGGTTGCTACCCCTGTCATATTAAGCTTCAAATAGAATCATAAAGCACTTTTGTTTCAGCTTAAACAGAAAACACATTGTCCAATTCAAATACTAATGTAAATTAAGAGAAGAGATAAAAGGAGATCCCTCAGCTTCCAAAGACATCAAGGACTGTTGTTGTATTGTGGCACATATTCTTCCCATGAGAACTGTAAATGAGAAGGGCAAATTTGTAAAATTGGCATGCTGGACACTTTTCTGGGCTCAAATGCTTTCTATTATATTTATAATTTTCAAACCAGAACATAACAGCAAACAAACCAGAAAAGATACATTTGACAAAGAGCTCCCTGCAATGTTTAGAGTATACTCTTTATTTCTGCATATATATTTTCAAATTGGGGTTTTCTGAACTGGGATCTAATAGAATTTGGCTAATAATCCCCATGAAAATGATGCCGGCATGTTCTTTAGCTTTCAATAGACTCCCAAATATACAACAGTGTAATCTTGAACAAGAGAAGAGAGCAGTTTTCTACATCAGGAGAAATAAAGAATAATGTAGCACTTTGACAACCTTGAAGGTGACTTTTCCAAGCCATTGATTATCAGGTCCATGCCCTGAAATTCAAGTCAGAGAGATTCATTACAGTTCTTTTAGTCACTAGAGTATTAAAAACCAAATGCATCATTAACTCAGAAGTGGGCTATGCCATTTGGCAATAAGGAATACACTTGACTTTGGCAACAAAGCCATCTGTGCAAATTCTTTGGACTTCAACCCAAAAGAATATAATTGCTTTTTGCATTAGAGATAAAAGCAATAATTTTCTGTTATTAATTTTTGTATATTTAATCAAAAAGTATAGATTACTGGGAGAAGCCTTGGCATACATCAGCTATAATGAACAAAAGCAGCATTGAACTTTGTCCATGAAAGAGTTTAACAGATTTCCATGGTGATAGTCTACCAAGAAGAAGTCAAAAAGGAATTTAGGGAGTTAAGAAAGTAGGAGAGTGTAGTAGACAGCAGCAAGTGCTAAGAGTAATTGGAGCTTCTTTTTCCCCCATTGTCTAAACAAAAACAAGAGTCTTCAATATATGTATTTTTCTGTCTGGTTTTACCCAGCACTGAAAATGACATAACATTAAATAGATATTTTAAGTTATAATATAGTTGGTTTTTTTGAAGGACAATGCTGCTACACAAGTAATTCTTCTTTTAAAAGTAACAAAGATAAAACAAAACAGCCTTTAGTCAGTGTGATCCTTTATTTCGAAATCATCCCTTCATGTGGTATGGCAGGAAGATCTGTTGGGCACTCAGTGAACATTTTAGGTTGGAGTCCTGCATCCACTGCTCAGTAAGCAATATCATTCTCAGGGAAGTCTATCTCTGACCCCTTAACCTTCCCTAACTTCAGTTTCGCCATCTGAAAAAAAGAGACCTAATAGCACTACTTTTCCTATATATACAATAGTGGCTTCAAAGGCCAAATTAGATAATGAAAGCAAGTATGCACTGCAACATCCTTATATGGATCCAGCATATTCGTAACCATACTGTGTATATCTGATAGACATTTTAAAGTTCATTACCTTATTTAATATTCATAATACTGAGCTCTGTAGTAAAGTTCAGAGAAGCTGTAACTTAATATATATTGTGTAAAGATGATGTCCACATGACTGCTGATTTCAAGATATGTGCACTCTGGTGTGGGGATATAGATGCAAGTACATTGTAGTACAGTGAGGTACAGACTACAGTGGTGTGAAAAGAATATGTGTAAGAGATGAAGTTTTTATGAATGTTACCTCATTTTATTGCTTGGGTAGAGGGTGATGGAAAGGCAGAAAGGAGTATGTGAGCACGTGTGTGTGTGTGTGTGTGTGTGTATATAGGTAATAGATGGTATATTAAGGAATGTTTCCTATTAGGGAACTTTAAAATATACCTCAGATGGAATCAATGCCCATTGAATGATGACTAGATAAGGAAATTGTGGTATAGATACTCAATGGACTGCTACTCAGCTGTTAAGGAAGTTGAAATAGTGTCTTTTGGGACAAAATGGATGGATCACTTGATTATGTCAAATGCAAGATGTCAAAGTGAAAGACTGTTACCAGGTAGTTTTACTCACTTGTGGAATATAAATAACCTAATAAACTGGCAAAATACAACAAAAATAACTCTTAGACTCTGTGAAAGATATAGTGGTTACCATGGGCTGGAAGAAGAAAGGATTGAGGGGTAATGTCATAGAGTATTGGCACTGGAACTTTGGTGGAAGACAATAGAAATATGTACATGTTGAGGTGTGAAGTTGTACTCCCAAAACTGCAGAGTTGTAAAAATGAATGCCAAATTTAAAAAAGGTCATTTATAAAAGTAAATAAAATATATCTTAGTATTTTCTAAAATGCTAAATTCACCTGGCAGGCTGTAGGTAGAGAACATTTCAGGTAAATAAAATTGAGGATGCCAAGTAGGAAGATTAATAGGTTTCATACAAATGGTAATTCAGGTTAACTTGTATTAACATAAGTGCTTAATAATGAGAGAATGAAGTAAATTATCAAGACAAGCAGGAAAATTTAGTATCTATCATCCATTTACTACCAGTGATTAGATGTCCTCAACAAAATAACAATGTTTAAACATATGCAGAAACATTTCCTTCCTCCTGTTTGAGTAGCATTTGTTTTGGAATTATTTAGCTTAATTTAGTATTATTTATTTAGTTTTATAAGGCTCTCCCCATCTTTTCTTTTTTTAAAGATTTATTTATCTGTGCATACAAGAACTGGGGTATGGACCAGAGGTGTGGGATAGTGAGAGGAGTCACCAGAGACAGAGTGGGGAGCAGAACAGGCAGACTGAATGAAATACACTGCTGAGGGGAGCAGCGGGTGAGACTGGAGAGGTCTGCTGCGCCATGTGGGTAGCTCCCTGGCTGGCCAGGGATCGAACTCATGTTGCAGAGGCTGTAGATAGTGTCACAGTGCTGTGCTTAACCCCTTGCACCACCAGGGAGGCCCTCTCCCCATCTTTCTATACCAAGGATTATATGGCCCCTGATAATAATTCAGACCTTCACTTCCTCCTCAATTCTATGGAAAAAAGTCAGGCAACATGGACTCTGCAAAGCTGAGATGACCAACTTGGTTCCATAAAGCTGAGATAGGGATAGGACTGTTTCTAGTGAGCATCAAAATACGGAGCTGGAAAAGATGGATGTTACAAAAAATAGTAGACTGGATCATTACTCTCTGTTGTTTAGTCCTCTGGCATGTATCCTTTGCATTACCTTCCACTCTTGGCTGGGTACGCTTTCCTACCCTGTCAATGCTGACCTTGACCATGCTGACTTGGTTTGATCAAGGCATGACTTGAGCAAGAGTTCAAAAGTGCTTCCTCAGTTATAGTTAGCCTTCTATACTCCTTGATGCATGAAACGGACGTGCCTCAGATAATCATCACCCCTGAGCATGAACCTTAAATGAGATATGGTGGGATAGAGCTAAACCTGGCTTAGAGCCTGGAGTCACGTTTGGCTAAACCTGTAGAAATCATCAAAACCCTGCCAACTCACAGATTTGAGATTTGGTTTGTTTTTTATGCAGCAAAACTCAATCACCTCTATAGAAAATAATTTCTCAGTTGCTTATAAAGTTAAACAGATATCATTTCATTCAATAGTCTCACTCAGATATTTATATAGAAGAAATAAAGACTATATTCAGATAAATATTTCATAATAGCTGGAAATGGGAAGCAGTCCAAGTATCTTTCAAAAGGTGAATGAATAAACAAATTGTGGTATATCTATAAATAAAATGCAGCAATAAAAAGGAAAGAACTAATATATGGAAACTGGATGAATCTCAAAAGCATTATGTTAAGTGATAGAAGCCAGAATTGAATTGCTATATATAGTCTGATTCAATTTATATGAAAATTTAGAAAAGCAAAACTATACTGAAAGAAAGCCAATCAGTTGTCAGGGGTCAGAGAGGAATTACCCTCAAAGGAATATAAAATAACTTATGGAGATGATGGAACTATTCCATGTCTTTATTGTGGATGGTGTTTACATGATATACATTTGCCAAAAGTCATAAAATTTTACATTTGTAATTGGTGAGTTTTTTTAAGGCTAGATAGTCAAAATAAAATGAAGAGGATGACAAACAGGCAGCATTTATTTTAAAAATCAACTAATGCACAAGTTCCTTTTTGGTTAATGGTATACTTAGTGACTCAGTAATTTTCTTTTTTTTTATTTGTAACACTCCTGGGTCTAATGAAATATCTAATGGTTCCATTTACTAAGTAGGTCAAAACGACTTTAATAAGTATATCCTAGAATTTAGCGTACATAAAAATAATGTTCACAAAGTAAAAGATTTTTCATTCTTAAATTATCACAATTACTAACACACCTGTTGAGTGCCATGCAATTTCTTGAATTTTGCAATCAGATTAAACACTACCGTCCTGTTTGTTTTTTCCAAATTGAGTTTCTTTGTGGTGTGGGCTTTTCATCACGGAGCTTCTGAAATCTCAGCTCCACAAAGCTACATCATCAAAAGAAACATCTCATGATCTAATGTTGAAATGATGAATTGCTCAAGCTGATAATTCACATAGTGTCTGACATGTGCCACTATGTTTTCTTACAAAGTTTCAAATGGTAACATGGTAACAGTGCCATGGTAACATTGGGGTATGCTTGTCATGGAGATGCTGGTTTACAAACCATGAGACTAATACAGGAAACTGTACTATTTTACTTGGCATTTTGGGAGAGGACGTTCAGTAGGGATTGAAAACACTCTTCTGAAATGAGCTGGAGCCATCATATTGTTTTCTCCCTCCTGTATTAAGTGTCCCTTAATATTAAGAGTGTAATATAATCTCCCAGATTATTCCCAGGCTAAGGCCTCAATGAGGAATCTTGGAGTTCAGAACCTTACTTAAAGCAAGTGCAAGGATTCTCCTCAAGGAATGTCCCAAGAAAGGACAAACAGGAAGAGAGAGCCCTTCTCAGAGAACATTGTATGTACTTGACTCTATTCTATGATGGTGATTTATTTTGTGTGGGTGCAGTTCCAAATGATTGGAATAAGAGAATTTAGCTATATGGTGTAGAAATGATGGCAAACCAGATGCAGAATGAGCAAGACCCAGGCTCCAACTTCTAAAACAGTGTAAATTCTTTTCTTAAATGGCTATAAGAATTTGAATGAAATAATAAAAGGCATTTAAGTAGAAAGGACCTACTTGTCTTCTTGTTAATTTATGATTTAAAAAACGAAAGCCCTGCAGAGAAAATGATTGTATTCAGATATCAAATGAGAATGGGCCACAGGGGTAAAGAAATCAATACCAAATGAGTGACCAGAAATGGATTAACTTAACTGATTTTGTGATGAAAAACTCTAGAGTTCTCATATCAACTCTATTCTAAGATTTCCTATAGGCTATTTAAACTTTTTAAACTTTTTAAACTTCCTGTCCCCATCACTAATTAAAATGATGACTTTGATTATGAATCTCTCTATAGATCCTTCCAAATATAAAATTCCACATATTTTTCTTGAGATCTATATGAACATTTTATATTAGTTTCAGGTATACATTATTAGGATTTGATATTTTAACATTATGAAATGATCACTACCATGATAACTTTTAAGCTCTGTTCTTTTAGCAACTTTCAAATATGTAATACAGTTACTATAGTCAGTATGCTCTACAGTCTATTCCCATGACTTAATTATTCTATAATTGGATATTTGTACCTTTTACCCCCTTCATCCATTTTGCTTACCCCTAGCCACTGCCTTTGGCAACCACTAATCTGTTCTCTGTATCTATAACCTTTTTTTAAAAGTTAGATTCTATGGGCCTCCCCAGTGGCGCAATGGTTGAGCGCTGGGCTGTGAAGCCCTGCAGCGCAGGTTTGATCCCCGGCCACCAGGCAAGGGTCCCACATGGCGCACAGACTTCTCCTGCTGCCCGCTGCTCCCCTCAGCAGTGTAATTCGTCAGTCTGCCTGTTCTTCTCTCCTCTCTGGCTCTGGTGAATTCTCTCACCCTCCCGCGCTTCTGACTGTACCCAGTACTTGTATAAATAAATAAATAAATAAATCTTTAAAAAAAAATTTTTAAAAAAAAAAGTTAGAGTCTACATCTACAGTATTTATTTTTCTCTTTCTGACTTGTATCACTTAGCAGAATGTCCTGAAGATCCATCCATTTTCTTGTAACTGGCAAGATTTCCCTCTTTCATTTGGCTGAATAATATTTGTATGTGTGTGTGGGGTGTGTGTGTGTGTGTGTGTGTGTGTGTATGAGTATGAATACACACTTTACTTTGGAAGAATATCCAGAAGTGTAATTGTTACATGATATGATAGTTCTTTTGGTATTATTTTAGGAACCACCATACTGTTTTTCCATAGTGACTACACCAATTTATAATTCCTATAGTAGTACATAAGAATTTCCTTTTTCCATATCCTCACAGTATTCACTTCTTGTCTTTATAATAATACTAGACTACACATAGGATAAACAGATAGTTCTGGCTTTTGTAGCCACTCTAACAGTTGTGAAATAATATCTCATTGTAGTTGTGTTTGTAGTTCCCTAATGATTGGTAATGTTGAACATCTACAAATCTTCAGAAAAATGTATATTCAGATACCCTGTCCATTTTTTAATTATATTGTTTATATACTTGCTATTGAATGTATGAGTTCTTTATATTAACAGCTGTGTAGAAGACTCGTAACTTTCACAAATATTCATGAAAACAATTCCCAAATCCCATATTTATGTGAGAAAAATGATTCTTTTATAACAATGTTTGTTGTATTTTCATATGGGACTATTCGGCACTTCTAAAAATGCAAATACAAAACTCTTTTGAAAAGGACAAAATGAGAGCTTGCAAAGTTTCCTTGGAATAAAAATATATCAACCTGATAAAGCTGATATATATGATGAAATTTTTGTATAGGAACTAGAAGATTTAGTTGTTCATCTAGTCATCCTGCAAAAATGGGAGCATCTTTATGTTGTGAAAAGTTGACATATAGAAGCTGCTCCTTTTATTCTCCTCTGGGGGAAAGTAATCATTTTTTCATGAAATATATCAAAGCCAAAAAGATAACAAATTCCTAGATTCAGCTATTTTTGTAGACCGTGGAATTCGTTCTGTAATAAAAATGAGTAAGGCACTCTGTCAGCATCCACTAAAAGGAGGCAAGATAGAGAATTTGCTGGCTTTGGGACCTAGGTAGAGTTTCCCCGTCTTTTACCACAGTTGTCTGTTGTAAACATTGTTTGTTTCTTCGATTCTGTGATAATTTTTCTTTATCAAGTTTGAGAAATATAGCAAAACTGATCATTTTATAAGGTAAGCAGTGGTTTTTCTGAGAACTGTAGACTTCTGTTTCCCTTCCTCAAATTTCTGAATTTGTCGATCCCGAAGGAGTATGTATGTCCCTGATTATGCATATGTGTATATTTGTAATTATTGTAGTATTTCAAAAATATTTTTTGGTTAGATGTTGAAAGATTTCTGCACAAATTCTCTTTCATTATTTTTTGATTTATTTAAATATTTGTTGAACATGTATTGTGCTATGGTCACTGAAGATACCAAGATACAAAAATACGGTCTGGTTGAAGAGTGTGATAGGCCAAATGTTGTATCAAAGCTGAGATGACTCTTCAGGAGCCACAGGGATGCATGTAAAAGGGTAGGTGTAGAGCGATAGTGATATGCATGTGAAAACTTGCAACTTCTTTACTAAACATGGTGTCCTTGAACCAGCAGCCTGGGCATCACGTGGGAGTGCATTAAAAAATGCAGAACCTCCTACCTTAGCCTTGGACAACTGAGTCTGAATCTTCATTTTAACAAGATCCCAGCTGATTATTCATCATTCCAATTTGTGAAACAATGTTCTCTGTAAACTTTATTGTATAATAAGAGACAAATCTGTAGAGACAATGAGAACTGCAAATAACTATTGGGGCAGATATAGCATGGAAAATCTCTTGTCCAATGGGGAGTTAAAAAGAATGTGATAGACACAGAAGCATAGCCTGAATATTATCACTAGTCATATCAATAGGTATTTTAATTCACATTGTTTTCCTCAACATGTATTTCTAGCAAGCTATAGAGTAGATAAGTGTTCTGGAACTTATCCTGCACAGGGAACCTGTGTGTATTAAGGTTGCATTTCAATTGATTAATAAATTATTCAGTTATTAATTAAAGATCATTAACAAGCTCCACGTCAATACATGTAGAGAAGGTAAATGAGGACACATAAAGTGGGTGGAAAGTTATAGTGTGAAACAACTCTTTTTTATCTTATGTACAGGTAGAATTTGTTGAATAGAGATTTCACTACAATGGAACCATATTCAGAATTAGGTTCAGAGTCAGTGTATAATATGGAGCTTTTTCCTTGGAAATCCTTTGAATGTGCACTGAGTCAGCAAAGGTAGCAGTGGCATATCTCAGTTGGTCCAAGAAATCCAGCTCTTCCTCCAGCATTAAAACAGTTTCTTATCTTTTCTGGTAAATACTGAATGAACTGTTTACCTTGTGTTTAGAAAGTTTTATATGAAAAAAAGTGAAAGTCACTTAACTTTTGAATAATCGTGTTTTTCAAAAACTTTTCAAATACTTTTCAATAACAGTGTTTTTGATAGTATGAGTATTTCATATTGATGAAGCCAACTAATCCATTTTTATCTTTTATATTTAGTGCTTTTGTGTCCTGTCAAAAAATGTTTTCTGTTTACACAGGCAATTTCCTGTTTTTCATTTAGATCTATGATCCATCCCAAATTAATGTTTCTGTATGAAATTAAATAGAGATCAAAGTTCACTTTTTACACATTAAACATTCAGTTGTTACAGCAACATCTGTTTGACAAAAAAGAAAAAGTAAACGATCACTTTTCTCCACTGAGTTAACTTCACATTTTGTTGAAAGTCATTTGTTTATATGTGTGTGGATCCGTTTATGGACTTCTATTTTTGTTCCTTGATCTAATAGTCTATCTTTACATTAATACAACAGTCTTCATTACTCTAGCTTTATAGTTAGTCTTAAAATCAGGTACTGTTTAAGTCCTCCAAATTTGTTCTTTTTCAAGATTGTTCAGTTTATTCCAGGGCCTTTCCATAATACATATGAAAACTAGAGTCAGCTTAAAAGAACTGATGGAATTTTATAGCTTTTTTTGTTGTATCTGGTAATCAATTAAGAGAGAATATAGAATATTGCTTAGTCTTTGTGCATAAATGTAATATAATCATTTAAGAAAAAATGAACATGTTCAACCTCTTGTTCTTCTAATGAGAATGATTTTTTCTCAATAATGTCATAGCCATTGGAATGGAAGACAGAAATTTGTCTTGCATGTTAAAGACCTTATTCCTGGCACTAATGTTCCTTGTTTGGAGTTTCTGAACCATCCTCTCTTTTTTTTTATGAATACACATTTAAAAAACCATTTTCAGTAGTTCATTTAGAATCTTTAATAATAAGTTATTGATATTGAGAAATACTAATTTTCATATTTTTCCACATTGAGCTTATATGGTATACTATAGGGACAAGGGAGATACAAAAGGATCTTTGGTATTTTAATTTTTAATTTTTTTTTTTTTAAGATTTATTTATTTATTTGTACAAGCACTGGGTACAGTCCGAAGTGCGGGAGGGTGAAAGAATTCCCCAGAGCCAGAGCGGGGAGCAGAGCAGGCAGAAGGACCGAAGTACACTGCTGAGGGGAGCAGCGGGCGGCAGGAGAGGTCTGCGCGCCATGTGGGACCCTCCTCCGGTGGCCGGGGAGCAGCCGGGGATCCAACCGGTGATCCAACCGGTGCTGCAGAGGCTGCGGGCAGCTTCGCAGCCCAGCACTCAACCGCTGCGCCACCAGGGGAGGCCCTAATTCTTTATTCTTTGCGAGCATAGGTTCAGGTCAATAGGGCTACAGTTTTTTTAATTGAAATTGACCATTTTGTTTTTTTTTCCTCAACCTGAACTCTCACAGCAACTCTTTAGGGGAATTTACTCTTTTCTCTCCCTGCACCTTTGCATCCTTTTCCCCTGCAATGCTCTTCTCCCAAATCTTCCATGGTGAACACCTCACTGGTCAGCTTTCCATTCAGAATGACCTCCTCATAGATTCTCCACGATAACCCTATGTAAAATACTTCCATAGTACTCTACACCAGAACTCTTTTATTTTCATTACCTAGGTTTAACTATCTGAAATCACTCATTTATTGTGTGTTTTGCATTTCTCTCCTTACACTAGAATGTAAGTTCCATATATCAGAAGTCACATTATTTGTATCATGCATAGCTCATGTTATAGCAAAGCAATAGGTATACACTAAATGAATTACTGGATTTGAAATTGATGATACCATTTAACTGCCCACCGATGTTGTGTGAATCCATCCCTTCAATTATGTCAAAGTATAACTTTGAAAAAAAGATGTAGATGGTTATTTATATATGTTTTTCTTGGGTTACTGACAAGCAGGAAAATTTTATACATTGCATTAATATTTATGTTTAGTCTTATGCCATAGAGTGAATGTGAGCTGACCTTAATGGTCAAAATGGTGAGAACTAGTTTGGTTTTATCAATTACAGATTATTCAAGCTTGCATAAGTCACTTAATCTGTCTGAGCCTCAGTTTCCTCATATAAAGATTTTGGATAACAATGTTTTCTCTGATCATTCTATGAGATTTTTGTGAAGGTGAAATTTGATAATTATTTATGAAAGCCCTTTGTAAACGGGATATGTAAGACCTTATTAAATTTAATGTACTAAATCATTGCCTAATGGACTGAAAGAGTTAATTGTTCTTCTTAAATTATCTAATTTAGTTTTAGACTTAGGGGAAATTTTATGCAAGGTGCTACTAATAGATAATAATAACTCATTTGTTCCTCTATCACACCTTACCATAGAGGACTCAGAGAGCTTTATCCTATCTCATTAATCCTTAACAATGCCTCTGAATCATTAGACAGACTGATGATAAGCACTGTTCTCATTTTTACAGCTGGAGCAAATGAGGCACTGAGAGGTTATGTGACTTTTTCAAAGTCACACAGAATCAATGTTGCTTCTGTGGAAAGGGTTTTGAGATTCCTGGTAGCATTCTGCCTGTAGCTACTACAGTAGACAATACCCAGCATGTGTTATTATTAAGACTCACTGGGAGAAATAAAGGACATGAGAGATCAAATTATCTTAAGTGAGCTTCATTGTTAGAGTGAGAATATGAATGTAAGGTGGCTAAGATGTGGCAAAATTGAAACCGATAATTTTTCAAATGATCTGAACTTTCAATGTGGATAGGTCTCATTAGCTAGATCAGAATAGACTTCATAGAAAAGGTGACATTTTCAATAGATTATAAAACACTGGTAGTTTTGAAAGCAATGAAAGTGAAGAGAAAACATATAAGCAAATGAAACATGAGCAAATTATAAGATAAATCATGGAACATACATAAGGAAAATTAACTTGTCATAATGAATAATTTAATATGTGAAAATAATACAGCAGTTCTAGCTAAATGTATACATTATTATTATAAGTAATTACAGTAGTTATTGATTCATAGTTGTTATCATCATTAAAATCATTATTACCAGTAGTCATCAAACATTAAAAGGAATGGTAAATAATTAAGACTGTTGTCATACATTGAAGTAATGTTTGAATACCTCCCCTCTTTCTACCCTGGCCAGACCTTGGACTTGGAATACAGCATGTTGGTGTTTTGTTTTAGTTTTTGTTTGTTGTTGTTGGCTTGTTTTTTTTTTTTTTTTTTGATCAAATACAAACTAAGGGTTTATTTTATTTTTAAATTTTATTGTTTATCTTTAATTGAGGTAATACTGGGGTACCCCATCAGGTATTACCACTGTAATGCACCCACTACCAATTCACCCATATTCCACCACCATAGACAATTGTGCTTCCTTCCCTCCTTGTTCTTACCCCTCCCCCACTTGCTGCCTCAGTTCTGAAGTCAGCTACCAAGGGGTAGCTTTTAATCTTGTCTTTATTAGTTATTTTATATTCACATATTAGTGACAACATCCAGTATTTATCTTCCTCCTTTTTACTTATTTCACTTAGCGTTATCCCATGGGTTTAAGGGTTTAAGTGTTTTTACACAGCTTGGCTTACCTCCTCCCATAATAACGGCATAGGAGGTAAAGTCCCAAGGGTAGGTTCTGTTAGAGGCTGGGAGAGATATGGCACAAATGCACAGCCTGGATCCAAGCCAACCACACCCCAATCGGAAGCTAAGCTATCTCTACTAAGTCACAGACCTGTAACTAAGAAAAAGAAATGCTTGATTTCTAAATCATTGCATTTTGCAGTGATTTATATGCATTCATAACTAACTTAGATGGTAATGTGTAATGGGGGTACGATGTATAAAATCTTAAATTCTAGAATGTGCAGCTACTCAATTTAGTGAACATAAATGCACTTCAATACCAAAGCCCTTTATGAACAAAGCACTTAGAAATATTCACTGACTGGTCACAAGCCTATGAATGGGCTTCATATCTCATTATGAAACAAAATGTTAATTTAAATGTAGACACGTTCATTTTTCTGAGTCATCCCCAAGTGATAAGGACAGGAAGTGTAAACAATAGAGTAACATAGCTAAAGTTTGACTTTCGTAAAATTTGTTTGGTTGCAGAGATAAACAAATTTATTTTGGGAGTCTAGGCAGGAGAGAGTTGCCAATGTCTAAATGATAGGCAATGATTAACTAGGGTGAAAGTAGAAAAAAAAAATTGACAAGAAGAGAATGCATGCAAGAACCTTGGCTTGAGTTGACTCTATTGGATGTGACAGTTGATGTGATGATGATGATGATAAAAATATTAAAAATGACTTGAACCTTTGAGGTAATTGTTGATTGTAAAGCTAATGATGTCACTCTTAGAAATGAGGAAGTCAGGGGAGGATTAGTAGGTGAATTGAATGTTGGAGACATAATTAGTTTCATTTTTAATGTGTTAAATTTGCACTGTAGACAGGGATTTGAAAAACTGGCATAAAAGATAAGTTCTGGGACTCTACTTACTAGATTGCCAAATGCCTTTAAATGAATTGCATCTAATGATGTCACTGAGTCAGTTGTCCCAATGTTTTCCATCTCCACCTACATCTGAGAATATATGTGCAATTTCTAAATATAATCACAACTTCTGTTTTTTTGTGTATTGCAACACATTTAATTTTCACTGAATAAAAAAAAATTTAATCACTCTAACCTGCAAAACAGGATGCTCAGGGGAAGGATACAAAAAGTATGCAATTCAACAAATCCTCTGAAGAAACGTCTCAAATACATTATTTAAGAGGCAATACTTGAAGAGATTAATTCAATTCAATTCAAAAAAATTTGCATTTTGAACTGTGTTGAATGCTGGAAATCCAGAAATGAATAAGACACAGGGACTGTCTCCTGCCAAGGGAAGACATGTTAACAAGTAAGTGACAGTGTGACAAATGAGGCAATAGAAGCAAAGAGGAATTACCTTGACATGCAAGGGCAAGAGGGACTAATTTTGTCTATAAGTTCAGGAAAATATTTCTGAAGCGGAGGAATCAAACTGTGGACTTAAAAGAAGCTCCTCAGGTATCCAATATGGAAATAATCTTTCTAAGTAGGGAATCAAATATGATGCTTGATTGGACCTATTGGAGCAAATAAGGTATCAGCACTTGAGATAAGTTGAACAGACTAGACTCCTATGTCATCCTAAGGGTCTTGATGAGGTTCATTTGCCAGAGTGGAAAGAAGTGATTAGGAAGAGTATGTGCCACCTGGGGGGACAGCATGTTGTGTGCAATGGAGGAAGATGAGTTATGTAACAAGATGACTGTCACCCACCAAAAGCCTCCCCCCACAAAAAAAGCAATCTTTTATGCACATATGCTGTGCATTAGGTATTGGGGAATGAATGTAGAATTTGAAAAACTTCCAAGAGATGACAGAGTTGCACATTAAAAAAAGGGGAAAAAAAGGAAAATACATTTAAAAAAAGGAAAATACACATTTTGTCATATATAACTGGAACAGGCGTGAAGCACCATGGGATTCTGGACAGAAGAATATGCTTTAGAGGCAAACAATAAAAGTAGCATTGAGAAGATCTTCAAAACTTGAAAATAGCAATCAAGTAAGGAAGAGGAAATTCTCAATAACAGAGTAGAATTTAATAATTTAAAGACTCCTTAAACATCAATTGAGAACTTTCTTAGGTGCTTTATAAATGAGAAAAGCAAGAAAATTTATCAGATGGGAAAATAAACAAAAAAAGATTCATTCATTTTAAATGGATGAATGTCATAAAAGTTTCTTCAAAAGTTCAGCTCCACAGACATTTTTGTGAATCAAAAGTTGTCCACTGTAGTGCTAAGAATATGAATTTGTATAAGTATTGCACTTTTAAGAAACTTGCATTCTGCTTTGGTTAATAGCTCTACAAGTAGTGACACTGATAAAATTGCCTTTGCGATGAGATATATTGGAAGAAAGAAAAAACAATATCCAAAACTCTGTGGAATCGATTAATTCAAGGAGTGTAGAATACTAATCACTAGTAGCTATGGATTTCACCATTGTCATGTAAATGAACTTAATTGTGCCTCATGTTCAGAATATACTCCTATAATCCAAATTAATAACTTTACCAAAGGAAAAAGATAGAATATGTGATAGTAGTGTAGTTAAAATTTGTTTCTCCATTACTAGTAAAGCAAGTTAAAGCAAATATCATATACCTGAGGAATGATAGACGCTAATAGTGAGTTAATAGCCACCATTTAGTATATGCTGTTCTCTGCTTTTTTTATGTTCTATAGACTGCTGTTCAATGCTTTTTTACATGTATTTTCTCTTTCTTAAACAGTCCTTACTCTATGAATTATGTAGCATCATAATTAATATGTGGTAGAGGCTGGATCTGTACCCAGACAGCTTGGTTCTGGACCATATGTTCTTAACCAATATACTAAATTGCCTCTCAAAAGTCATAAAAGACAATATGCCATAAGAGATTATTTAGGATTAAGAAGCATAGATGAAGAATAAAAGTAGACATTTTCATGTGTCTTTGGAACCTTTTTACTGTGAAACTTTAGCAGTTGGCTGATTGTTGTTCCAATTTTAAGAATGTTCTGGGATTATCTCTGACCAGTAGAATGGGGCATCTAGACCACATTCATTTAAAAATAGCCACTTATCCTCAAACTCTTTGTGCATCAGAAGCACCTGGAAAGCCAAGTAAAAAATATTATTCTTATAGGTTCTACCCCAGCAAGTATGATTTTGAATTTTTATTTGTGCTTCTAGCCAGTTTCCCATTGACACTGTTAATCATGATGTTGCTGGTCAAGGACCACACTTTAAGGATCAATGGTTTCCGCTGTTCTCATGTCTTTTTCTGCTTAGAAAAGGTGGTGAGTATCTCAGTTCACTCACAATCTGGTCCTGGCAGCAGTTTGACCTGCTAAAATACACTGGACCACCATGACCCTCGCTTTACCTCTGACATACCAGCAGGAAGATTAATCTTCCAGCAAGGGCAGCATCCCAGAGACGTGCATATCCCTGTCTTTGACCTACTGGAACAAGGAGACTCCTGCCCAGCAGAGTCTGCCCTCCCTCCCCGACCCTTTCCAACTCACAGAAGTAGCCCAACAACCACAGGCTACCAGTGTTAGAGCTTCTCTTGCCACCAGTGAGATAGATCTAGATCAATGTAACAGAAAAAGAATGTCCCCTTAAATCTTTAACAAGAGAAAACAAATCAAATATGTCGGATCAATTGCTCATTCATTGGCAAAATGAATCTCTACCTTGACCTTATCCCTTATGTAAAAATTGATTCAAAATATGTCATGGACTTGAATGTGGAGCTTAATTACTTTAATAACGTAGGAGAAATTTTGGGGGACATAGAACTAGCAGAGTTCTTAAAGTTGACAAATAATATCCATAAAAGGACAAAAAATTAAAAACATTAATCTCATCTAATATTTCAAAAATTTTCTCTTTGAAAAAACTTGTTAAAGTATTTTTTAAAAAAATCCCACAAACTGAGGGAAAATATTTGCAAATCATGTATCTGACAACTATTTTATTTCTAGAATATATAATGAACTCTCAAAGCTCAAAGGAACCAATTGGTCCATTTAGAAAATGGGCAAAAAAATATGTACAGACATTTTACTGATATACAGAACGCAAATGAACACATGAAAAGATATTCAACATCGTTACCTAACAGAGAAATGAAAATTAAAATCCCAGTGAGATAATGCTACACATTTATCACAATAGCTAAAATGAAAAATAGTGACAGCACCATATACCGGCAAGGATGTGTACATTATCACTCTTATATGCTCATTTAAATGCAAAATCATTCAGGTACTCGGGAAAATAGGAAGTTCCTTTCAAAACTAAAAACGAATTTACCATAAAGTTTAGCAATGGCACCCTTAGGAATTTATCCCAGAGAAATGAAGACTTATTTCCATGTAAGAATTTATATGAAGGTTCTTGACCACTTTGTTCATAATAACCCCAAAGTGGAAGCTATCCAGATGTCTTTCTTAGGGTGAATGTTTAAACATACTGTGTTAATTCATACCCTGGAATATTACTTAGCAATAAAAAACATAATGAACCATTGTTAAACTCAAAAAAACGTGGATGTACCACAAAGAAATATTGGCTGAAAAGAATCAGTCTCAAAATGATACATAACTACAAGATTACATGAATGTAACATGTATGAAATAACATACTTATAAATATGGAGAACACATTTGTGGTTGTCAAGGGCTGAGTATGGGGAATAGGAATGAGGTGGCTATAAAAAGTAATACAAGGAATTCTTGATGATTGTAAAGGTGACTATCTTGATTGTGGTGTTGATTACACAGGACTACACATCTAACAAAACTGTGCAGAATTGAATATACACAGACACAAATGGATGCCTTATTAATGGTGACATCTGAATCTGCTCTTGGAATTGTGTCAATGCCAATTTATTTAACATTGTGCTGTGGTTCTGTGGGAGCATTATATTTTTCTGTATATTTTTTTACAAACTCCTATGCATCTATAATTATTTCAAAATAATTTGTTTAATGGAAATGACTGGAACTAAAGAGTAATCATGAGTTTCATTCTGACACCTTTGAAGGGCTAGAGTCTCTGTTCTTAATCCAAAAGTCACTTTATATCCATAATATAAATCTTAGCAATGCAGGCTGAAGATATGATTAGAGGCTTACGTTAAAGAAATTCTTTGCAAACTACCAACACACTTGGTTATTCTCACTTTCACTTTCATTCATCATCAAGACTAACTGGAAAGGAAGGAGAATGATGATTGGTGGAGAAAGGAAGGAAAACAAAATATAGAAGACAAGTAAAATTAATACTAAGGTAAACATTTTTTAAATAATGGTCAGTGTCTCTCAATGTGGGATACTATTTCCTTTCTGTGTCTGTGCAAAGAAAATTTACAGATCAATGTAGCCATTTTTTTCAGTCTATTTATTGCACTTATTTATTGCTTATATTAAAAGCTCTGACTTTTGTATCAATGTATTATAAAGTCAAGTTCCTTAATTGAAAAACAGAAGAAAACTTGAGAAATAGGTGAAGTAGACTTTAAAGATACAGGAATTAGTAATAGTTTTTTTGTAAAACTCATATTATTCCAACATCTGCCTCTTGAATCTTAATATCTCTTATTTCCTCCCTTCCCAGTGTAAAAGGATTTAGACCAGAGGTCAAAAGCACCAACAATATCTTTTATTAGCTGTGCGATCATCAATTCATTAGCTTCAGGTTTTTTTTTTTATCAGTTTCATTTTGAGAAGAAAGATTGCACAAGAAAGTATTTTTTAATGTAAAAAATTTAGGGCACTTTTGGTAGAAATTTCTCAATATCTAGTAAATTGGCCATGTGAAAAATAGAAGAATAACTAAAATGTTCACATTAAGCCAAAGAACATCACTAAAGACTTCAATAAGACATCTTCAAGATCACAAAGATAAATCTGTTGGTAGAGTGAAAGTCTACTTGTTTTTCACGAGGAATATTTGGCAAAGTATCTCATAGCCTGTCATATCACCATTTCATGAAATTTTTATGAGTATTGATAAGATATATACGTAGAGAACATGTCACTGAAAAGTTAGATACAACAAAATTTAAAATATAATATTGAAAAACATAGTTAAAGAACAAAAAGATCGCAAAGAAGAGAATAAATAGTAAATTTATTATATGTTCTGAATCAATATATTAAATTGGTCCTGCTGTATATACTTGCTCTCATTTGGGCACCAGTGATCTATTTTTCTTGTAGTCCATTGTTTTTCTTGGTTTAGAACTCTGTGCTCTGATAATTCTCCACTGAGCTGTGTCTAACTACTGTGGGCAAGAAACTATCATGTTTACAGGCATGTTGATCTTCTCACTGTGGAAACCAATGATAAAACCAAGTGAATTGTCCCTTCAAACCCAGAAATGGCAAAACACTGAGCCAGACCTTAATGAAAGATAAATGGTGACTCTGAACAATTCCACAGTAAAGAATTTGGTGCAGTGAGCAATTTCAGAGCAAGGAAAGGGGAGATGATTTTTTTAAGTCAAAGATCCCCAAAGTAGTGAATGTGCTGTAGCTCCAGCGAGAGACTGCAGAATCGTGTTTCACAAGTTAGGCCAGCATTACAATGTGGGACCATGACCCAGCGCTGGGCCAGGGGTTGAGGATAGCTGGCTCATTGTCATCATCTCAGAGATTCTAGATAGTGATTTACTAAAATAGGCCAGTTAGAGAAATGGAGCCAGGATAGGCCATTTCCCAGAAATAGATAGTATGGCCTTTCTCTGTGTGACTTTGCACATGAATAGCCGGAAAAGTTAAAGGATGACTAAGGGAGAGCCTATAAAAGCTAAAGGGTCATGGTAATGGAAAGATGTGATGGGGAAAAGATTGGAGAATCTTAGGTCTAACAGAGGCAGCAGGAGACATGAATCAATTCTAAAGCTTGCAGCATATAGTGTAGTGAATGTCCTATTTCCTTGGCAAAGGATTCTGAAAGAAAACTTAGTAAAATGAAATTAGTTGTCTGGTATCAGTTTGCTCTGCAGACAGTCATTTAGATCGGAGATGGTCAAATTATTCCAGTCCCAGGATCCCATGTGTGAATAGCCACACCCTTGCATGCTGAAGTCTGCTGTTTCTTTGGACTTTTTTTTTTTTAATATTTATTTATTTTTATATGAGAGCTGGGGTACAGGCCAGAGGCACAGGAGGGTGAGAGGATTCACCAGAGACAGAGCGGGGAACAGAACAGGCCGACTGACGAAATACACTGCTGAGGGGAGCAGTGGGCGAGACAGGAGAGGTCTGCTGTGCCATGTGGGATCCTTGCTGGCTGGCTGGGATCGAACCAGCACTGCAGAGGCTGTGGACAGCCTCACAGTGCCACACTCAACCCGCTGCACCACTGGGGAGGCCCTGTTGCTTTGGACTTTTAGCATATGTCAGGTCTTTGCCCCAAAGCCTGTGATAAACCTGAGGAAAAGAGTAGAGGCAAACTGTTTCATTTGCATATTTATTTCCTTTCCTCACTGAGGTGAAAGATTTTTATTGGAAAGTCTTATCTAACAATCCAAAGATTCAAAGTTGATTTCTGTGGAGAATCAGAAAACAGATTTCTAACTTACCATATTTATGTATGGGCATTCCTAATCTTGTTTAATCTGTTCTCTCTGCTTGGAATGATCTTGTCTTCTGCTTGTTCAACGTCTCCTTAGCTTTCATACCCAACTAAATCATCTTTTCCCCTGTGAAACTAACTCCCGTCCTTTTCCCTTTCTCTACTCAAGCAATTAATTATAACTTCTGGTATTCCCTTAGTAATTTGTTCACAACTGGATATTATTGCCTTTATTATTATACTTAATTATACATTGCTTTCTTTTCCCGTTGCTGAAAAATAATTTGTGGCATTGAGAATAAAGTTGAGAGTCTGATTTCGCCACCTCTTAATTAGATAATCTAAGACAAACCACTTTTTATGTCCTAGTGTTAGGGGGAAAAGGATGCCCTAGTATCTTCAAGTATAACGTGGGAATAATAAAAATAATAATGATGATAATAATGGTAATACCATCATAAATAATTATTGACAGGATAATGTAAACTAATAATAAAAATAGTCCCCAAATGTGTAGTATGTAGTAATTACGCATAAATATCAGCTATTGCTATTTTTATTATTTTCTTTGAGGACTTCTAGACTGACAGTTATTGGCACGGGAGAGATTCTCTATAACATTTATTTGTGACTGTGTGAACCTGATTTTCTCCTTTTACACTTGTCAGTGGATTGATTGTCTTTGGTGAGATGTAAGAACAATGGGCTGTGGCTTACTTTGGGCCTCCCTGCTGGCACAAGGGATTAAGTCTCAGCACTATGAAGCTATCAGCAGACACTGCAGCATGTGTTTCATCCCCAGCCAAGGAGCTAACCCACATGGCACAACAGACCTCTCCTGTCTCTCCCACTGCTCCCCTCAGCAGTGTATTTCAGTGGATCTGTCTGTTCTGTTTCCCACTCTGTCTCTGGTGAATCCTCTCACCCCCCCTGCACTTTTGGCCTACACTGCAGCTCTGTATACATAAATAAATAAAATAAATCTCTTTTTTAAAAAAAGAATAATGGGCTTTGCAGATTGATCAACACCACGTGATGGCTTATGGCCTGAAAAATTCAAAATCCATATTTGAAACTCTAAATTAGGAGTGCAATTTTAAGGATAGTAAGAGATTTTGCAGAGTTCCTTTTTAATAAAACTGGACACATGGCAATTTTGAATCTGAAAATAGAAGTGGAGTCAGAGTTAAAACTCATTGTCTAACACAAGAGTATCATCAATGTTTTGAATCAGTAAATGCCTTGTACATGAATCCTGAAGGTCAAAGTGAATGTGGAACAACTATGGGCTAGAAACTGACATCTAAAAGATGAAACAGAAAGCTGTGAGTTGAAGCATCATCAGAATATCTAGGCTGGATGCTCAGGTTGAGCAATGAGATAAAAAACAAAGGGATGAAATTTGGGCTGTGAATCTAGGAATAGGGCCACAAAAGCCTGGCATATCAAATGTTGTTTGACTCTTCAAGCTGGCAGGGCTCACTGGCCTTCTCCCCAGGCTTAAAGCAGCCTCCCTGGTGTGTGCAGATAAGGAATGGCAGGGGTAAGCTGCTTCCCTAGGTGAGGGAGGGCTTTTCTGATGCCAGTGCCTGCAGGGAAGATTCTCTTCCCACTAAGGGACTAACAACTGATATTAAGTGCCCCAAACTAATGAAGGCTCCCTAGGGGCAAAGACACACTTTGTTAAAATGCTTAGTCAAAGATTAAGTTCATTCTAGCAAAATCCATTTTTAAAGACTGGGTACTTACATTAACTAGCCCAATCATGTCTCCATTTTAATCATTTTTTTTTAAGGCAGATTGTTTTAAAAGTCAATCTACAGTGAATGAATTTACTCCAGTTCTTATTCTTCATTGCTCTGATGTTTTCTATACTGTTTCTTTTATGCAGTTGAGGTTCCCTAACTGTAAAATTATTAGCCTCTGCCTATTGTAAAGTGGCAATAATTGTTTTTTCCTTATCTCTTCAACCCTTCTTCTAGAAAATCCCATATCCTCCTTTTAGTATCTTCTGTAATCCATGCTGCTTGAGTAGTGGACCGTATGAATCATCTACCTTCTAATAGCCACTTGATTCAAGAAATAAGATTCTCTTAAAGTTTTCTCATTGAGATTCAGAGACTGTAATTGTTTCCTCTGGGTTCCTTAACATAGGACACTCTATAGACTTTTTTCTATGTATACAGAGAAGTAAATTAAAGTACTATATTGGGAATTTGGGTTACAAGAAATAACTCATATTAGTGTAGGCAAAAGAGAACACATATTATTGAGAACACATATACTGAACAATCCAGAAATATGTTTTCTCATGGATGACTGGATCAGGATGTTTTTATATAATTATAAGAATTTTTCAACTTTTACTTCTCTTTTTTGTTTGCCTTATTCTTATTCAGGAAAGGTAGCCCCAGTACTGCTATTTATGTGATTCCTAAACCTTGCAATCAGAAGAATGAGAGCCCCTTTATCTAAAATATAAAAAGATAATGGTGACTTTATTTAAAAACAAAAACAAAAACAAAAACAAAAAGATCTGAACATTTTACCAAAAAGATATATGGATTGTAAATGAAAATGTAAAAAATTATTCAATATAATTCACTGAAAAATGTGGTCCTTTGAAAAAATTAGCAAAAATTGAATAATCTAGCATCAAGACTCAGCAAAAATGAAACAAAGGAGAAGTTCAGCAAAATAGAAACAGAGTGCAGCAGGCTCACTTTGTTCACACATTCACAACTAAATTACAGCAAAACAAAGTAAATAACCCCCGGAAGCTGATGGATAACCTTTGCGTACATATAGCAGGGCCAATGGCATGGTGGAAGGGCCAGGTCAAACCTTAAATGAACTATGTTTATTTCTGGCAAGGGACTTCTTTTAAGAATTTATAAAGTGCTTCTACCTACAAATTTGAAAGGAAAATAAAACTATGTATGCTGGAATGGCTAAAATTTAAAGACTTATAACCATCAATATCAGTCAAGGCATGGTGGAACTATAGCTTTCATACATTTCTGGTGTAGGTATAAAATCATGGCCATTTGGAGGGCACCTGTGTTTACTGCAATCCTATGTTTACTGAAGCACTATTTACAATAGGTAAGTTATGGAAATAACCCAAATGCCTAAAATAAATAACTGGATCAAAAGGATGTTGTATATATATACACAATGGAATATTACTCAGCAATAAAAAAAACTTATGCGATTTGCAGCAACGTGGATAGAGCTGGAAGGGATCATGCTCAGCAAAATAAGCCAGAAAGGAAAAGAAAAATACCAAATGGTCTCACCCATAGCAGGAATTTAGAAAACCTAAATAAGGGACCAGGAAAGAGACTAATTATAATAAAGTAAAAATCAGGGCCTCCCCGGTGGCGCAGCGGTTGAGCGCTGGGTTGCGAAGCTGCCTGCGGCCTCTGCGGCGCCGGTTCGATCCCCGGCTGCTCCCCGGCCACCGGAGGAGGATCCCACATGGTGCGCAGACCTCTCCTGCCACCCGCTGCTCCCCTCAGCAGTGTACTTCAGTCCCTCTGCCTGCTCTGCTCCCCACTCTGGCTCTGGTGAATTCTCTCACCCTCCCGCGCTTCTGACTGTACCCAGTGCATGTATAAACAAAACAAACAAACAAATATAATAAATAAATAAAAACATGCCTCTATAAAAAAAAAAAAACTAAAAAAAAAAAAAAAAAGTAAAAATCAAAATCAACAAGCAACTATAAACCAGAGACACACTATGGGTGGGGAAGAGAAGGGAGAAGGATCAAAACAAGGGTGGTGGGAATTGTATGGGGATTATAACCAAGATGAAAATACAAACAGTGTGCAAAAATGAAAAATGATGTAAGAATATATAAGATAAAAAGTAAATTTGCATAACACTATAAAAAATAAAATCATGGCCATTTGGGAAAAACGTTTTGACAATTTCTCATAATTCAAGTTTTATCTCTATGATAGGACAATTCTTTACCTAGGTATTTATGCAAAAAATACTGAAGACATATATCCGCAAAAAGATTTGTGTAAGAATCTTAGAGCAACTTTATTCACAAAATGAAAAAGTGGAAATTACCCAAAAGTCCATTAATAGTGGAAAAGTTAAACAAATTGTGGAGTAGTAAGACAAATGTATACTACTTGAAATAAAAAAAATTAACTACTGAGACATGCAATAATGGATGGATGAATTTCCAAAATATTAAGTAGAAGTCAGATACTAAAAAAAAGAAAACCATTATTCTGCTTATAAAAATT
This sequence comes from Talpa europaea, assembly GCF_964194135.1. NCBI lineage: Eukaryota > Metazoa > Chordata > Mammalia > Eulipotyphla > Talpidae > Talpa > Talpa europaea. Next base: position 89,582,237 of record NC_140078.1, on the reverse strand, counting down.
CAACAGCAGGTAAAATTAATTCTAATCATAGAACAGAAAGTGGTTGCCTGGAGGGTAGGATTGACTGGAAAGAGGCTCAAGGAAATTTCCTGGGGTGATAAGATGTTTTACATCTGTTTTATGTGTGGTTATATAGGTATGTGCCAGCATCAGAACACTTATGTGTGCTTTTCATTGTTGGTAAATTATCCTTAAATTTAAAACAAAGAAAAGAAGCTCTAAAAGTAGAATTGAAAGGAGAAAACAGTCAACAGAGTCTCTGCTGAAGACAATTCTCTTTCAATTCTTTCGTTGTTCAAACTTTCAGGCAACTTGGAATAATTGGCCTGTGCTGTGGTCTGCACACAAGAACTTCAATAGCTTTTCCTCTGCATTTTGGCTGTGATACCTTGGGTCAACATCTTAACCGTTCTTGGTCTTAACCTGTAAAATGTAGAACTCAAATTAAATGCCCTCTAAGTTTCCTTGCAGTGTGGTGAAATGCATTTTAGACATGTGTTGAAAGTTCAGACTGCTTGAGTATATGGCATTCAGCCAAGTTTCCAAGTATCTTTCTCCTGGCATATCACTTGTCACCCAGACATTTGTTATTTTAGCCCAATGCTGGATCTGTCCTAGATAAGAAACAGAAATAACAATGTGTCCCCTGGTGCAAAGTTGAGCATTTCTTACCTTGTGCATAGATTCTTTCCTGTGGGGGTATTTGGCCATAGGAAAAAGAATATAAGCAAACTATGTTGCTTGTTTTGGTTTTTGAACAGAAATAGGAGATGCACATCTTCTTAAATTCTTCAGTCCTGGTTCCAGGCCATCCTGTGGGCTTTAATGAGTCACTTAAAAATAATCCACTGGATCTTCATTTTATTACCTCAAAAATTAAGAGGTTTTCCTGAGGGATATTCAAAATTCATTACAGCAATAGCAAGTTCCTTCTCACGTAGTTTCTCTGTACTTTAGTCTTTTTAATATTATAGAATTATTTTTTCTAAAATGTCAAACCAATTTTACCATTCCTCAGGTTAAATCTTTGACTTCCCATCGTACCAATGAGCCATGCAGAGCTGTGCACCTGCACACATTGCCTGTGCCTCTTCCAATTACATATGCACCTGCTGTCTTTTGAAATATTGAACATTAGGTACTGCTCAAAAGCACCAGAAAGTCAAATGTCCCCCTGACCTTCCTCATCTGTTCTTTTTGCTTAAGAAACCCATCCACAATTTAATGAATTAATTTCTATATAGAAACTTCAGCCCCAGGATTCCCTGTCTTTGAAGAATGATTTGACCACTCTCTTCTATGTGGACACCCTTGACCTGAGCCCCACATGGAGGTAGAAGCCTCATCTTCATGCTCTATTTTCCAGAATAGTCACATAAAGTTGCTTTATTGCATAACAAGGTCCCAACCATGTGCTTTCATTCATCTGAAATAGGAAGCTGGATTTACTACTTGCTAGAGAGGGAGAGCTGGACTCCTAGAACATAGAGTCCCCAAACTAGTCAAATTACCCTTAAGTTAGAAGTTAAAAGCTGCATAGGAATTGACTGACTTTACAGAAGTAATAATTTTGGGAATGTTGGACTTTCACAGGCATGGGTTCTGAAAGGATGCTGGAGCTGATGATGTGGGATTAACAGTGGTTCTGTGCTTAATTATGATTTGGTATTATAGACATAGAATAGATATTTTTAATTCCCAGCCTAATCATAATTAATAGTTACTGTCTCTTACTGTCTCTTACATTAACCATTTTTTTTTTTTTTGCTTCTCACTAGACTTAAACTGTTTTGGTAGAAATGCTGTCAAGTTCATTTTCATATCTAATAAGGGATTAATACTGTACTTGAAAACATTTTATAATAAAAAAATTAAAATATAGATAGAGCATATCCATATTTACAAAGGAAATACACAAATCTAGCTGGTGTTGTAACTCAGTGTATAAAAGTATTTCTGGTAGAAATTTTAAAAAAGAGAATGAAAAGGATATGAAGATCTTTAAAAATAAGCACTAGTTACACCATACTGACATTGACAATTCCACAGCTTTTCCCCCTAATGTCTGCCTCACCCTTTCAAGTCTTATTGTGAGGTTACGCCAATCCCTGTTGGTTGTTTATGAATCTCTATTACCATTGTGAGCATAACTAACAAATAGGGAGGAGACCCACAGTGGGCAGAATGAAGATCAAGCAAGTGTTAAGATATCTTTGTTTAAGGTCTTTTAATCCAGGAAGACAAATAAACATCAATGAAGGGAATGTAGGTTACTTTGTCATCAGATAGTTTTCACATGTGAAGAAGTGAAATAGAAGGCGTTCTATTCTTATCAGTGTTAAAGGCTATTTGACATACACACAATCTCACAATTGCTAAAAACACCTTGAAGTGTGGAAGGCAATTTACCTGTTGTCTGTCTTCTACCTGGAGAACTTTAAAAGTAGAGATTTATCAGAGAAAAATATTTCTTACAAATATATCAATTCACCTCCACAGAATTAGACAATAAATTCTATTGCATCTAGGAAATGAGAGAGACCATTTTTTTATGTAGAATAATGAGTGTGACCTCATGGATAACTAGACAGATCATGTCAGCATTAGCTTTACATCAGGTTTTTTTGTTCTGATAATTTTCCTAAAAGGGATCATGGTTATTCTTTGTCACCTTTATCCCCCTACTTATCTAAATATTAAGTTTAGACAAGAATTTTGTGCTTCTATGAAAATGCTAAAAGCAATCAACTCTGTCACGGGGGCCAGATGGTTTTCTCAGCTATGTTCCCAGACATGTAACAAAGATACACAAAGATATATAAAACACACAAAGATGTATATAACAAAATTCCCTCAAGCATTGTTGCCTTTACTTGAAAGATGTTTATACTTTGAGTCAGTGTAATTATCCTTCTTTCTCGCAAGATCTGTGAGTCCACAAAATGGTGTCAATAGACCTGAGGTGCTATTCAGAGAGACCTTGATTTAGGATATCATTTTTTGTATTAACCCATTAAAGTCCAACAGGCACAATGCTTGCTTTAGAGTTAAACATAGAATTGAACCTGGGTCTTGTTCTGCTGTCAGAAGAATTTGTATGGCTGCTGTTCAAGGCCCCCAAAAGGGTCTACGTGTCCAAAGGTCCTTGGGGGTTTTGGAAGAGTAATGGTAGGCTACAAAGTGACCTATTTGCAATAAAAACTCCACAGGGTTTTTCCTTTTGAAGTTTTAGGGGAGGTTTTATAGGGGCAGAGAAAATAATTCCCCCTACTCCTCTGGGTTTTCCTTGGACTAGTTGAGCTGTCAAATTAACAGCAGACAAATTTGTAGGAGAAAAGAACAAAGTTAATTACACATGTATGGAGATTGTGCATGAATGCAGATTCTAAAACCAATGGGGAAAATGAGAATGTACATCCTTAGCTAAGGAATGGGTAAAGGCCTGTGACTTCAAGGAGAGGCGAGGCTGGCTCACATAAGGAGGAGATGGTTATTCATGTAGGATAGCCCAGATGCTCTGTAAGTACAAGCTTGTCTTACCATATAGTTTTCTCGGATAGGTTATTTCTGATAAAAAATCCTAATTCTGAGTAATACAACCATTTTTAATAATCCTAGATATTTATTTTGTAAATTTCTTTATTTCTATATATTTCACATCAAGTGTAGTCTTCATAGAATTTCCATCACTAATTCACCCGTGCACAATCACCTTAGTCCCTTGTGCTCTTCCTGCCCTCATTTTTATCCCTCTCCCTCCTCTGCAGAATGTCTGATTTATAGTTGTCTAATTATTTTTGTTGTGTTTTTTAAAAATTGTTCTGTTTTCTCCAATCCCTTATTTCATTCCCCTATATTCCTCCTATAAGTGAAACCATCTGATATTTTTCTTTCCTTCTGACTTATTTCACGGAACAGAATCCCTTCTAGGTCCATTCATGTTGCTACAAGTGGTATTCGATAATCTTTTTTTTTTTTTTTTGGCTGAATATTATTCCAGTGAGTATATGTACCACATCTTTTTGATCCACTCATCTGTTTTAGGGCATTTGGGTTGTTTCCAAGATATTTAATGGAGTAGTAGCAGTTTCTCATGAGCCTGCAGGGCTTCCGCTGATCTCATCTTTAAATAATCCAAATGCCAAAATAGGAGGACTTGGGCTGGACATTTCGGCTCAGCTGTTTGTGAACATGTTTAGGAAACCTAACCTTCATTTCTGAGTCAGAATTATCATTGGGGTACAATGAATGTAGAAATATCCTCAGTCCTAAAACACCTGCAAGGAGCTCTTTGTCAAAGTACAATTGACCTTTGGTCAGTTTCATAGTCACACAACCTGTGTGGTGACAGGTGCCCAAACCTAATGTAATGATGCCCTGCTGTCCGTTGTCTTGAATTTCTGAGGTTTTTTTTTTTTAAAGAAAGGCTGCCATAATTTTATCTTGCTTTAGATTGTGCCAATGATGTAGCTGGTTCTCCCTCTCATGTCAAGAAAAATCCAGGAGAGCAAAAGGATGTGGGAGAAAAGCATGTCAGTGTCGGCTAGATAGGTTTATTATTCGGATACTAGGAGAAGTTGATTTGATTCACACATCAAGAAGAACTGCACAAAACCTTGCAAATGAATGGTAATCCCCTGGAGTTTGCAGCCATGCTGGTCCTGGGATGCAAATTCCCTTTAGGCTGGCCCAGAGAAACCACAAGCTTGACAGCAGCCCCAGATCCAGTCTGCACTACCTCTGGGCCAGAAAGATGTTTGTCTTGGATACTCACATAGAGTCAACCAGAGCTCTCAGGAAAACATGTGGGGAAGAGAAGACTGTGATGATTGTCCTCCCAGATGTACGGCTTCTCATAAGTGAATGGCACAGCAAGGGTAGGCGGAAGGGTAGACCTGCTGACAGCAGAAGTTAGAAATTGTGAGTAAAGCTGGAATCTTGAAGAACAGGGAATAAAATCCAGATGGAGACTTTCTCCTGCCAGGTACAACCTTGGAAACAAGTATCTAAGTTAAAATTTCTGTGATTTTAAAACTTCTGTAAAAATAGAAATGTTTAGGTCTTAAAGGAAGTGGAGGAAAGGCCCCTGGAGAAATAACTGCAACTCATCTTTGCATTGCTATTATATTTTGTGAAAAAATGATCTATTTTGAGCCTTATCCTTAGTGAAAATGTGAGTATTGTGACTACATAAAAGTTTGCAGAAGTGACTTTAGGAGAAAAGGCTGCAAAATTGCACTCGTGAAGTCCAGCAAGACATGGCTATAAAATAGTTTTGTACACAGGGATAAGCATATTTTTAAAATATGCTTATGAAGCTGGATGGGACTGTGGTATATAAACAGATGGTCTCATAGACAGTTTTGATTGGAGTGGAAAGAAATATTGCTTGCCATGAATGAAATAGCCCGGCATTCATATGAGAGCACACCCCAGTCTGAATAAGGGGTTGAAGTTTGACCATGTAAAAACACAGGAGGCCCAAAAGAATTGCCCAATTGCCCACTGGGATTGTAAACTACCTGAGAGCAGACCAGCATTGATTATGGTGCTGTGGACGATCAATATACATTGTTCATGAGCAGTGCTTCAAAGAACAAGTAAAAAGGGGAATACTTCAACTAGTCAAGAAATTATCTTGCTTGTATAATAGGGCAGGATTCCAATTTTTTAAAAGTCTAATTAATGGGTCAGAATCCTTTCCTAAGTTATGCCATGTGAATCTTACATAAATTTTCCGAAACTCTTCTTTGGTTAGAAACCAAAACTGAAGAATTTCTACCAGAGAAAATCTGCCCTGCTATCATAATTCAGAAGTGAAATAAACAACAGCAATTAGCATATGTTCTCCATCTAAATGCTTCAAAAATAAAATGTCATGTAACACAAATGCTTGTTTGTAAGTGATGGCTCCAGATTTCTGGGGGATGCCACTATTTCCACTATTTGTCTATGGCTCCAAATGTGGCTATTTGACTTCAGACATTGAGACTGAGAAACTTCTCAGCTTGCAGGACAGCAGGATAAAGGAAAAACAACATGGAGCTTTGATATAATAACCTTAGGTTTGAATTACAATCCCATCATTCACCAGCCATGTTATATAAGCAATAATTCATGATTCCCTCAGGTTAATGGATATTATATTAGTTTGATCAGCTAGATCACGTTGCTATAACAAGCAATCCCCAAACCTCAATGGCTTCACACACAAAAAAAGTTTATTCCAAATTATAATGTCACTTTAACCTGGACTAACTGGACTCTGCTTGTTGTAGTCACTTGAAGACCCAAGTTTATGGAGCTTCCATCACAATATGGTGTCTCCAGGGAAACATGCAAAAAGGAAAAGTTATTTATATTGTATACTACATCTCACAGTTTCCACCCAGAAAGGAAACATGTCACTATCAGTCACATATCATTGGACAATCATACGTCAAAGGGAGTGAGATGCTGTAATCCCCCCATACTCCCAGAAGAAGAGAACTTGAGTATTTTGAATAATACACAGGCAAATAATGCCTCTGCACAGAGTTGTTATTAATCATGTATGTATAGCATCTTAACAATATCAGAGGCTCAATAGAAGACATGGAGACTCAATTAGTTACTATCAGAGATAGGTTTGATTATATGAAATATTTATAATCAGGACTTCCAGGTAAGTAAATATAAATATCTTTCCTAACTTTATTAAAATCATAATTATAGATTAACTATAATTAAAATTAACTAAAATTGTAAGAATTAAAAAATTTTTAAACATTTTAAACCTGTAGTGATAGGCAAAATGGTAGAGTAAGTGAAAAATGCTAAACACTTTTTAAAGATGACTTAAAACATAACAAAAAAGAGAGCAGTGAATCAAAGCCAGGAAGTGAGTGTGGATGCCAGATCTGTCCTGGGATTTTAGAAACCTGAAGTCTTGGAAATTGTTAATTGTGAGGGAATTCGAAGAACAGGTTTTGGGAATATGCTGACTGGAAGCTGGAATCTGAGATTCACACATTCAACTGAAACTTTGAAGGACTGAAGGCTTCTATGAAATATGGATTGGAAAGAAATTGTCTGCCAACAAAGTCCATAAGGAAATCTGTCTGCAGCAGTCCTGAATGGAAAAACCACTAATAACGAAACTATTATCCTATAGAATGTTAAGCACGACTTGTTTAGTAACTTGACTAGAATGTTTTGAAACCGAGCTCAACTAGGTTATCTGCTGGCATCACATGTGCTAGGGAGGGCAAGTTTCAAGACAGAGCATTCCAAGGGAACTGACTGGAAGCTGCATGACACTTTCTTACCTCGCCTTGAATATTCCACATCATTTCCATTTGATTCACTGGTAACAAATGTGTCATAAGGTCAGCCAAGGTTCGGGGAACGTTAGACTCCACCACTTGATTGGAGTGTGACAAGGTCTTATTGTAGGAAAACATGTGGAATGGGGCACATTAGGACCATGATTAAAATTATAATTATTTTCATTTAAGTCTTTTAAATTTAAGAATAAATTATTTTTATTTTTAATAAAGTGATAACTACAAAATTTACAAAATGATATATATATTCATGTACTATATACATATGTTAATACCTATCACATATAGTTTTGCATGTAACTATATGCTTATATAGATGTAATTACTTAATAGATATAATATTTGAAAATGTGCATATGCTTATATATGTATATATGAGTTTATATGGTCTTACTTTTATGTAGTCTATTTTTTTCTAGAGACTAAAAGTAAAAGTAAAAATTAAAACCCAAAATTTAACTAAAAAATAACTACGGCATACTCCGGTCACCTCAGGAATTTTTGTGATCAAAGAAATCTCCATGCACCAGACACCCTCTAAAAATAATTTATATTTTCACTTGCTTGAATCCTATGAAATTATTAATGGCTAAGAATATTTTATGAATTCCTTTCCTCTTCTCACTGTGTTTTATTCTTTTTTCTTACTGCTTTGTCATCCAATTTCCCTCCCTTAACTATGTAGTCCCTTTTCTGTTTCCACTTCTTAATTTTCACTATCTATCTTGCAGTCATTTAGACAAAAGATCTGGGAGCATGTTCCTTTCTTTCCTCTCTTGCTCTCAGTTTTGTGAAATGATATGGGGGAGGAGGGAAACTTGAATTCTTATCTATCAATGAGGTTTGCCTTCAAACTCATTTTTCCACAAGCATGTCATCTTCTAAGATCCTCATCAGGGCCTCCCCTGGTGGTGCAGCAATTGAGTGCTGGGCTGCGAAGCTGCCAGCAGCCTCTGTAGCACCAATTCGATCCCCGGCCACTGGCGAGGGTCTCACATGGTGCGCAAACCTCTCCTGCTGCACCCGCTGCTTCCCTCAGCAGTGTATTTCGTCAGTCTGCCTGTTCTGTTCCCCGCTCTGGCTATGGTGAATCCTCTCACCTTCCCACTCTTCTGACTGTACCCAGTGTTTGTATAAATAAATAAATAAATATTAAAAAAAAAAAATCCTCATCGCCATGTCTTCCTTGCGTCTTAACTGTACCTAGAACTTAATTGTTTTATTGCTTTACTTCAATTTAAAGATGTGTTATCTTCATTTGCTTTATCTAACCAGAATTTTGAAAATTTTTTATTGAGGTATAAGTGATATTCATAGTCTACAGCTAAGAGTTTCAACAAACATCCAATGACCACCACAATCAAGATATAGAACAGGTGTATCACACACTTAAACTTTTCCTTGTGTTCCTCATTTGTTACAGCCCCACTCCCTACACCCTCAGCCCCTGAAAACAGCTGATCAATTTTCCTATAGTTTTACCTTTTCCAGAATGCCATAAATGGAACCATAAAATGTATAATCCCCCATGTCTGGACTTTTTTCTTTTAGCAGAATACCTATGAGAGTCATCATGTTATTGCTCCTGTGTTGTGTTCCTTTTGTTTTGAGTAGTTTCCTATTGCATGGAGGTGTCACAGCTGCTTAACCCATTTTCTAGTTGAAAGACACTTGGGAGGTTGTAGTCCATGTTGGGCATTATTCTTGTCCATACAGAACTCATGCTTGAGATTCAACAATTAGTTCCTTTCATTTTTTTATTGATTGATATAATAATAAATTAATGAACCCTAGTATAACCTAGTTTGATGGTAGATGCAGATACCATGATCAATGATACAGAGATGAAAATAGCTAAGTTTCAGTCTCCTATAGTGTGCAATAAAAATGGAGAGACAGACTAGAAGACAGCTACCATATATTAGAAATTTTATTAATAGAATTATCCAGGAGGTATTAAGATGTAACATATACTAGTGCTTAATTTGCTTAGAAGGTGCCAAAATTTTACCTATAAAATGTGTCATAAAGGGGCCTCCCCTGGTGGTGCAGCAGTTGAGTGCTGGGTTGCAAGGCTGCCAGCAGCCTCTGCAGCGCCAGTTCAATCCCCGGCCACCGGCAAGGGTCCCACACACAAAAAAAAGTATCATGAAGCATAGTAAGTTATAACATATTAAAATACTTTATGGCATACATGTGAAGTATCTCAGAACTGAATTTTGTTTTATGATTTGACAGTCAAAGGTGAATGTGGCAGGTGCAGTGCGGTGAGGGATATTAGAGACTCAGGTGCCTTTGCTGAGTCAGGTGAGGAGGAGCATTAGTGTTAAAACACTGTTAAGTGAGAAAAGTAAATGGCTCATATGTGCAAGCTTACGTAATTATTAAATAAATATAAAATATATGAAGAATATTAAATGTCATAAAATATGACATTGACATTTAATATATTGATTTATTATATGTGTATAATTCAATATATCATATTAACATATTATAATATCTCTTTTTTATAAACCATAACAAGGCATGTTGAGTTTGTTTACATAAATCTATATCATTATAAGAAAAAGATTCCATAAGAAAGGGCTTGGTAACCTTGAGGTAGCTACTTTTTCTTACTCATAATTTTTAAAATATGATTTTTCTAAGGGTGATTTTTATTTGTTGTTTTTGGTATATTTAAATTTAAATTTTATATAACTATCCAAGGAAGCCTTCTTTTAGAGTATAATAAGGAACCCAGATAAGGGTCAATCTTGCATTCAAGGACCAGGTACTGGAGTTATTCCTGTGGAAAATAGAAGTTCCTTGAATCACTGAATGATTTCAAGGAGGGATTGTTTATTTATCTTGTTTATTTTTACATAGAAGAACTGGGGTGTCGACCAGAGATGCAGGGTGGGGGGGCGTGCAGTGAGAAGATTTACCAGAGACAGAGTGGGGAGCAGAACAGGCAGATTGACTGAAAAGCACCACTAAGAGAAGCAGAGGGTGACACAGGAGAGGTCTGCTGCGCCAAATGGGTGTTAGCTCCCTGACTGGGGATTGGACCCAGGCCATAGAGGTGATAGCACTGAGATTTAACCCGTAGGTCACCAGGGAGGCCCAAGGAGGGATTCTTAATGATTTATTTCCTACAAAGAAATTTTCATATCCAATAAGTGGTCTGAAGATAATGATGAATGTTCTATTGTCTTTATGTATCACTGAGCTTAAATTTTAGAGCTTCAAATTAGTCTGTATATCTGTATCTGAGATCTTCAGATATAAATGTCTGTATATCAATAAGGTTGGAGAATTCAGAATTATTTTTTCAAATATGAGTATTACTAACACAACACTAGAGTGACTTCTTGTAATCCATTGAGTCTTTTTCACCACTTCCCAACTTTTAAACACTGCAAGTACTGTAGGTAAGACCCTAAAGTAAAAGTAAAGACAGTACAAGTAAAATAAAATACCTTAAGGACAATGTCCAGTTTGATTTGTTTTTGTATTTTCTTTCATTGAGCCACATATAATGTTCCAGTATTTGCTTTTGTTCCCCCTTCCATTTTTAGTGGCAGCCATATACTGGACTCATAGCTTAAAGGATTTGTTCTACTATCTCCTTAAATCTCATTTGGTCATTATCTTATATGACTCAATAGACGATGTGTTCTAATTTCTGTTCCCTGCTCCCAGACTTATTGCTTTCCTGAGGTTTAGGTTCTACTTGGACACATTTTCTCAACTGTAGCTATATAGTTAAGTTTCTAGGACTGCTGAATTTGATATTTTATATTTCCTGTTGCTTTTAAGGTATTTACTTTTACAATGAAGAAGAGATGTTTTAAAAATAACCCTTGGATGCATATTCATTTCCCTAGGCAAGACTCTGCTTTGTCAACTCTCTGTCTTCTAATATTAAAAGAAGCTTTGTCTCCTACTCTTCCTTCCTGTGAACTGCTCCTTAGAGCAGCTTAATGTGGAGATTCGTTTTGGACACTCAACTAAATGTTCCTGTAATGTAATGGCACCGACTTCAAGGCTCTTACTGGCTTGAGAGCAAGATTTCACTGTGTCTGTGAAAGTTTGCAGAATGCTGGATGAGGACAAAGAGGACTTGTAGGCTGGGCTTCTCACAGAGAATCCTCAAATTATTGGTCACTCTTTCAGCTGTGCTTTCTGAATTAAGTATGTATAACAACAAATCATGTTATATAAAGTAATGAGAGAGAGGCAATTAAGTATTTTTTAAAAGAGAAAGGCAGGAATCATAATGGGGGGCAGGGAGGGGGAAGCACTGATCAAATTAAAAGTGTCTTGTTTTTTTTTTGTTTCTTTATAAAAGTAACTAAGTTGATTTTTCTACTTAGACATTGTGCTGGCCACTCCTGCAATTTAAAACTCTACTGGATTATGTAAAGAAAAGATTCTAATCATGGCTCAGGGGTCACTTTAAAAACCTAATTTGACTTTTCTGGGCCTTAATTTCCTCATCTGTAAAATGAATATTTATAAGCCATTTTACTGTGAGTCTCCACTACTCCATGGGGCTGCTTGGGTACCAGCACCAGAATGGCTGTGTGATTAGCTATTGCTTATCTATTTGGCTTCTACCTAGGAATTATAGTCAAGGAGCTTTTCTAACACTAAAAATGCTGAAAGCCAAGCTTCTTGGTGATCTCTAAGTTGTTTCCCATATCTAAAATCCTATGAATCTATGAAGATTACTATTTCATTATTCTTATAAAAGGGGTTTTAGGTGCCAAGACAATGATCTTCAAGTCTGTTTAGAAATCAGAATCATCATTGAAGCTTCTTTATCTGCTTTGATTAGTGACTCCTGCCTGTCCTTTTGAGAAATTGTTAAAATTGTAGGGGAAGAGAACTAATTTTTCTCAGTTGAAATAAAATTCTGGCTGCTTAGTGAAATCATTTGGGCTCAGGGTACCACATCAGTAACCTGAAACATCAATACCCTGTCGTCCCTGTAACTGCTCCATTAGACCAGAAACACAGCATTTTCACTCAGCCAGCCCCTAAATGCCAAGTCAACTCTGAGGTTTATACTTATTATCTTGTTCATCCTCACCCCAAACAAGGTTGACATGTAGCCTCAACAAATCAAATATTTTTTTTTGTTTTCTCTCCTTTGTTCTTTATTCTTTATCTTATAAAAGATTCTTGCATTCCACCCATTTGCAATTATTGGAAATGAGACTGTCCACTTTATGAAGTGTTAAGTTTGTTTGTATCACCTAAATTGACTTCTTTAATTTTTTTTTTTTTGACAGTTTTCGGTCACAAGGGATGAGACCAAAACCTGCCTGCTGTGGCCTGTAGGGCAATTTGCATAGGTGAGGCATCTGCTGAATGCTGTTGTGAATTCACTGTCCTGCTCACCCTGATTGAGTGGGTAAGTCACTTTTTTTAAAATTTTATTTTTATATTCCCCATACAATTGCAACCCCCTTATTTTGACCCCAATCCCTCCTTTCCCCTCCCCCCACCCCCCAAAGAGTGTCTCTGGTTCATAGTTGTTTGTTGATTTTGATATTTTCTTTCTTATAGTTATTCTTTTTCCTGGTCCCTTATTTAAGTTTTCTAGATTCCTGCTATGAGTGAGACCATCCGGTATTTTTCTTTTTCTTTCTGACTTATTTCGCTGAGCATGATCCCTTCCAGCGCCATCCATGTTGCTGCAAATTGCATGTGTTTATCTTTTTTGAATGCTGAGTAATATTCCATGGTGTGTATGTACCACATCTTCTGGTAAATCACTCTTAATTGCACCCTGCCCCCTTTCTTTTCAACTGAAGCAAGCTTTGTTTTGTATGTGTATACACGCAAATTAAAACTGTAACTAATTTTATAATGTGCTGAACCTACCAATTAGACAGTAAGGTGAAGATTTATAAAGCCACATTATACAAACCTTTCCCCTGCAAATCTAAGTGAATAATATAATTTATTTGTAAAATGGAAATAAAATTATGGCTGTATGGTAACCAATTACGTAGGTTTCTTTTGTCAGTCTAATTTTGAACTCCTGAGTCAGAAATTGTATAATTAAATGTTCTGTGAGAGTAGTGCCATAACTTGAAAATAGGGTAATTCAGAACTCTTGAAAATAGGGTAATTCAGAACTTCTTGTCTGTATATTAAATGAAATGTATTTAAACCATTTGCAAAAAAAAATCAAGGTTATGTCTGAATCTTGATGCTAATTGGTATTATTGTGTCTACATACGCCTGAGTTCAGACAAGGAGGTGACTTTCAATCTGATGCCTAGGAAAGCCTATCTATCCAATTTGGATCACTTAATTGAGTTCTAGATCTGGGTTTGAAAACATCACTTTTAAAGCATACCTCTATTTCCTTTGGATAGAATTGGTGTTAAAGATTTTCTCCCTTCAAAAGATGTGATCAGATAGGTGTCTATAACTTTGGCTTTCTGAAAAATTGTCCAATTGGATTTCTTGATAAATTTATTGTTGAGGCTGTGCCTACTGTGTATATGTCAGGCCTTCTACACTCCACTAACTCTCCCACCTTTAGTCATGCTCTATCTAGGGCTTACCTCTTGCAATATTCTCTGAATTGGTGGAAATGTACAATTTCCATCAAACATATTCTAATGACCAGCAATCTGTCTGATGCTTAAAGCACAGAATACATTATGTTCCTGCAGCCCCCATTCTGTTCAAAGAAATGGGCTCTTTGGTTCTTTTTTGCAGTTAATCTGGGCAGGATTTATAACTCAACCATTTTGGTCAAGTCATGCTGAACATTCCCAGCACTTACGTAATTTTAACTTTATTAAAATTTAGTCTAAATGTATTAGCCTGTTCTTTTGGCATAATGTACAGCCAAAGCAGAAAAAGAAATAAAAGTACCTGGGATTTTTTTCTTGAGCCCATTGAGTGGTGGGGTGTGTCGTATATATATGTATTTCCATGTGTATGTCTTTTTCCCAATTAGTTTATATAAATCTGATTGATTTGCTCTTAAAGTGCCATGGAACTCTTTTTTATGACAACTGTTTATTTTGAAATATTTAATTCAGTGAATGTAAACTGATGTATAAAATGATTTACTTGTATGAAAGATAATTACGTGACTAAAGATCCTGATTAATTGCATTATTCAATTCACGTCAATACTGAATCTAAAATGTGGAACCATTTTATTCCATTTAGATCGAGGAGACTAGCATCATTTTTTAAAAATGAGAGTTGAAGACAGGGTCTTTGTTGCTATGATTATGTTTGTGATTTTAATTGCTGAGATATTCATGTTTTGAAAAGTATCTGCTGTCAAAGCAGAGAAGCAGTAAATGTTCATAATGCTTTTCGTACAATGGCAATTACATTGACAATCCATTTTGAGAATAACTATAATGGTTCCATTTAGTGTGTGTTCTGTGAGGGACCATCAGGGTCAATATAATTCCTATGAAAACATCTGATATAACAAATACTTCTATTATGTCACTTCCATTGATGTTATGGAAGGGAAAATGGGACCTGAACTCTGAAATAATGAAGAAGAAAAAGAGCCTTTTATTATGCCACTGTTATCACATCTGAGAGGAACTCCCTTGGGAAACCATGTCGCAGAAACTTCCATTTGAATCTTTTAGTGCTGTTTTTCTTTAAAACATTGAAAAAAAAAAGTAACATGTAAAGTTTCTAGGAAATATGAATGTAAAGTCAGATTGGTGAGCCACCTCTCTATCATTTCATAATTGTAGTCTTGCTTGTAGACTAGAGGAGAGATAAAAGGAACTTTCTCACCCATTGGGATTCTCAAATCATATGACACGGAGAAGCTTTCTTTTTTAAACTAGAGGAAATAGCATCATCCTTGAAGTAAAAACTAAAGCAAAACATTTTTTTTAACAAAATCTGATCAATCTTAGTTTGCTCAATTTCAAATATCTAAAATTTCCTATGTCATCCTATTTCTATTAGAAATGCTGAAGGAGTAAACTTTTAGAGTAGAGAGCCAGATTGGCAGAAACATGTCTAGATTTCGCTTCTACTTTTTTCCAATTGGATGGATTAAGCCCCAAGTGCAGCCTGGCATATATAGACCTAGAGTGCCATGCTGCAGCTGGCTCCCACTGGCTCACCAGAGTCAATTGTTAATTTTCTAGAATTTTGAGAATGAGTTGTTTAACAAAAACATGATTTAAAAATAAACTACATAGATATAGAAATGAGCTGTATGTGTTGAATGTATATATTATATATATTTATAAAATATAATTTTATATATGTTTTAATTCAGATTATATTGGTTTATAACATATGAGTTATAAACCTATCTTTGTATACATTACATTCACCATCAAAAGTCTACCATACAGTTGAACCTCTTTACCTGATTTACTCATCCCCTTCCATGTTCCTTTCTAGTAACTACTGTTTGTATAGGCTGGGTTTGCTTTTGTTTTGTTTTTTCATTAGCTTTGTTTCTCTATCTTCTACATATGAGTAAATCATACAGTGCTTGTGCTTCCCTGTCTTGCTTATTTCACTTAGTGTAATACCTTCAGATTCCATCCATGTTGTACAGATGGGAGAATTTTCCCTGTTCATTGCTTAGTAATATTCCATTTTGTGTTTGTATCTGAATAATGGAATATTATTCAGTCATGGGATAGGATGTATATACATATACATATATTTGTACATGTATGTATAGATACATGTCTCATACATACATGAATCCATGTCACTTAGGTTGTTTCCGTATCTTGGCTATTATGAATAAATGCTTCATCGAACATAGGAGTGCAGACAACTTTTCAAGGTCCTGTTTTAGTTTAATTTTGTTATATACCTAGACATAGCACTGCTACTTGTATGAAAGTTGTATTTTTAAGTTATCAAGGAACCTCCATACTGTTTTCCATATTGATATTTGCTATATTCCTACCAACAATGTGTATTTCCTTTTCTTTGCATCCTCACCGGCACTTGTTATCTTGTCTCTTTGATAACAGACATCCTACAAGGTATCACGTGATAGCTCATTGTATCTTTGATTTGCCTTTCTCTCATATTTGGTGATGTTGTGCTCCTTTTCATGTACCATTTGGATGTCTTTGGAAAAATGTCTATTCGGCTCTTCAGACCATTTTTAATTGAATTGCTTGTTTTTTATTATTCAGTTGTATGAGTTTTTAAAAATATATTTCAGATATTAATAAGTATATGATTTGCAAATATTTTTTCCTATGTCATAGGTTTCCTTTTCATTTTATCAGTTGTTCTTCTAGTACAACTGTTAACTGGGGTTGTAGTAATGCCGCATAATGAACAATCACAAAATTTCAGTTATATATAATAACACATACTTGTTTAGCTCACAAGTCTAAGCTTGTTTCAGCTAATCTTTCTCAGCTCACTCGAGTGTCTGAGCATGATTGGAAGCTTTTTGTTAAGCAGGTCGAGGACAGCTTATCTGAGGCAACTCTGCTCCTTGTGTCAGGTCTCCTTCTGGGGTTATTGGTCGAGGCCAGGCATGTCCTTCTGAATGTAACATCTTTAATGAGCCTCTATTTGAAGAACATTTGCTAATGTACCATTGGACAAAGCAATGGAAGCAATCTGATATAAGCTCAGACAAAGATGAAATAATCTATGCCTAAAATAGGAAGGCATTGTAAAGATATTTTATTGCAAAGATATGTGCATGAGGTAGGTAAATAATTTTGTCTGTTAATGCAATCTACATCAGAAACTGACTGAGTAAACAATGATATTAGGAGGAAAAAAAACAAGTTTTTTACTAAAGCCATGGGAAGATCATGTGTTGAGCACTACATGAATTTCTATATTGCTGGTAGGTCAAGTAAAATGGAGGCTGAACATTGGGCATTAGAGGTCATTAGTGATTTGGAAAAGATTAATTTTAATATAATATTCAAGGAAGATTCTGATTGGTGGAGATTTAAGAGAATAGGCAGAGAGAAATTGGAAATAATAATTATAAACAATACGCTAATGGATTTTTTCTGCTAAAGAGCAAAGAGAAATTGACTGGTACTGACTGAGAAATAGAATTTTAATAGATTTTAAGAATATTTTGTTTTAACATGGGTTAAATAATGGCAGGTTTAATGCTGATGGGAGTCACTCAGAAGATAAGGGAAAATAAATGATACAGTGTAAAGAGAAGAGAACTGCTGTTTATTTGGTTCATAACTGGAAGGATTGTCTTATATAGGAGCCACGAGAATGTATCTATAGTAACAGATGAGAAGGTAGAGAATATGTTGGTATTGGGTAGATGGGATCGTGGGAATCTTTGGAACTGTACTAGGATACCACAGACTTCCAATATCTTTCAATTCTGTGGTTTGAAAGTGAGACACCCATCACAAAATCATCTACGTCTTAATACTTTCACTTTCTGCGATAACTCTCAGTTTTGCTTTTTATGACTTTCAACTAGCATATCTATATGCTGGAAATCAGCATAAAAAGATCCCCCCTTCTAAATGCAAGTAATGACATTAAGGAGCATTCATTTCTCAATGTTGTTTTAGACCTGAGAATTCAAACATTTTTTTATCCAACTGAACCAACTGAGTGATTGAAATTACTCTTGAAATACCTATTTAGGATTAAATATCTGAAACATTTAGTGACAAGAATCAACTGTTCCTTTGTAGTGATTGGATATTAAGAGTTTTCTTTTTCCTGAGACTAGAGCCTGATTGACTCAATGCATAAGAAGCCCCAAATACACTGTGTAGTAGTCAAAGAGAAAAAGAACTAAATAAGGAGAAAAATAAAAACTATGAATGAACAAAATATCCTGTATCTTAGGACCCAAGTGGATTTTACCAAAGAACTTTATTTTATCTCAGTGTTAACAAATTTTCTTTTCAGAAAGCAGCAGAAAGTGTGTCCCTACTGAAAAACTCACAGGCTATAACTAGAGCTTATCTATGCTTAAATCATAGAATTTCTGATTTTTTTTCCTTCTCTATTGTCAGTGAAAGCAACCTCTTGTAATGATTTGGGATCACCTTCTTTTCATACCAGATTGCTTTGCCCAATGTTGGAATGAGAACAGATAATATTACAATATAAATTTGTCCTTATAATAAAAATTGGAGATGGTGAATGGTGACAGATGGATTCCAAACTAAAGGAATTCATCCTCTATGAGTTTTGGCATTTAAAAACCAACTGCTGTGCCAGGAACAAGATGGACATTTGGGACACCTTTGGCCAAGGATCTTGTCCTCATCCCTGTCACTGGGACCATCTTGTGGCTATGGGCTTCCACACATATACTGCATGGTATGACTTCAGCCTCCTCCTTTACCGGGTTATACAGATTTGCTGGAGGGACACTCAGAAATATCTGTAATGATAACAACAATAATAAAACAATTAGGTATATGGTTAGGTGGAAACTCTCTATTATAGCCTGGTGTGAGAAAATAGTTTTAAACAACTGCTTTAAAGTTGATCAATTTTTGATGAAAGTCCAACATGTGGCCTCGCTGGAGAATACCTGCTCTAGTTGGGGGGCAGGTATATTTACTTAAGTCCCCACTGGTAGAATCTATCACTTCTTGTTTTGGAATGCTAAGGGGGCAGTTTTGGGGTAGGGAAAGCCTACAATATTTTCTCATTTAACTCCACATTTGTTCTAACTGGAGATTCACTTCCAGCAGATGCTTACTTATAAGTGCTGTTGATCTTATGGGGGGGGGTGGACATCTGTTACCCCAAAATATTTATTTGGCACACGGTTAACTTAAGGGCTCTAAGGCTAGGTGACGCTGCTTTTGAAAAAGGTATTTACATGTAAACTTCCCTCTGTTAAGGGCCTTTTCCAGGAAGGCCAAATCTCCTTACTTCTTTTCAATGGAGAAGGCAGATTTTAAATTATAAACAATTTTTGTTTGCTGGGTCTTCTTTTGTAACCACCTTCAGTGAACTTCTCTCAATCTCCCTTGTCTTAGCTAAGCTATTTAAAATGGCAATGAAGCCACATGGAATAGTTTTCTCAGTCGTGCTGGGTCTCTCTCATGTATCTAGGATTTATATATGTTAATATTACAATTCTCTTACTTTTTCTCTTCTGATATTTATTTGATCATTTGCTTGCCTGGAAGAACTCAGAAACATGGGATGATTTCTTTTGTGCCCAATAATGTCAGTGAAACTTGTGGCTGTAGAGACCTAATTAGGAGCAATTTCTCTTTTCGAGATGTCATTCTCTTGAAATATGACATGTCCAATCTTTGAACAACATTTTTATATATTATATTTTTCTATTAATACCAAGCTATATCTCTAATATTTCATTTCTCCTTGTTCTTCTAGCCTTTCAACAAGTCTCAGTTTAGTCTTCAGATGGTTTCATATTTTAGAAATTGAACTGGTTCTAGCACATGTAAATCTAGCACTGTCTTAGTGTTACTTTTTTCTTCCCCTTTGATGTTTGATCTAGATATTCATCTTTTTAAATACATTTTTCTAGATTTTGCTCTCAAACCATACTCTGAATCCTCCTGTGGAGAGATACCAAGTTCTTTATCCACCAGAGGCATCTATCACTCAACCAAATCTTGTCCAACTTTACCTCCCTGAGTTAGATAATTCTGTGCTGAAGGAGATACTCTCCCATTAGATCCACTTCTAACTCAAGTATGGACCAGTTCTCTCATTGCCCTGTCTGGTTTCCAGCAAGCGTATAGCATTCTTGCTGTGGTCTCTCTTAGAATCATAATTCCATAAATTTCTTGGGTACTTTCCCTTAAGATGCAGGAATTGTAGCTATTTAGGCAATAGAGAAAAGCCTCCTGTAATGTGTTAAATACGCTACAATAAATCTTTAATACTTCTTTTACAAATCCATCCAGAGTGTTATGACTACGGCGCTAACAAGCCAATTATTTAGGAGATATTTATCTAATTACTCTTACTCTAGACTCCAAAGGATATTTAGACATTGCTTCTGGGTGGATTTCTGGACCTGTTTTTGGTGATTGTTTATCAGGCTGCTCTCTGTCTGCTTCCTCTTTTTTACTACTTTGGACGCTAGTCTACTGACACTTAAATTTTTCCTTTTTCAAATACAATGATTTTTCCATCCATTTATATCTAATCAGCTGTTGAGATTGTAGTCATTCTTCCAAGGAAATCTCTTAAGCTAAATTATTTTTAAAACTTTTTGTTTTCTTTTTCTTGGCTCATTACTCCTCTTTTAATAGTAAAATTGAGCAAGATTTCAAACCACCCCAGCTTCTGCTTGATGTCCTAGCAAGAGTGACTCTTGGAAACACAATGTTAGGATTTTTAAGTTGTTTCTTTGTCTTCAGGATTATAATAATTTCTCTAAATTATTTCCTTACCTCAACCCAAGAGGATGATATATTCTCTTTGTAGTAAAATTCCTCTTTGTTTGTGAATAGATTCTTTCATTGTCTATACAGGAAGCTATGCTTATGGTTTGTTTGAAACCTAAAGACATGCTCAATATTTATATAATTAACAAATGCAGAGACATATTGAGACTATAGAATTGTAGATGGTTTAACCCCATATACTCCATGTTATTCCTTCTAGGTTCCTACCTTAGAACTAAAGATAGTTTAGAATATAAGGACCAGAGCTGGTATTGTCTATGGGTACTGCATACTTAAATTTGTCATTAGTGTTTTTATCCAAGCTTGACATTCTCTTCCCTTACCTCAAATGTGCCTGCTTAGGAAAAATGTACAATTTAAAGACAGACTATGGCAACTGTATCTTAATCACATGCAAATGGCTTCTATTTACCAAGCATTTCCTTTGTCTCAGGTAGTGGTATCACATAGTTAAAGTAATTATCATCAAAATTTTATATAGCAGGTATCATTATCCCTATTCGGTAGAAATTGAAATAGACTCATAGGCATTACCAAGCTCATACAACTATGTACAGCTGGGAATTGGTGAGGCTAGGTTTCTATTTATATCCAGGAATCTAAAAGATCATACTAATCTGGACCTATCAAAAGATATACAGGATAAGGTACACTGAGACTCTGGAGTATTATATTGCCTGAGATAAGGTAAGAAAACATTCTCAGATATATTCAGATTACATCTCTTAGTTGAGTAGATTCTAACGGACTTGGAGAGTGATTGGAACAGAGGACTTTGGAAATAAAAAATACCTAAGTCTTGTTAAAAAAGCATAAAAAAGAAAACAATGCTGGGAATGGCTCCAAATTTTTTCAGGAAATTCCTGTTACCTACTCTCGGCTTCCCATAAGTAGTTGCAGTCCCATGGCAAAGGGCATGTCCTAATCTTAATGGAATTTCTTACTCTTTTTTTTCCCATTGCCTTGTCAAGTCCTAGAGGAAAACTGAGTCTCAGAGGATTATTTGGTTTATACCCACTCATAGAAAAAGAGATTTGAGTTATAAAAAAGACTCTTGACCTCTTTCTTTAGGTGTTGTTGGAGATATGCTCCTTCTAGAGAGAAAAATGGATAGAGGGATTCCTCATATTGCTGCATACAGTGAGAGTCCTCGGGAATTCTAAGAGTGAATTAATTCCCCTTCAGGGACTTATGAAGAGAAAATGTGTAGTGGAGTGCAGAGCAGATACTGTTGCACCGATTTTCATAGTTATCCTATCAGCTAGGAGATAGAATTTAAAAATTCCAAGTCTTGTTACATATAATTTAATATTTTCTTCTTAAAGAAATGGATAATCAAACACAATGAAAGAACTTTTAGTAACTTTCATATCAATGAACTGAGTCGAGGAATGAAGGGGTGGAATGATGATCTTACTTTTAATACTGAACATTTCCTAATCTGCTTATTGGTCATTTTAATTACATTGGAATAAGAAATAGTAATTATTTTTAGTGGTAATAGAAGGAAATGGAAATAAAGATTGATTACAGCTTACCCAAGATTACAAAAAAAAAAAAAAAACAATGATGAAAGGGTAAGTTTGGTTTTCTGTAATCCAAATTGAATATCTTGCAAGCACTTAACTCCTCACAGCTTAACTCCTCACAGCAGTATTTATATGTGTGCAGAAGCATACGTGTCACAGTTGCATTTTTAATGAATTTTAATAATGAACAAATGTAATAGCTACTCTGGAGAACAATAGTTAAGGGAAAATTGAGCTAAGGAACTCATGCACAAAGAAGAAAGTTGTGGGTTTATTATTTTTAATTCGAATAGATTTTCATTTTTACCAAAACCTGTAAGAATTATTTCACATTCAAATAAAATTTTCATTTTGAAAGAATTTTATATTTTCCAAAAAATTGTAGAAGTGCAGGGATTTGCAGGGTACTCTTCATTCATTCCACCCCTGCCCCCCATTCGTAGCACCCTCCTTTACCATTTTTTAACTTATTTTAACTAATAAACTGACATTGGTGTATGTGTATTACTGTTAACGAAATTCCAGACTTTGAATTTCACCATCTGTTTAATTAGTGTCCTCTTTCTGTTCTTTTTTTTTTTTTAAAGGAGATTAAAACCTGCATTTCTTTTATTTATTTGTTTGTTTGTTTGTTTTGTTTATACAAGCACTGGGCATAGTCAGAAGCACGCCAGAGCGGGGAGCAGAACAGGCAAACTGATGAAGTACACTGCTGAGGGGAGCAGTGGGCAGCAGGAGAGGTCTGCGTGCCATGTGGGACCCTCCTCTGGTGGCCGGGAAGCAGCCAGGGATCGAACCGGCGCTGCAGAGGCCACGGGCAGCTTCGCAACCCAGCGCTCAACCGCTGCGCCACCGGGGAGGCCCTCTTTCTGTTCTTGAATTCAATTCCAGTTGCATTTAATTGTCATGTCCTCCAATCTCTTCTGATCTGTGGTCTTAGTGGATTCTCAACCTTGCCCTGAAAAGCTGGTAGGATTGTGTTACAGAGGAACAAATCATATTAGATGTAGAAAACAGGAGGGGTAAATATGTTGACTTGAAAACTTAAAGGGAAAGAAAGAGGAAAGAGTTAATATATTGTTGTGATAAAAAAGAGAGGTGGACAAGAATGAAGATTTCATTTCTCAAAATATATTGTAGGAGACAAGGGGAAAAATTTGGAGCTGTGAAAGCTAGTAGCCTGGCCATTGTTGCATTGGCCAACACCACACTGATGAAATGGGAGTCGTGGAGCAGCTACATAATGCAGGATGCTGCAGAAGAGCAAGATCCTGGCTGTTTTTACTGATACAATAATCATACAGCATCAGTTATGTGGATTAGGAGGACAAGGAGAAAAGGATGGATAAAATTAAGGAACGTCATCTAGGGCTTTGGGGGAACATGAGTCTGCTGACCAGATAATTCTTATCTGCTTGATGATCAAGTATTTTAATCAAAACCAGACCCTAGACCCTGGCCATCATCCTAATCTTATCAACAAGGCATTCCACTGATCAGCTTCTGGGGTCTCTTGTCATACATCGGGTCCTCAGCCCCCTGGCATTCCCAGTCATACCTCATGATGTATGAGTCAGGAGTAAGTTTATGCATCCATCATCAGCCGCCCAGGCATTCCCAGTCATACCTCCTCATGCATACCCTTCCCAGGGTGATCAAGCTTTCTGCTCATGACTGATTTGAAAGGCACCTTGT
This sequence comes from Talpa europaea, assembly GCF_964194135.1. Taxonomy (NCBI): domain Eukaryota; kingdom Metazoa; phylum Chordata; class Mammalia; order Eulipotyphla; family Talpidae; genus Talpa; species Talpa europaea. Next base: position 89,558,297 of record NC_140078.1, on the reverse strand, counting down.
AAGGTTTGGCTTCTATGACTGATTGATCGGTTCTGACCTTGTATAGGAATGCAGAACTGCAGGTAACAATAATGGTGGCCTAAAAGGCCAATTAAGTTTAGTAGATCCACAGGAATTTAAATAGTTCTCATGTGCTAGTACTTTTCAAAGCATGTTATCATGTTAAATGTTAATTCTCAGAAAAGTCCCATAAGACCTGAATTACTGTTAGCCTTTTCTGATACAGTGGTTCTCAATTGAATCAATTTTGTCTCTATGGGATAGTTGGAAATATTGGGAAATATTTTCAGTTATCACAATATCAGGGCAGGATGATAGTGTCACCTACTAGGTAGAGAGACCAGAGATGCAGTTAAATACCCCATAAAGCACAAGGTAGCCTCACACAACAAAGCCTCCCAAAACAAATCCTATTAATAAATGAGGAAGCAAGACAAAAATAAATTGAGAAATTTGTCTGGCTCCTCACATCAAGTAAGCAGTGGATAAAAACAGTCTGTGTTCTTCTACCATGTTGTACCTCATCTTGAAGAGCATTAAAACAAAGAGGTTCAGGAAGGAAAAAAATATGAAGGAAACACGGAGACTGGTTAGTAAGTGTGATGGTGGTGATACCATTCTCTATTGAGCTAAGAAATATATTTAAAGAGCAACTGAAAAGGAGTCTAATAATTGACTGGATGGATATTTGGGATACTAATTTTGAAAATATGTGAGAATGAAGTTAGGTAATAACTGAAGTTATGTAATAATGAAGTTCAGTAATAACTGAACCTAGTCTAAGATTCTGAGACTTAAAAGCATATGTTAATCCAAGAGAGAGAGTGGAGAAAAAACAAAGAAAAGAGCTTGATAATGAAGGACTATTCCAAATAAAAGAATGAAAATGAAAAAAAAAAAAAGACTTTGCTGCTCTAAATTCTAGGGGTAGGAGAATATAGAGAGATGGGAAAATTGGGGAAATGAGCTGATTTGAGAAAAGTAACATGTCAATATCTAAGCAATGCTGCTCTGCAGTCATCCAGTGATTCAGGCTGCAGGCTGTTCAACATAGCTTGGTTCCAGGCCATGATCCTAGTTTGCCTCAGAAAGTCCCGATTTGGATTTATTGTCTGGGCTGAATTTTTAATATTGCCCTTTCACTTACAAAAGTGTCCTATATGGGCAATAAATTATGCAGTTATGTGAACAGTAATCTGGTAAGGCACAGAGTCCCGTAAGTTGAGAAATAATACTAGAGAATTTTGACCAAAACCAGCAGAACACAGCTGTCTTATCAACAAGCAAACTACACCTCCGAATGTAGAACAGCTCTTCCAAATGAAATCTGGAAGCTAAATTCATGGTTCTTGCTTTCCAGATACATTCTTTACAGTAATTGAATTGGGGAGGGGAAAGAAGACGATAAAGCTGGAAATATATCCTTTATGACAGACCATTGTTGGGGGAATTTATTTAACCAAACAGAGACAAGGACAGAAAACAATGGGGGCTGAGAGCAGTTTTAATTTGGATTATCTTTAATATTGAAATATAACCAGGATGAAAAACTAGTCCCTACCACCTGCATTTGAGAAAATGTGAATGTCTTGCCACAACTTTGAACTTTATTTGAACCTTAGTTGCTTAAAGTATATTTAAAACACAAAAATGGATTATCTCCCACCTGGTTACTGTGTGACTTAAGGAATAGCATTTTGGGTCAAGCAGAATATTGGAAACAGAAGGAAACTAATTTTACCTTGATTGATTATCATACTATCTCTTCAAATCTTTCTTATTCTCACGTACCTTACATATCACATCTGTTTAGGGACCTTTCTCAATGGAGCAGTATATAAAACAGATGCATACTCTGGACGATGTTGGAAGCACATAGAAGGCATCTGGACTACAGTCACTAAATACAAAATTCAACATCTGGAGGAGTTGAATTTTGATCCCAGTTGTGCTATTTCCTTGCAGTATCACTCACACACGCACAAAAAATCCCTCACTCCCTCTGGGATCTAATACCCTCTTCTTAAGAATGGAAAGCATCCTGACATCGACTGTAGAAGTTGAATATAGAATTAACTAGTTCATTTCTATATGGGTTGGAAAACCTTGCCATGTTTACTGTTTTCACCATTAAATTTAGATCAAGATATACATTATCTATCTTTAGAGATGCTGTTAGCAGTATCCTCTGCCTGAGACTGTAAATCTGCACATTCTTCCATAGGTAGATAATAAATATAGATTTTTTTTACAGACTCTTTGGGAAGTAAGTTGGGAAAATCTGCTTTCTGTGTAACCTCTTCATCTTCTTCCAGGCCAGGCTTAACCAACCTCTCTAACTTATAAAGTACTTCTTTCCCATGACTCCATGAAACACCATCTCAAGCCTCATCTCAACCCCATAGTAAAAGTCATGCACTTTCATTTTAGAAACAAAGGATACAATTTAAAACATTAAATTACTGTCTCCTTATTTAGGTTTAACCTTTTAAAGACTGTATTGTATATAATTTGCCTCATTTTTATATGTGGACTAGATCTTTCTATATAAGTAATTATGACTATATGTGTGTGTGTGTAGCCTACATTTTTCTGCTTAATATATTCTTTAACTTTATATAAAAGCTTGATTCAAATCTTTCCAGCCTCTGTAAATTTTTAATGCTATGTATGCCTCACCGTCCTCAACAAGTGACCTGACGTCTAATATTGAGGAGGAAGAGGCCATCATCAATTGGGAGATTCTTTTAACTTCTTGATAACAGACCTAAAAAAATGACAATATTTTCAACTAATCTCTGCACTGCCATCAGTTTACAGTGAGCAACGTGTGCTACGGATGGTGGATACAACAGTGCATGTTCTTAGGAATCTCAATCATCACAACAACTGCTTTTGTGGCTAATAAAAAAGAACCAGGTGGAGATTTTGGTCCTTGTATGAGTCCAAATGGACTTGTTGATAGTCTTTTCCACCCTTCATTTCCTTTTCCTTACTTGCATTATTGCACAGGTTGAGATCACCAAGACAATCTCGAATCAAATTGAGATTAGACATCCTTGCCATGCCCTTCATCTAAGAGAGAACATTTCTTTTGCCATTATTATGAAATTAGCTGCAGATTTTTTGTATGTGATTTTTTTTCTCTTTGGTTAAGGATGTTCCCTGTCATTCCTAATTTACTGAGAGTTTTTCCAGGAATTATATCAATTTTGTCCAATACGTTTCAGCATCTATTAAGATGATTTATGTTGCTTTATTCTTTAATCTGTTAAATTGGTAAAATGCATGGATTAATTTGCATGTATAATTCAATTTTGCATATTTGGATCTGATTGGCATTTTTATAGATCAGTGGATTTAATGTCTAACATTTTGTCAAAGAATTTCTACTTTACGTTTCTGAAGTATATTGTATATAGTTTTGTTCTTTTGTAAAAACATTAAGAATTATACAGAACATGTCTATATACTCATGAAAATGAGTGGAATGCGTTTTACGTATTTATTTTCTGTTAAAGTTGATGTAGGATTAGCTTTATTTTTTAAATGTTTATTAAAAGTCCTGGGTATGAAATTTTCCTTGAATGTTTTATCATCTTTTTAGTGTCTGTAATATATGGAATGAGACCCTCTCCTTTCATTTTCTTTTTCTAAGAGAATTTTGAGATCTTTGAAAATTTCCTTTTTTGGCACCATAATTGTCTCTTTTTCTACCTAAAAACTGCTTTAGCAGAATCTCCCATTTTAAGTTCAGTTTCTTTCTAACTACCTCTGTGATTTCTTTTTATACCTTTCTTGCACACTTTTCTTTGGGGGACAATGCTGTTTGTGTTTCCTATAGTAATGGTTTGATTCCCCTTGACTCCAGTCCACACTACCTTAGCTAGGGGTTAGGTGCTGTCTCTACCCAAACTTAGTACAGTGAGATTGTCTCCTAGGAATCTGAATTTTGTTTTTGTTTTTTTAATTAATTAATTAATTAATTAATTTTATTTTATAGAGGCATGTTTTATTTATTTGTTTGTTTGTTTGTTTGTTTGTTTGCTTGTTTTGTTTATACATGCACTGGGTACAGTCAGAAGCGCGGGAGGGTGAGAGAATTCACCAGAGCCAGAGCGGGGAGCAGAGCAGGCAGAAGGACCGAAGCACACTGCTGAGGGGAGCAGCGGGCGGCAGGAGAGGTCTGCGCGCCATGCGGGACCCTCCTCCAGTGGCCGGGGAGCAGCCGGGGATCGAACCGGCGCTTCAGAGGCTGCGGGCAGCTTCGCAACCCAGCGCTCAACCGCTGCGCCATCGGGGAGGCCCGGAATCTGAATTTTGAACAAAATAGTAAAAGAATGGGAAAAAGTGGAGGAATTTTGGAGAGGCCTTCCTTTGTTCCTATCTTCCTGTCTTGTACACATTTTCTTAGTCAGCAAGGTCAGCAAGGGACACATTGTCCTTTCAGTAATTTTTTGTTTGTTTTTGCAAATCAAAATTTATTCGGGTTTCTTGGAGCAAAAGAAGTTTAGCTGAAAAGAAATTTCTATGAGAATTAGTTGTAGGAAACAGATCCTCAGAGACATGTGCTTACTGGGTAGATATTAAATGAAAGACTTTAAGGTTTTTTCATTTTTAGAGAAGTATGTTAGTATTTCAAGGTCTGCAATTCACTGATTATGATATGGTCTGTCATTATCTGAGATCATGCCCGTAACTCAGGGACACAAGGTAGATGCTGTCATAACAAAATTTAATGGGGATGATTTAAGAAAAATAACAGCATGGGATTATTGTTTCCCATATGATTATATAATTTAAAGTAAAAGAATGACAAGAAACAATGTCCAAATTCTAGCCTTAGGCAAAGGAATGTCAATGTGAAACCATTACAAATTCAATAATGTATATTCAGATCTACGGGTTTGCAATTACTGACAGCAAGCTCAGTGATTAGTATAGAGTAACTGAGTTATAAAAGTAGAATTCATAGCCTCATAAACTTCTTATGTGACAATTACAACATTGAGCAGGAACATGTTGAGCCCTAAGAATTGGAATGAAAATTGTATTTCAGTCTCCACCCCCCCCACCCCTTAAATCCTTGGAATAAGCTGAAAAAAGTTCTAATGAATTTTCCAAGTCGTAGGATTAAATATTTCCTGAAAGGAGAAAGCTAAAATTTTCCTCCTCTGTGCTCTCCTTTGTCCTTTAATCTATAATTAAATCCTAAATTCGCATTGCCCCATGATATTATTTAAAATCAGAATAAGGAAGAAAAAGGCCTATGGGGGGAAATTCAGAAATTTTTTATATACGTCATCAAAAATCTAAATATTATGGTTTTGAGACTGGACTATGTTTATGTAAGATTTTAGCATGAAGTGAAGCTGAATGAAGGGTGTATAAGGAAGTCTTTGTAAATATGTTTTAGTTGTCTCAGATTGCCATAACAAATGACCAATTCTGGGTGACTTAAACAAGAGAAATTCAATTCTCCCAATTCTGAAGGCTGGAAGTACAATGTCAACGTGCTACAGGTCTAGCATCTCCGAGACCTTTCTCCTTGACTTGCGGACAACTGCCTTCTCTCTCTATGTCCTCACATGGTCTTTCCTTTGTACGCATGCATATTTGGTTACTCTCTGTGTCCAACTTTCCTCTTCCTATAAGGACACCAGCAAGATTGGATTAGAATCTCCCTTGAGTCCTCATTTTAAATTAATTGTTTCTTTAAAGGTCCTAGGTCCAAGTACAACTGAATACTCTGGTAAGAGGGATTAGGATTTCAATATAATTTTTGAGGATACACAAATCCATGAAAATTATTATTTCAAAAGAGTTTGAAACTATAGATGCTATTTATGGATAAACTGAACAAAGTCTGTATTCAAGACTCCAATCAAGGATCAAGGCCAAACACTGTAGTCTATTTGTCTACTAAGCTGCACAATGTCATTTGGGATCTAGCATTAGTCTATTCCAAGCAACCCAACGGTTCTTTTGTAAAAATATTAAGAATTATACAGAACATGTGTATATACTCATGAAAATGAGTGGAATGCATTTTACGTATTTATTTTCTGTTAAAGTTGATGTAGGATTAGCTTTATTTTTTAAATGTTTATTAAAAGTCCTGGGTATGAAATTTTCCTTGAATGTTTTATCATCTTTTTAGTGTCTGTAATATATGGAATGAGACCCTCTCCTTTCATTTTCTTTTTCTAAGAGAATTTTGAGATCTTTGAAACAAAAATGGTTCCTTACATAATCTATAAGCAGATCTTTATTTTTTAATTCAGGAAAAATAATGCTCATTTGATCTTTGATCAGCAACTAGGCTCCCCCCCAAAATATACACAACTTTGTCTGAAGAATACACTGAGGGAGAAAAAATACAGAATATTTTCAACATGTTTTAGGATCTTCTCTGACATATTCCTTAATATGTCATTTAATACTATGACTTAATACTATGAACATTTTTCCTAAAATTTATAGAAAGAACCTGTGGACTTTTACCTAGATATATTCTAACCATTTGGTATGGAAGATAAGAGAGCTGAGGTCAGGATATGTAAAAACTCTCATTAAACTGGATAGAATGACGGGGATTTGGAAAGACAAAAAAATGCTAGATTGGTAAAAAGAAAGCTTTTTGTTTTGTTTTGTTTTTTTGAAATATATGCCAAAGGATCTTTTCAGAATGGACCAAAAACCATTTTAGCTATCGCCTTTGTGGAAAAATGCTGACCTATGCACATGAAAACCCATGTAATTTGAGAGCTTAAAAGAGCTGTAGGTTGAGAACAAATACAACTTTAAATCCACAAGTTAAAAGCTGTATGATTTCAGTTTGTTACTTTATTTGATGAGGCCTCAGTATGGGTAATTACAAATACAGATCGTCTAAATGCCTGATCGAATTTTGGAAGGATTAAATGAGAAAAACATAGGTATAGATCTGGATCACAGTAAAATGATTACTAGAAAATGATTTTTACTTTTCATTTTGTTTCCTAAGTAAGGTATGGAAGGAAAAAAAAATTGTAGGATTTAAAGGAAAGTACAGCTACTGGAAATGTAGAAGCATAGCATTAGGTTTTCACATGTAATAGTGGAACAGGAGTGTGCCAATTTTAAGAATACTATATACACTCCTAAATTTCGTTATTTTACAGATATGAGGCTTGAGTCCACTGGAGTTTGATCTTTTTATTATATGGGGTGATTACATTTTAATTTATTTTTTTCCATATGATTAACCAATTATTATATTTATTGATTAGTCCAGTCTTCATTCTCTGCAAATGTTATTTTTTATCTTAATTTTGCATATGTTGGGTCTATTTATGTTTTCTATTTTATATATAGTCTATTTTCTTAAACTCTCTTTAATGATTCTCACCCTACACACTCCATTAGTTGCTAAAACTTTGTAAGATACATGATGTTGAGCTCTGCTAAAAGCAACTATCCACTTAGAGCAGTTTAGTTGTAAGGTCCTTATGGAGACAAGAACTTGTTCATTCTTGTTGTGTAGCCATTATGATTTGCATCATAAATAGGTATTGAAATTTGTCAAATACTTTAACCTTATCCCTTTACATGTAAAGACTCAGAACTCTAGGAAGATTAAGTGTTGTGTAAAACAATGGCCCCTGATTCTCAGTCAGAAGCTGATATTCAGACCTCTTTTATTATGTAAAAAAAAAAAGAGATGTAGAAAGAGTAGTTATGTAAGAAATTATATAGTATCAATTTCCTGAGATTATCTCAGAAGTAGCAGAACAATTGTGCATTTTTTGCTTTGTTTTTTCTTTTGACAAAACAGGGACACAGGAAACTATTTCATTCCAAACTTAAATAAAATCATTAAATCCAGGAGAAGAACATGATTTTGCCACTAGGAAAAGCGAATTTTAACAACGGTCACCACCAGACACCACCATGTAGCTGAAGATGTTTCCTCTTTTGCTAGTTGAGTGGGCTAGTCTCAGTATGTTTAAATTTAGCTGAGTTTTAACTCCATAATTTCATTATTACATAGTGAAAAATAATGGATATTGCTCTTACTAGTGGAAAGAGAGAAACATCTTTTCGAGAATGTTTTGCAAGTAATTACAAAGATTTATTTTGAGAGTAAGGTCAATAATTAGATTAATATTAAAGAAGAACAAGCAAATAAAAATAGTAAGCAATATTAAAAATTGTCAGATGGAATCTTTGTATTGCATGATTGCACAGCTCACACTATCTCAAAACTATACATAGAATGTAAATATGAAGTAGTTCTACCTTTAGTTTTAAAAATAGTTACTATTTATAATTGGCCACAATAATTTGAAAAATTTAAGACAAAATTATTTTTACCTGAATTACTTCATGTTCTTTACACAGTAAGATTTGGCTGCATGTGGTGTTTTCAGCAGCCCATATGCTGAGAATTGCCTGTATTGTGAATTATCTATTATTATAGGTATTTACTTTTCCTAATATGCATGTCAAATTATGGTTTCTTCCATTAATATTTGAAACCATGAGATGTTATTATAGGATAGGGAATAGAAGGTTAGGAATATTTAATTCAATTTTATTGAAATAATAAATTCATTGGAAAATTTAGCTTCACACTAAATGGTTTGTGCCTCAGTTATTTAATTTTTTTTTAAGATTTATATTATGCATCCAAGAACTGGGGTATAGGCCAGAGGTGCGGGGGGTGAGAGGATTCACCAGAGACAGAGTGGGGAGCAGAACAGGCAGACTGACTGAAATACACTGCTGAGGGGAGCAGCAGGTGCGACGGGAGAGGTCTGCTGTGCCTTGTGGGTCAACTCCTTGGGCAGGGATCAAACTCATGCTGCTGCTGATAGCTTCATTGTGCTGAGACTTAATCCCTTGTGCCACCAGGGAGGCCCTGTGCCTCAGTTGTTTTGAAATATCACTAAGATTTAACTTTCTATTTGGAATAGTCCATCTAATAAATTTAAAAAACACATATCAGAACAAAATAACTATTATTAATTAAATTATAATTTAAATATAATTAAAATACATTAAGATTAATTACATATCAATAGTTATATAATTTTATTTGTTTACTTATTTTTATTTTAATTTATTCTATTTAAAATGAATAACTTTAATTAATAAAATAATTTAAAGCTTTGCACTATAAAGAATACTTTTTAATGAATCCTGAGTTATGAGTTAAAATCTAAATAACCTCATTGAAAGGTTCAGGCGGTAAAGAAAAGAAGAGCCAGGCCAAGCTTTCTCAAAGGAAGGGCAAGTTTATTGCGCCTGGGTGGACTTCATGGATACAAGGTGGGGGTCGGTGAAGTCGCACACATTGTCAGGAGAGGCAGGCTTTTATAGGGTGAGGAGGGGTCAGGTGGGAAACTGGGTTTGTAAGATAGGAAAAAGTTTGTAGGGCTCAAAAAGATTTGTGGTGGGGAGGGGCTCTTTGTCTTAGAAAAGATTTGTTGAGGAGGGGCAATTCATTGTCTGAATTCTCTAGGCAGGCTTCTGCATTCCTGCCCCCAGGTGGGCTTCCTGGTGGGCTTTTGCATTCCAGCCTCCTGTATCAACCTTTTACTCATGTGAGGTTGATGTTAGAGTGTTTGAAAGACAATTTTCAAGTTTAGGAATTCTCTTGTCCATTTTGAAAGTGTACACACTGGGATAGCTATAGAGATGATTGCGATAGACTAATATCCTCACAAAAAATTACAAAGACGCCTACCTAAGACTAGCAGAACAAAATTCGGTGAAAACTTGATCTGGAGACAAACTGGTAATGGTTAAACAAGTACTACACTATCTGTGTAGTGTCAAAACAGGAAAAATGAATAGGGTATCTGAAAGATCTAAAAATAATAGAATACAGTCAACAGATACTGCAAAGATCACAAGACAAGTTGAATATAGTAGTTTAAAATAAAAGCCTGTTACATGTTGTAAGAGAGTCCTTGTAAGATCCAAAGAAGCAAAAGCAGATTATGCCCCCTGCCCCGTGGAGTCTTAAAAACAAGCCAAAACTACCTTCTCATACTAGCCATAAATTGAGAATATTGAAATATCGATCTATATAGGACAGGACAATGGAAAGATAAAGAGTAAATAATAGTAGGGAAAGAAAACTGCTGGAGATCTCTGCAGTATGAAGCAGTCAGGGAACAAGGAAAAATTCATCACCCATTAGGGTTCTTTTTGGACTGGACGAGAACTCAAAATGCATCAAATGTGTTAGCAAAGGAAACGTAATTCAATTTACATGGTTGTAAATTCTAAAGTTAGATGGAGCAGCCCATATTTTCAAGGACCTGGGGGTTAAGGCAAGAGAAGGAGGGAAACTTCACATGAGAAGAAAGGGGTAAATGGGCCTCCCCTGGTGGCACAGGCATTTGAGAGCAGCACTGTGAAGTTGTCTGCAACCTCTGCAGCGCGGGTTCGATCCCGGCCGGCCAGCAAGGGTCCCACATGGCGCGGCAGACCTCTCCTGCAGCACCTGCTGCTCCCCTCAGCAGTGTATTTTGTCAGTCTGCCTGTTCTGCTTCCCACTCTGTCTCTGGTGAATCCTCTCACTCTCCCGCACATCTGACCTGTACCCTGGTTCTTGTATAAATAAATAAATAAACAAATATCTTTAAAAAAAAAAAAAAAAGAAGGGGGTAACCTCAAACTTTATTCAGAGTAAAAAGATAAGTTTCTCAGATAGGGAGGACATGTTCACAGATAAACTTCACCTGGATGATACCCCCCAAACTACATCCTACTAGGCCATAAAATAGGGGAAACAGTGATTACTTCTTTGTTTAGGAAAAAGACCAAGGAAAGAAACAGGAAGTTTCTCTTAACCTCTAGGGCCTTTTCTGCTCTTAAGCTATGATCTTTAAGTAACAATAATAGACTTTCCAAAGTTCATAGCACTCAAGTGACACTTAGTTCCCCATACTAAGGTGCCATTTACTAGAAAAGTTCTACAGAGGGTATATTAAGATAAGCATATCTGATCCTTTTAGGGAGGCTGTTCCCACAAGACCATATTTTTTACCACTTCACAAAAGCCAGAGATGATGTTTCTCTACAACATGCAGCTTAGAAACTCTTCAGATACTGTTATAGGGAAGCCCCCAATCTGTTATAGGGCAGCCCTGATATTGAATGGGTTGCCTGGCTGTGGGTCCTCACCCACGTGCTTACAAGGGACTTATTAATACTCTACTACAGGCACACAAAAAAGGTTAATAAAAAGGTTTATTTACAAGGGAAAAAGGAAATAAAAAAATGTACAACTCAGGGAGAAAATAGGGAAATAAAGTCTTTAATGCATCCTACCCTATCCGATGACCTGGAAACCCAAAAAACACTCTCAGAGCTGGCCTGATGCTGCAAGCTGGCAGAGAGCCAAAATGGGGGTACCCCCAAAGCCCACGTGTCTGGCTTTATACCAACCTGGCTACTTAACCCCACCCTTAGGTCCCAGCCATCTTCCCTTTGGTGGTGATGGGATTTGGAGTTTCCAGTGTCTTTGACTTTGGCCTGGGGTGGGGGTGGAGTCCACAAAGCCTGTATGGAATTAGCTTTAGGACATCTTTTTCCTCCCTAACAATACAACCGTTTTTTTCCATTAGGCCGACTGAGGAAGTACACTGCTGAGCAGAGCAGCAGGCTCGGCAGGAGAGGTCTGCACACCATGTGGGACCCTGGCTGGTGGCTGGGGATCGAACCAGTTCTGCAGAGGCTGCTGGCAGCTTTGCAGCCCAGCGCTCTACCACTGCACCACGAGGGGAGGCCCTGATACAACCTTTTTAACATTCATGAAATTTGAAGTATATAAAAATTAGATATAGAAAAATATCTGAATCCCATAAAAGGGTGTCACAAAGAGTAAGGTGGTAGGGGAGGAACCACATAACAAACCTATTAACAAACAAACAAAAATAGCATGTCAAACTGATGAGATTATAACTCACTTTTTCAACAGGGGATAAAATAGAGTAATAAGATGAGAAAAACATTTAAACATAATAAGACATGAAAGAACAACACAAATTATAGTTAGAAAAACATGAGAAATGAAATCATAGAAATCAATGAAGAATTAGAAGAAAAATATTTCAGAAATTATTATTTAGAAAAAAGCATAAAAGGGAATTAAAACAAGCAATTCCTCAAGAAAATTAAAATATAAAGAGGAAGAATATTAAAAAAAAATTTAAAGACACATTACAAATTTGAAAGAAAACAACAAGTATAGAACATATGCAAAGAAGATTCCAGAATATGTATAATAGGACATATGTAACCAAAGGTCTCATATACTAATAAAAATTTAGGGAATTGAAATCACTAGAATGACTAAGACTTTACTCAAATTCAACGGTACCCCATATAAATAATTTTAGACATCCAAACAAAAAGAGCAATTCATTTAGAAGGAAAAAAAATCATGTTTACCAGACTTTCTTAATTGTAATTTTTTTATGTAAAATGACAGTTTTGATTAAAGAAAGCATATTCAAAGAGAGAATGTATGAATCAAGTATATCTCACTAAACTGATTTTCAAAATAAAAGCAGAGTTGACATATAGCAAAATGCAAAACTCAGAGACATTTATCCCTGTGTGGCTCTCCCAAGTAATCTACTGCAGCATGCATTTTGATTACCAAAATAATTGGAAAGCTATGCATGAAAATACAATGCATATAAATATACTGCATTTAAAACTAAGAATAAATTATGACTAGTAAGAAATTATAGTATAGGGCCTCCCCAGTGGCACAGTGGTTGAGCACTTGGTTGCGCAGCTGGCCACAGCCTCTACAGCACCGGTTCGATCCCCGGCAGCTGGGCGAGGGTCCTACATGGCGCACAGACCTCTCCTGCCGCCCGCTGCTCCCCTCAGCAGTGTACTTCATCCGTCTGCCCATTCTGTTCCCTGCTCTGGCTCTGGTGAATTCTTTCACCCTCCTGCGCTTCTGACTGTACTCAGTGCTTGTATAAGTAAATAAATAAATCTTAAAAAAAAAAGAAATTATAGTATATCCTAAGTATGTGGACAAAAGTTATAAATCAATTAGAAATAAGAGGATAATGGAGAGAGCATGTCAAAATACATAATAGCTATTATTATCCACAGGTGAAGTGATATTACTCCAAATTATATGCTATATGATAGGTTGGAGTAGAGGAAGAAAGTTTATTGGCTTATTTTGTCATCTTCTTAGTAAAGCAATTGACAATAATACTTGAAAGGCCTTTATAAAATCATTAACATTAAGCATAGTAAAAATCCGAACCTTGTTACAACAAACTATTAGAATATTCTCTATCTAAAGGGTACTTATCCTATAGGTATATCCTCTTAATGAAAAATGATGGAAGGATAAACTATTGATTATTTAATCTGTAAGGGAGGGAGGAGCTAAAGTAAAAAGAACAAGGATAGAGTGTACACTTCTTTAAATGTGACTTGTTTTATAGATTTGACTTGAAACTATGTAAGTATTTTATGTAAAATGAGACAGTATTATTTTTTAAATGTCTAAAATTTAAAATATGATGAATTAAAATGAACTAAATTGGAGGCATAGAAAAGGATTTTGTTATTTGGAACACATTAATTTGATAACTCACTAATGTTTTACAATGAATTACCAAAGAGTGACAAAATAAAAATTCAAACAATTTTTAATAATCATATTATTAGTGGTAGTTGTCAGTATAATTTTGTTTTACTGTGTGCTCTGTGGATAAAATTAATGAATAATTATGTTATATTTTAATTCTAGCATCTCCAGTGTCCTTGACATCTGGAACTATTCAGAATCAAAGAGAATAGATGAAAATGTTAGATAAGACAAGTTATGTAAAAATCTTCTATTACTTACTTTGACATTAAGGATCTCTGTGATTTCATTCCTTGTTATATCACAAAAACATTTCTTGATTTGTAAATGACATATTATTCCTAAGTAATAAATATCTTTACTTCCTGTATTCTGGTCCTATTACAAGGAAACAGGGCATTTGAGAAGTTGCTGAACTCAGATATGGGGCAATTTGTGTATAAATTTCAAAACCTTTATAGATCTCATAGCAAGGAAGTTTTCAGTGACCACTACTGATGGGTCAAAATAATTCAAAAGATAAATTTGATGACTCTTTCACAGCCAACATTGACACAGTCTGTAAACCAATTACAGTAACAACAACAAGAGAATCAGAAATTCAACTGTGGTTAATTAGTCATTTGAAAACCATTCAAAAAAGACTAGTCACAGGCCTCCCTGGTTGCCTAAGGGTTGTCTTAGCTCTATCACCACCATGGCCTGAGTTGGATCCCCGACCTGGGAGCTAACCCACAAGGGGCAGAGACCTCTCCTGTTTCACCTGCTGCTCCGCTTAGTAGTGGCAGTAGATCTGCCTTTTCTGCTACCCACTCTGTCTGTGATGAATCCTCTCACCCACCCACCACCAACCTCTGGCCTGCACCCCAGTTCTTTTACACAAAAATAAATAAATAAATAAATATATTTAAAAAAGACTAGTCACAATTAGAGAATGATAATAGACTGCCTTTTTTTTTTTTTTTTTTTTGAAGATTTATCTATTTATGTAAGAGCTGGGGTACTGGCCAGAGGTGCGGGAGGGTGAGAGGATTCACCAGAGGTAGAGCAGGGAGCAGAACAGGCAGACGGACCGAAAACACTGCTGAGGGGAGCAGCAGGCAAGACAGGGCCTCGCCACGTGGGTGTCAACCTGGCTGGCGGGGAATCGAACTGGTGTACAGAGGCTGCGGACAGCTTCACAGCACTGCGCTCAGCCTGCTGCGCCCTAGACTGATTATTTCCATTTATCCTTCCTTTTGACCTGTCTGCATATTTGATGATACTAAGAAACTGTTGTTAAATTTTTAGATCCTGTCATGACAATGCGGCTATGTTAAAAAAAAGAGCTTTCATATTATAGAGACATAACAATTTTTACAGATGAAATGATGTTTGATTAAAATATGGAAGATATGGAAAGTGAATTAAAATGAATCATGTGGCCATGAATTCATAACAGGTAGTATTCAGCATAAAACTAGCATTCAGTCTAGATTTGTATGTGCTTTGAAATGTTTCATAATTATAAGTTAAAAAATTAACAGTAAGTACAAGCTGGTGTTCGAGATAGCAGGGCACATAAATAACAGACATGGAAACAACCTCTCCCCTTATCCTCCGTGGGCACACACTAGGGATATTTTTATCCTTATTTCTCCAGGACTATTCTTTTCCTTTTAATGCCATATTTGTTCAGAGCTGCTCAGTTTCTTCTCACAAGGCACCAGTCTTAGCATCTCATTTATTTCTTGTTATTTTTGTCATTCCTAGAGCTTGTCAGCCTTTCATTGTGTTTATTGTAATAGAACAAACCTTGTCCTAGGACCATCTTGAGTTCTGCTCTTTAATAACATTTCTTTCAACACTAACCCTGAAGTAGTTGTGAGCATGATTGTAGGCTAAAATAGATATCTCTTTCATGGCCAAGTTCTGTCAAATTTATTTATTTGGACATTGTGAGATCAATTTTTTGTATGGGCTTTTGGTTAGATGAGTGTATTTTAGTTGGCACTAGACATGCAGTGGGTGTTAAAAATACACTTGACATCCCTAATTGCAATACTGCTTATTGCCTGTTCTTGTAGACACCTGCTTTAGAGCAGCTATCCCATCCAAGCTACAGACATGTGGGCCAGGTGTTTCTAATAGACAGCACAGGTCATGAGGGTATAAATGACAATCATTTTAAATCCTCTATAATCACAGGGTTCCAAGAACTTTTAAAAGCAAAAGTTGACTTGGCAATTGCCTGGAAGAAGTCTTTTTTAAACATGACCTCAGTTCTGCTTGACCAGGTAGATTGGGCAACAAGAGAAGATTTAACTTTTTAAAAAATGGAGAACACAGAGCCATAATTTGAGTTGTTAAAGTTGGTGATATGTTTTTATGTAAATTTCAGAAGCAATTTGAATCTTTAACAGTAAGATTTTTATTCAATTTTGATGTATTAAACTATTTTTTTTTGCCAAGATGTCTCAACTTCAGGATGAAAAAAAGCTGAAAATTAGATTTCCAGTTATATCAAACCACAAACTTAATCATTGTCCTCTAGCTTGAGCTGCATATTTCCTTGCAATTAAGCTCTTTAATAACTGTACCACATGTTCTTCCTTTCTCATGACCCTGGCAATTTTGATCATAGCCAAGGTCATCAACATTTTCACATGGAGTTGCTAAGTCCCAGGGAACAACATAATTTTTTAACTCCTGGAGTATGTGGAATAAAATGAGAGTCCTAATCCTTGGAGTTATGCCAGTGCTGGCACTGATATTTGGAATGCCTAGAAGCAAATAGCTCCTGTAGTACACTGAATGTGTATCCCTCCAAATCCATAACTTGAAGTCCTAATTCCCAGTCGTGTTTGGAGTAGGGCCTTCATCAATGGTGTCTTCATACAGAGATACTTGAGAAGTGTCCCTAATCTTTAAATCTGTAAACAGGCTCTCACTGTTATGGCACCTTCATCTGGGGTTTCCAGAACTGTGAAAAATATCATGAAAACATCCACAGAAAGCCACCTAGTCACAGGCCGTGCAGTTCATGGGGTTTCTGGTACAGCAGCCCAATTGGACTGACAGCTCACTTAAAATAGAGTCAGTTTTGTTCCAAGTTCCACAAAATCACTAGGAAACACTGCAACACACCACTGTCTCCACCGTTGAATCGTTTTTGACGTTCACAGCATATTTTCTCTTTAATTGAAAACATGGAATTTTGAAACAAACTTAATTAAAGGTAAAATGTTTCCATAACTAAATAAGAGACTGATATTTGAACTATAAAGAGTCCTATGTAATAGAAATTTTTGATTTGTTTCCAAGGCTATGAGGGGAATAAAGTAGAAATTTAAATGGCAGGCTTGAGGAGAAAGGTCAAATGCAGCTGCAGGCAAATGAAATGTGAAGTTTAAAAGCTTCTGTGTTACACTGGACTCCAAAGCTGTTATTTTTTACAGGGTTCTAAAGTTGGCAATCAAAATTTTCCCATACGTCGATGAAAACAGTGAATTAATGTAACCCTCTTAAAAATAAATATACTTAAGTGGATGTTTCAGTACTTTAGAGCCAAGTAATCTGATCACAAACCTCAGGAAGAAAAAGGAAAATACACCTGGGAAATATTTCTGAAAGTGAGAATTTGGCTGTCATCACATATATTTGCTTAGCTTCATCACAAAAAGCTACAGTTATTTCAGCTAGTCCCCTCCGAATTCCCGTTTTTGGACAATGGATTGTCCCATGTCCCACACATGCTCGTTTGCATTTCTTCTATTGGTTGAACCGCATCATCCTGGTTTTCTGTAGTTTTTGTGCTAAGGTGAAACATGAATATCTTCAAAATATAATGTATAATAAGATGAGTCTGACAGGTCTGGTAAACTTCTAAAAAGAAGAAAACAATGTACGTTTTTTAGGGCTTCATCATAATGATGACCAGAACTTCTGCTTGCTGGTCAAGCTTGGGGAATAATTCCTGCCTACCTATTTTTCTACCAAATGCCTATGCATTAAACAAGACAAAAATCTCAGCAACGCTTAACATATCAGTTACACCACTAAATAACTGTTGATCCATATTTTCTATAAACTTTAGTGCTAAGAGTAAAATCAAGTATAAAAACTGAACTGTTGTAAAGGAGTGAAAATGCCAGTAGTTGCCAGATTAGAGTAACTCCTTCTGCTGAATAATTCACAATTCATGCTTCTGACTTTAACGTTCTAAAAAGAAAAACAAAGCAACTATTTTATCTCTCTACCTGCTTTTAGGTTCAAATGCAATCAAACTACTTGACATGGAATAAAAAGGCCTTTTACCACTTGATTCTAATTTTTTGGTTCAGGTTTCTGAAATGTGGAAAATAGATTTTAGTCTCATTAGCAAGAGAACTTTCAACAATCATTATCCAAAGTTTGAACTGGTTCCTATCACAGGTGGAGGCTTCACTCTCAGCAGACAACTGCTTGGCTGTGCCACTGCAGATATAATGGACATTAAAATGTTAAATAGCATTGTCAGACATTTAAGGTTCAAATCGCAACCAAACAATCAAATCACAAACCATCAAATCTCAGTTGCTCTATGCACTAAGGCACATTACTTCTGTGTATTTATCATCATCATTCATAAAATATTGTGTAGATCAAATCAGATACTATCATAAATGGGGTAATCATAATTTATCATAGACTGAGTTGTTTTGATATGGAAGAGGTTATTATTAATAATTATGTCAACCTCCAGGTATTATATTCTGGACATTCTACATATTAAAAGACTTTCAAAATACCTGAGACAACAAAGTGATGAATAGATGTTAACTCTTACTGTTATAATCTTACTATTGTTTTAGCAGCCCTCATAAAAGGCAGAACCCTTCAAGTTTCTTCCCAACCTTAAAAGTCTAAGATTTGCTAATAAATAGCTGTTATTGGGCCTCCCCGGTGGCGCAGCGGTTGAGCGCTGGGTTGCGAAGCTGCCCGCGGCCTCTGCGGCGCCGGTTCGATCCCCGGCTGCTCCCCGGCCACCTGAGGAGGGTCCCACATGGCGCGCAGACCTCTCCTGCCGCCCGCTGCTCCCCTCAGCAGTGTACTTCGGTCCTTCTGGCTGTTCTGCTCCCCGCTCTGGCTCTGGTGAATTCTCTCACCCTCCCGCGCTTCTGACTGTACCCAGTGCATGTGTAAACAGAACAAACAAACAAAACAAATAAATAAAGAAATAAACATGCCTCTATAAAAAAAAAAAAAACATTAAATAAATAAATAAATAAATAAATAGCTGTTATTTGCTGATCCCAATGAATCCATTACTAAAGGATCCAGCTCAGGTGGGAGCCTAGAGAGGGCAAGGTAGAAGGGTGAGTGTGAAGAAATATGTTTTTTTCCTAGAATCAATGCGCTTTGTCTTCAGAACTCCAGCTGAGCAAAAAATGGAGACTATCTCTGTCAAATCTGTGGAAGAGATCACTTTATCACACTGGCCACTTTCTTTCTATCAACTTTGTATCATAAAAACCAGTGCACTGTGTTGATGATATTCTCTGTTATGACATGTGGTGACATGATTGATATGAAGCAACTTTCATGTTGCATAAGAGAAAAGAAAATAGTGGTACCTTGCAACCAAGGGAGAGTATCAGGCCCAGAGGATCTCTCTGAGTCTTTGAAGGGGTGCAGAAACATTTGTCTTCTTATTTCTTGTTAAGCTAAGAAGGAAAAAGCTGAAACCACATTATTGCAAGATAAGATGTAGTAGAGAGAATATGTTGATGCTTCTAACTCTTTTGTTGTTAAAGGATAATTTTCAGAAAAGATAATATAATGACTCTCAAACAGATATAAATTGGACATGTGTTAAAGATTTTATTTAATTCATTAACGAAATAAGACGACCAGCAGATGTCAAACCAGTTTAAGGAAGAATCCTAAGAACTGGCATATGTGTAAATCTAGATTGTTGAAATGAATGTGCAAATAAATGGAAGGCAAAACTGACTTCTTCCAGAGAGAACAAAGTCAATTGAACCTCTGACAAAGAGAATTTATATATCTTTAGATGTGAATTATTTTGAATTGCTTTTATTGATCAGAAACTAACAGTACGAGTTGTAAGATTGGTCCCATGGAGTCAGAATCAAATCATTCAAAGGTGAGCCCTAGAGTAGGGTATGATAAACAGAAGCAAATCACCTATTTTTATAAATAAAGTTTTATTGGAACACAGCCATGTCCATTTCTTTATTGTTAACATGCTAAATGGCAGAATGAATAGATGCCACCTTGTGACTTGCATATCTGAAATGTTTACTATTGGACTCTTTACAGTACAGATTCTTATACTTGATTTTACTCTTAGCACCAAAATTTACAGAAAATGTGGGTAAACAGCCATTTTGTGGTGTGCTTGTATTAAGGGTCGCTAATATTTTTGTCTTCTCTAAAGCATAGGCATTTAGTAGAAAAATAGGTGGAAGGGAATACTATTGAACTCTTTAAACACGCATGTTTCCATCAAAGCACACATTTTCCTTTACATTTTGTAGTGGTAAAAAAAAAGTTTGGGAAATAGATATATCTGGATTCAAGCCATAACTCTATTAATTAATAAATGCATCATTTATGTAAATTATATAAACTTTCAGATGCATACTTATTAAATAAGTACAAAACATTATTCTTTATTAAAGCATGAGAATTACTTCTTTTATATGGTTATCATGAGAATGCACTGAAATAGAGGATAGAAATAAGCTAGTAAAATTTTAAGTAATATGGTAAGGGGTTCAAAAAATGTTAATTTCTATTCATCATTTTCTATCAAAATTCATCCTCAGGGCCAAAACTACCTGTAAGTTAATAGCCTTAAATTACTTGGCTTCTCATCAAAAGAGAGCTGGTCATCCATGCTGCTTGCAATAGAATCTAGTCACCAGGCTATTCTTTGGGACAATAAAGAGAAACCTAGAGTATCAGCCAGCACAATGAATTGAGGATTAGGAGATTAGAGACCTAGCCTGCTGAACTTGGAAAACTCTCAAATCTCTCTGGTTGTCAATTACTTTATCTCTCAAGTGTAAGTATTGAGCTAGAGGCAGAGAACTGCTGGGGCCCTTCAAGGTTCTGAAACTCTGAAATGATGCCACAATAGCCTCGTTCCTCTATCATTTCACAGCTGAGAAAGTAAATTTTTAGGCAAAAAGAAGATAACAGGAAATAGTGGGCACATAGAGGGCAATTAGTTTTTTTTTTCAGCATAATGCTACTGCTTTCTTATATTTTATAACAGGTATTCCACTAGCAGAGGCATCTCTTTAGGCAGAAGATGATGCCTGATCTAATCTTTGTTATCCATCCATTCTGCTTCTTATAGAGTTAATAGAATTCTGTACACAGTGGCACTTGATTAGTACCAATGCAGATAGAAATAAATCTTTAAAAATTATTATTATTAACTGTTCCTCATAGCATCCCTGAGAAGCAATGTCAGTATAATTGCTGTGGCATTGCAGGTGAAAAATATGAAGCCCAGAGAGAGGGACGCCAACATGGCTAAAGTCACACGATTAGCAATTAGCAGAGCTGGGGAGAGATTTCAGGATCTCAAGTCCTGGGATTTTGTTCAAACAAAATTATAACCTCACCTTGCCAAAGAACAGGAGCCTTGGGGAAAGCCATTCCCCTGAAAAGACTGCAGGCTTTGTATTGCCAGCCAAAAGCACTGAGCAGAGTGGGCCCCTGGAAAGCCATTTATTTTTCACACATCCATATATATTTTCTATCCTGATGATGAGCTCTATGTAAAAAGAGTCCTTGTGATCACCAGCCTTTTGTTAATATCACTTTCTGATTCTTGGGTAAAATGTCCAAGTAAAGGCAAGCCCTAGCAATGAGATTGGTGACTTTTCAAGTACTGGTAATTAAGGAAGTAGGTGGCACAGGAAGGATGATTGATTTCATTCACTTATCCAAAAATGTTTTAGTCTTCTCCCTGCCAGGCACTAATCTAGACATTAGGAATACAGTAATAAACTAAAGTTCCTTGCTATGTCTTCACAGACTGATAGAATATGAAAAAGAAATGAGTATATAAATAAAGAAATGAGGGAATAAGAATATAAGTAGATACATAATACTACTATTACAAATGCAATGGAGAATCATAACATGTTTAAGAAGAGAGAATAGGCAAGATTTAAGTGTTTGCTATTTTTGTATACAATTATCAGGAAAGGCCCTTTTTGAAAAGTGACTTGAGAAGAAGTCTCAATAAAGTGATGAGGTGATGCTGGTAAAAGAGAGCATAGAGAAATTGTGTACCCTCAAACCTCTTGATCTGTGTTCTTGGGATACCAAGGATAGGCCAGTGGAAATGCCATGGTAAATAAAGAGGAAGGTGTCAGGAAATCATGTTGGAGAGAGAGGTGATTATGATAAGAACTTTAAATTTTATTCTAAGCTAGAGGGCCTCCCTGGTGGTGCAAGGAGTTAAGATGCAGCCTATGAAGCTGTCTGCAGCCTCTGCAACACGAATTCAATCCCCTTGCCGGCCAGGTAGCAACCCACATGGCACAGTAGACTTCTCTTGATTTGCCCGCTGCTCCCCTCAGCAGTGTGCTTCAGGCAGTCTGCCTGTTCTGTTCCCCTCTGTCTCTGGTGAATCCTCTCACCCCCCACGCCTCTGGCCTGTACCCCAGTTCTTGTATGCATAAATAAATTAATCTTAAAAAAATTATTCTAAGCTAGAGGTAAAAGCACTGAAGGGTCTGAGACAGAGAAGTAACTGCTTGAATTTACTTTCTACATTTCTACCCCAATGATGCTGTGGCAAATGGACTGTAGTGGGTAGAGAGTGAGAGAAGTTGGTTGCAGTGGAAATAAAGGATAAAGCTAAGAGATGGGATATATTTTGAGATAAAGTCAACTTTCTAATGGATTTGAGGTAGAATGTTTTAAAAAAAAAATAGGGGTCAAAGAGGACTCTAAGCTTTTTGGTAAAAGTATGGAAGTGACTGGTATATTGAACTGAGCTCAAGAATACAAATGAGGTAAAATTGGGGAAATGCAACATTTAAGTCTTGGACAAGTTATATTTCAGGTGTTTATTTGAAATTTGACTGAAATCATTCAGTAGACAGTAGGATTTTTGAATTTGCAGTTCAGAATAGTTGGGGCTAAGCACATTTTGGAAGTAATTAGTCTGTAGATGAAAAGGTAAAGCCACACAACTTTCAAGATCACATCTAGAAAATAATTAAAGATTGATCCCTGGAGCACCATACTATTTAGATGCTGGAAAGTGGAGAAAGATTCTTACCGTAAACGCAGGAGGAAAAGTCAGGTGAGTAGAGGGTCCCAGCATAAGTGAATTATGTTTCAGTAGCAGACATGTTGCCTGTAAATGCTTTTGAGAAACTGAATTTGAAGAGCATTGATAATGGCAGAGCTTGGTAATATGTATGTACTTTGTTAACAAGTTCCTCTGTAGTTTGACAAAAATGGTTTTAGTGGAGAGGTAGAAAACAAAAATTTCTCGGAGAACATTCAAGGGAGGCTTGGAAGAGATATTGGAAAACATTTTTTTTTTTTTAATTTTCCTAAAGATTGGAGCAGAGAAATAGGGAACTAAATGGTATCAAAGTCAGGTAAGAAATAACTTACTTTTAAAACTAGGGGATAGTGCATCATGTTTGAATGTTGAAGGGATTAGAGTAATAAAGAGGAGCTTTTCGGCAAAGGGACAAGGAATCAATGGGGTGATAGGCATTGAAAATGTATAGTGCCAAGGGATTAGAAACACTTGTGGGTTTAAAAATTCTTTGGATTTGTGTTAATGTGAGGAATGAGCTGAATTTTAAGTGTTAAGAAAGAGGAATGCTTGAAGCTGAGTTCTTATTGATAAACAAGATCCAAGAGAATCGGAAAATGAGAAGATTGCCTCCTTGTGCACTTGTTCATTCATTGATCTCTAAGAGGACAAGTATTGGTTCTGGTTTGTATTTTCACCATGAACACTCAAAATATGTGTGTCTGGAATAAAATTTTAATGTAACTAATGATTGCCTGGTTTAGAGGTTGTTCATGCTTTATTTATTCAGAGTAGTCTGTAATGGAAATGAATATAAAAAGAAGACATAATTGTTGGAGTAAAGGCTATGCGTAGACTCCAGGGCACAAGTGGATGGAATGACTTTAGGATTAGAGATAATTTATCCTTCTTACTAGAAAGGAAGGTGGAGAATATGAAGACAGATAGAGGCAAGATGTCATACTTGGAAGAAGCATGAAACTATAGAAGCTGTGAACTGAGTTGCAATTTTATCAGTGAAATAAGAAGCTAGAGTGCCAAAGAAGGAAGAATGAGTTGAGCAGAGAAATAGAGGAAGATTTCTGGGCAGCCCTCAGGGCCCACTTGAGGTTTTTGGTCATAAATTTAAAGTGAGATCAGCCAACACATTTATGTGGAGTATAGAATTAGGGTTTTCTGTTGAAATAAAATTTTTTTATTGAATTCCCACTTCATCTTGTTTACTGCCATCCAGCATAATATCTTCAGGCAATGAGGAAAGGATTTTATTTACATGAAAATTGGATGATAAAATTAGACAACCCACATCTTACTCTTTTTTCTGGAAGCCAAATAGACTCTGTACTTAAACTAATTTCTTTGCTTCAATTGAAGAGAATTTCAGAGACAATGCTTTTCTAAGAAATATGCATGTTAACAGACTTTCATTTTGTGTATTAAGCAGACAAAATTCGTATATTGTATAAATCATAATATTCACTGTGCAAATTGTAGATGAGTCGGTTAAAACCTATAAGGAAATAAAAATTACTGGTATTGCTATCAACTAGTTACAATCACCGGTAGTGTTCTAGTAGTATATTTATTTCTGACTGGGACTGTCTAGATAAGTAGATTTATTTCTCTCCCAATGGGAACCATACTTTAAAAGAGTTTTATCTACTTTTTATGTAAAATATATATCCTAGATGTCTTTTAATGCCCTTCTAGAAAATTATTTGTAATGAATTATTTTCTGTGATAGTCTAATTATACCATGTATTTCGTCATGGAACTGGCAAATTGGTTCTAAAGTTCAATGAAAGCGAAGTGTAAGAACATCTGAGAACAGTTTTTCAGAAAGAGAAAAACAACAAAAAAGAAGTAGGTATCCTGTACCTAGTAACTAATTTATATGATAGATGTTTTATAGAAATTATGTATTTTTGTAAAATGGCACTTATAGTATTGCATGAAATATCTCAAATTTAGAAACCATTCAAATGTTTTTCAATAGGTGACCAGATAAATAAATAATGGTGCATTCAATTTGAAAGACAGGGTTTCCAAGACTTACTGTCTGGGAGAAAATGTCATCAAATAATAGAAATGATATTTTTATGAAAACAAAGAACAAAACTTTGTGCATTTAAATGTATATAAAAGAAAGTCTAAAGAGCTATATGTCAAACCAATAATAGTGATTATCTCTATGGCAATAAATGGGAATTGGAGAGGATAAATAGAACAATTATATAGGGAATCTTTTCATTTTTACTCTGTATATGTGTGATTGGTTTGCTTTATATTGAGAATGTGGTTATATATTATTTCTCAATAATTATTGACATGTTTGTATTGACAACATATATTTTATAAAACACCAAAATAAAAATATCAACAAAAGCAGAATTTATTGGCAGATTTTCACAGAATATTTATTTATAATGGGGAATTTACAGAGCTATGTGACAGGCTAGATATTAAGTCAAAGGTCAAATAAAATTTATGTTATGCTTTCAAGATAAGACATGGAGTTGATGAAATCTATGAGGAACCTGGTCTTACAGGAGCTACCTGGGGACCTGTGTTCATGGGGTGCACTGGAAGCCTGGAGTCACAGAAATCCCCTGGTCCACAGGAGCCACTGGACCTGGCCTGGTATTGGGGCATCCATAGGGGTTGGATGGTGAAATTGATCAGTCACTTTGTTCTTCTGTCACATGGAGAGTCTTTTACCATCCTGCTGCTCAGGCTTCTGTGGAGGTAAAGCAGATAATATGAACTGACTTTGCTCCTCCTCAATGTGTCATTCTCATTTCTGTGCTTCACTCATGTGCTCACTGCAGACCTGGAATCCTTAGCTCTCATGACAATATTTGTGTGCACTGTTATTCACATTCATATTTCTGGGAGGAAATGGGCACTAGAAATTCTTTTACTGCCATTTTGCTGGCATCTCTCTCCCCCTCAAAATGGGCAGAAGCATGAATACATATTGTAGCATGTGGGCAATGAACAGAATTTTCTGAGTAGGATTCAGGAGCATATGAGTTTTTATGGGAACCAGCTGCCTGAGCATGTCACCCCGCCCCCCCCCACCCCTTCCTCCAGCCAGAAAGAATGGCTTCAAAGTATCCTCTAAGTTCAGTAGCTCCCAGAAATTGGTTTCTCCTCTTTCCAAAATCAGCTCTCCAGAGAAGAGTAGCAATTACCTAATGTTTTCATTGATGCAGACTTGGGTCAGGCATGAACAGTAATGAAAGTATAAGTTTCTTATTATCACCTTTTCTTTCAAAAACAGTAATTATATTGAGATAAAACCTTGATTTGGCATGAAACAACCCTCACGATACCCCCAATCGTTAATTAGTGTTAAGTTCATGGTGATGTAGCCCAGATTCTGACATCAGGTTTTGTGGCAGTTCTGTTTTTTTTTTTTTTAAGATTTATTTATTTTTATACAAGAACTGGGGTACAGGCCAGAGGTGTGGGAGGGTGAGAGGATTCACCAGAGACTGAGTGGGGAGCAGAACAGGCAGATGACCAAAAGGCACTGCTGAGGGAAGCAGCAGGTGTGACTGGAGAGGTCTTCCACGCCATGTGGGAATCTTCCTGGCCATCCGGGAATCGAACCCGTGCTGCAGAGGCTGTGAACAGCTTCACAGTGCTGTGTTCAACCTGCTGCGCCACCGGGGAGGCCCTGTGGCAGTTCTATTTTTTAGAAGCATACGTATTTTTATTTTTGCTTACTTGTCCATAAGAATGATGTTGGATATTGTGTAGTATATTAGCAAGATCTATGTTTTTACTTTCATTCTAACTTGAAATACAGAAAGTAAAGATCTCTTAAATGCAAGTGAGAAGCATTTTTCTATTCTGGGAAAAAGAGCAAAAGAGTAACTTGACCTAACTGCAGTGTTGATGACTTTGGCTACACATCATAAAGACTGTCTTAGTGGTCTTAGATATAAAACATTGAAACAGGCTACTGAAAGAGATCGACATAACCCAGAAATCTTTGAGAAGAGAAAAAATAGCAGGAAATAATACCACTTCAATGGCAAGGAAGATAATTCGAGTAAAACAGCAAACCAAGTAAAGGAGGAAAATGCTTTTCTTTTGGCCTTTGAAAGAGTTAAGTTGACTGTTTCTACTCTCTCTAAACAGGGTTTTTTTCCCAGGTAGAAACAATTCCAAGTCTGTTTTTGTTCTAAATGACTGGAGAGAAGAGTAGATTAAGAGGGTACTTCATGTGAGCTCAAATTATGATCACTTCTATATCAAAAGGAAAGCTCCAAATGGGATTTAATATTAATAGCTTCTTTGACTTGAATAATCTTTGGGTCTGTAGTATGAGGACGTAAAACCAACTTTTCAACCTGCTCCACCTTGTATTTTTTTTTTTTTTGTAGTGACTTCTATCTTGTTATTCATTAAAAGTCAAGGCATTGTTGTGTTGTTTTATTTTTAATTGAAACTTGCAGATCTGTAGAATTGACTCAGGAGTCTCATGAAGGGTAACAATAGTGGGGTAGGGGAGGTTGCTCCATGCTTCTTATTCCTATCTTTTAAAACTACCTTTACCCCAGTGGCGCAGCGGTTGAGCGTTGGGTTGTGAAGCTGCCCACAGCCTCTGCAGCGCCAGTTCGATCCCCAGCCTCTGGGCGAGGGTCCCACACAGCTCGCAGACCTCTCCTGACTCCCGCTGCTCCCATCAGCAGTGCATTTCGTCAGTCTGCCTGTTCTGTTCCCCGCTCTTGCTCTGGTGAATTCTCACCCTCCAGCTCTTCTGACTGTACCCAGTGCTTGTATAAATAAATAAATAAATAAATAAATAAATAAATCTTAAAAAAAAAAAACTACCTTTATTGAAATACAGCTCATGTATAATACAAGTCACCCATTTAAAATATAAAATGCTATGAATTTTAGCCCATTCTCAGATAGGTGCAACCATCATCACTGTCAATTTTAGAATATTTGTATCACCCCAGCAAGAAATGCTGCATCCTTTATCTGTCTCCTCTAATATCCTATCTGACACCAGCATGAGGCAAGTGCTTAGAGTGTCTATAGATTTCCTTGTATGAAACTTGATGAGTGAAATCACATAGTAGGTGGTCTTGGGGAAGAGGCTTCTCTCGTTTAGCATAATGTTTTTAAATCTCATATCAACTATCTGTATTTCAATCCTTCTTATGACGTTGTTCAAATTACATGTCTTTTTTAAAGTGTAGTTACAGAAAAATTTGTATTTGAAATAAACATGTCTTCATGCTATAGGAAATGTAAATCAGTATATTGGTTATATACCGAGAATAGAATAATAATTTAAATAATAGTGATGTGGAAATCTTTAAGTTCCATGCAAATATGAATCTTTAATTCATCTTTTCTATAAACAAAGATCCCATTAATATTCCTGGTGAGCAAGCAATCATAAATCCTTTTACACATAATAGAATTAAAAAGAAATTGAATTAGTATGAGATCACCTTGGATAGCATTTTCATGTTAAATATAATTTTGCTTAATCAAGGCTCCTTCCTTAACAAAATACAGTATCTTGTACCAACCCTAATGCAGCAAATCACTTGTAAACCTTCAGGTGAGATAGTACAGCAATGAAGCCTGTGTTTTCTAGAGTCCCTTGGCTTGGATTTGAATATTGGTCCCATTGTTTTCTACCTTTGGGGCCTTAGGCAAGTTTCTAATTCTAAGTTTCAATTTCTTCCTTTGTAAAATAAGATAATTATATTTACATCATAAGGCTTTTGGGGGAGACAGTGAGAAAAAGAAAATTAATTAGTAAGCATTTAATAAATATGAGTTGCAATTATTCACATTATTATTATCTTTGCATTTTATTGTTATTCACATTTGAAACCTATTATGTAGCACAGTGCTTTTTACATATTAATTGCCCAGCAGATATATTTAATAAATGAGTAGGTGAATTAAGGCTCCTGCCAAAACAGGGGAACTCTACATTATATTTTTCCTTTACTAAGCCTGGAATTCATAACCATTACCCATGCTGTGTGAGTCATTTGGGACTCACATAGTATGAGATGAATTTCTCAATGACAAAAATTACTACTAATGGGGTGAGGTGTCAACTTCTGTCTTGAGCCTCTTGCTGTCATCTCAGGGAGGAGAGTAGATTATGTGATGTTTCATTTCTATGTTGATAAACAGTGATGATATCACATCCTAGCCTCCCTCCCATGGTGAGATGACAACTTCAGAATCTTTGAATGTGTTTCCTCTAGACCCACCTGGTATTGATTTTTTAGCTGCCATTGCTGAGGGCTCAGCAAGTTTTCAAAGTGAAGGAAGCAATAATTCTCTCGCCAAAAAACCTGCTGAAGTAAAGCCACATGTTCTTTCTGTGCCCACTGGCAGAATGCAGAGCAAGCCTAACAAAAATGCTGACCCCCATGCTGCTGAAAATGTTCATTTCTGAGGAATATGAGCCTGGGGTTCAATCTCTGTGTTTTTACTGTTTTAAAGTTACTGTGGGTATGTATGTTCCATTTGATTCTAGAAGTTGTAGTATGTCTTAAGACAAGGCAGAGTTGTGTTTTAGGAATAAATTGCAATTTATGCAAGCCTTGCTTTTTCCCTGCACATCTTTTGGATACACAAAAAGACATAAAGTGGAACCTCTTCAAGACATAGTAGGGGAAAGATGACGCAAGTGTTCCCTGTCCTCTGAGCGACAGAATCTAAGCAATTTGGGAGGGTAGGTGGATATTTATTTAGCAAACCTAAGAGTGAACTGTTGGAATTTTATAAGCTAATAAATTAAGGAGAGAGAATAAAATTGTAGCAGTGAAGGTCTGGTTAATTACAGCTATCTCTAATTCTAGCTCTTTAGTGCCTGTCTTCCTGTGGGCAACCAGACCTTCTGGGGCTGATGTAATTTCTGTAAATGTACAACTGAGAAGTACCCAGTGACACCCAGACTTGCAGAGGTTTATGCCATCTACTATATTACAAAAAGGAGCAAACTCTTAGTGTTAACTTTAGTAGAATTGGTGTGCAAAGAAAGAAAAAGGAGAAGAAAGGATATTTTTCCCACCAAAACACCCCAAATTACCTATCCTCTTCTGGGGAAGTACCCATCCAAATAGGGTTGGCCCAAAGTGGGGCCACTGAGGCCCAAAAACTTGCCACAAATCTATGACATTTTTTGGCAGCGAACCATAGGAAAGCGGTTCTGAGATGATCTATAGGCACATGAAAAAATGCTCATTATCACTTATTATTAGGGAAATGTAAATAAAAATGATAATGAGATATTATCTCATACTTGTGAGAATGGCTTACATCAAAAAGTCTAGTAACAACAAGTGTAGACAAGGATGTGGAGAAAAATGAAATGTTTTACACTGTTAGTGGGAATTGAAATTAGTGCAACAGTTTTAGACAATTGTATGGAACTTCCTCAATAAAAATAAAAATAGAACTACTGTATGATCCAGCAATCCAATGTCTGAGCATACGAAATAACTCAGAGTTACATGTGTCCCAGTGTTTATTGTAGCATTAGTCACAATAGCTAAGATATGAAAACAACCTAATCGCCTGTTGATAGAAGATATCACAACAGAAGACAGTTCAGCTATAAGTGCAGATGAAATTTTGCATTGTACCAAAAGGGAAGGAACTCAAGAGGATTATGTAAAGTGAAATAAGTCAGGAGAAAGACAAATATTGGATGATTTCACCTATATGTGGACCCTATAGAATCAAAGCAGAAGAATGTACCAAACAAAATAAAATAGAACAGTGGATTTTAACAATAGAGTGAACTCACCAGGGGGGAAGAGGGTGAGAGTAGGAGGGGAGCAAAGATACTGGGGGTCCACAGAATGATGGTATTTTGTGTTTTTAAAAGAAAAGTGTTTAAATAAAATGTCTCTGTGTGTGTTGTGGGGGGAGGGGATTGTATTTAATAGCAAAGTCTTTGATAAACAATGGAGTACTGTGTACATTAGAAGTAAAAATAACTTGTGGGTTGGATGTCCCATGCAGCTGTGTTTTGTCTGGTCAACATGTGGCATCCAATCCATGGGCCACAGAAAATAAGAGTTTCCTTGAAACACTGAAAGATCGGGAGCCTCTTGACCAGAGTTACCAGAGACTGGGCATTGGAGTTTATAACCTGTAATCAGTGATTCATGTCTTCCCTCTGCTCAGGATCCAGACCTAACAGGCTGGGACATGATTAATCAGGGCTCAGGGCTCAGAAAACAGCTCGCCACACCTGGCAGAACCTGACAAAATCTTTGTGATGAGATTAACAAAGCAGTGATAGGCTGTCCTGTCAGTGGGGGCCTGGACATGCAACATCATTATGCAGAACAATTCATTATCAGCGCTGACCTTGTACTCAGCTTTTGGCTGCATATTGATGCATCACAACCCCCTGAAGATTCGTGGATAAATGCTGTGGTGAAGACATAGTGAGAGCAGTTGGTAGCAGCTAGAAAGCCAGTTCTTTCCACCCCAAATTCAGCTTGCAGAGACAGTTCCGGAGACACTGCTCTTTTTGTTATTTCTAAGTCCTTTTCCCTCTGCTTCAGCAAAGCATGGGGACTTCTTTTTTTCGTTCCTGAAAGAATTTTTTTATTTCTTCCATTGGATGCTTAGGAGCTAGCTGGGATGTGGGAGAGGTGACTGTGGCACATTTTTATTTTATTTTTTAAGATATCAATTTCTCTTTTTGAACAGTCCTATATAGACCTGCTTCCCTACAACCTTCTTTCTCTCAAAGTCAGTTTACCTCCATCAACAGGTCTCTGATGTCATTCAAATTTCACCATGAGGGATCACTTTCATGACCTTGCCTTGTCACTGTCCCCGAGCACCAGGATCTTCTTATAACTATTTACAGAAATACCCAGCAAGACGTTTAGAGTCATACAGAACCTCAGTCATGTTCCACCTCTGCTGTTTAATAAAAAGGGAGGCCCTTATATAATTTTCTTAATTCTTCTAAGCTTTAGTTTCTTCTTTTCTAAAGCAGTAATTAGGTCACATCCTGGAGTGCATAGCTCCCCTATAGGAAGCAATTACCAGTGGGAGAGTAAAAACTAGCTTCCTCCACTCCCCCAAATTGCACCTCTTCCAATATGGTGTGTCTAAAACACGCTCACTGTCTTTGAAAAAGGATGTTGGTATCACAGATCTGATGGCTCAGGAAGTGTCCTCTGAGGCTTGTGTGTGTAGTTTATTAGGAAAATGCTCTTAAGAACAGTGTGCCTGTAACTGCAAGGAAGGAAACAGGATTAGGCAGAAGGAAAACTTGGGCTCTGATGTAATCTGAGTAAGAATGTCAGCCAGTCCCATGGACAGAAATGACTGGGCAGTTGTTGAGAATTTCCCTAGAGTTTGAGGATGAGGATCAGGCCTGTATGTGCCACATTGACTAGTTGGTGGCTGTGGGCTGCCTCTTCAATGGGAGTTTAAACTTCAAAGGAGCAACTCTATCCAGGAAGGAGCAATTTGAGGTGGGAGGCACGGAGAGAGATGCTGGATGAATAATAGATTTTATGCTTTTTCTTAGTATAGACATTTCCCCTTTTAAAACCAGGCAGATCTCTGCATGTAACGACTTTACTTTTGCATAATACTTTATATTTCACCGAGTTGATCACCTAAGTCCTTCCCTCAGGACATTTTTTTGAGCGGGTAGAAAATATATCATCCCCATTTTAGGGAAAAAGTAACATTTCCAACCACTCTTTCCTTGTGTTGCCATCAGTGAATTATAATCTCTGTGCAATTTAGCTTGCTTTCAGCAAAGTGGTGATGAAAACTACTTAGATGCCTAGAGTTTCATCTCAGATTTAGGACCCATGGGTGTGTACATTGGACAGATTTCTGTGTTTGCTAAATGGAGGAAGCACAGCAGCCATGTCCTGTGGATACTGCTTCACATTTCTCTCTTCTGCCCCCGGTACCTTGACCAGCCCGAGATCAGTGCTGGGACTGTGCTCTGAGATCAGAGTGACAACAATGAGTAAGAGCTGGCCTGCAATCTGAGAAAATAGCCCCAGTGTACAGGTGTTCTTGGAATATTTGGAACTGCGTGAATAGCAATGAGTGATATTTCCTTGTTACTTGTGTCCTGAGATTTTTTTGTCCCTTCCAAATAGAATGATTTGTTTTCCTAAAGTGGATTGGCATGATGCAGACTTGGCAGGATTCTGTGTACCACTCATGCCTGGGTTTTTCAAGCCAATTTGTTGGCACAGCCCTTT
Source organism: Talpa europaea (assembly GCF_964194135.1). Lineage (NCBI taxonomy): Eukaryota > Metazoa > Chordata > Mammalia > Eulipotyphla > Talpidae > Talpa > Talpa europaea. The sequence goes on along the minus strand of NC_140078.1, from coordinate 89,525,140 downwards.
TCTGGGGTATTCGTGCTATTCTCCAAATTTAACTTACTTCATTAGTGATAAATAAAAGCCATGACAGCTAACTCAAGTGTTTGTCAATCTCAGGTGATATTCCTCACCTCCGGATATGCCAGTCATGCTCTTCCCAACTGGGAAGGTGTGCAGAACCCCTCTGGACCCACAGGGAGCAGCAATTATTTCTGTTCAAGGGGGGGATTTTAGCCTGTCAATTTTCTTACAATTTCAGCCAACATTTAGTGCCCAGATTACCTGAAAATTTGGGGCTGGAGTTCACAGAGGTCACACCTCATCAGCATTCATCAGTACAGGTACACAGTGAGTGAGTATAGAGGCAAGGCATGTAGAAAAGGGTTCAAATCAAAGATGGCCAGTGAAGCAGAAAATAAAGACATTGCCAGGTTCTTTTGCCCCAATTTGTTGTACATTACAAGATGTGTATTACAACAATGTGAGGCCCCCTGATTTACCTAAGTGTGCCTTTTTCTAAAACTGTGGTTCTGATATCTTGGGAAACTTAGTCATGTTGTATATAAACTATGGCTAAGATAAAGGAAGCAAAAATATGCCTTAGGACCATCAATTTAAGGAAGAGAATGCTCCTGGCTCCCTGACATCAAGGAATGGGAATAAGCAGGAAGGAAGAGGAAGTTGTTCTACTTAACAAAATTGCAAAGACTGTGCAGAAAGTCTGCCTTTGTTCTTTTTGACTGTTTTTGGAAGCTTCAGCCATAAACTGCTTTCTTAAATGTATTTGGTCTTTTCTGATATCTCCTATTATTCATTCCTTGTTCAAATTCTTTGCTCTTTAAATCATCACTTTTGAATTTAAATCTCTTTGAGGAAATTTCCTAAAGCAAATTGCAATCTTTAATATATCAATTCATTTCATTCATTTCTAATCACAAACATTATGAATGATGAAATTTTCCTCATTGCTTAGAGCCAAAGTGTTCTTTTGATATCAATTGAAGTGGCAATAAATACCACATTTCACTTTTGTCCCGTCCAAATGTGTTTTAGTAGAATGACCTGAAGTGAAGTTATCAGAGAAAGATATAAAGTTTCAAGTTCTGTCACTGTTTATGAAGGATGGGAAGCCACGGTAGCTTGCCAGTCAAATTACAGCCATTAACGATGAAAGACAGTCTGGTACATGGACTTACTGTCATAGTCACAGTCCACATGAGCTAGTTGCAATAATTTCAGCTCTCAGTCTGATGTCCATTTTTTTTTTTTTTGAATGGGAAAGGGAACATTAAAGTTTCACTAGAAGGCTAAACATAATAATGTGTCAGCCCGTCCCGTCGGAACGCCAGTTATAAGAATTATGTCCTTATTAAGACATCTTCCTCCTCTTTCTGTCTTCAGGATTATTTTGATCTTCATTTAGACATCAAGTCTCACATCTTTAACAAACAAACAGATAAAAGAAAACCAGTGAAAGGAACCGGTGATCTTTCCAATAGCAAAATCCTTTTTTTTTTTTTTTAAAGATTTATTTATTTATAAAAGAACTGGCGTACAGGTCAGAGGCGTGGGAGGGTGAGAGAATTTACCAGAGAGAGCGGGGAACAGAACAGGCAGATTGACCGAAGACACTGCTGAGGGGAGCAGAGGGCGAGGCAGGAGAGGTCTGCTGTGCCATGTGGGTTTCCCCCTGGCCATCCAGGAATCGAACCTGCACTGCAGAGGCTGGAGACAGCTTCACAGGGCGGCATTCAACCTGCTGCGCCACTGGGGAGGCCCAGCAAAATCCTTTTAATCTCAGTTTCCCCCCTAGTTATTTAATCTTAGTTACCCATTGTTTCTTCTGTTTAGAGTGAAATATCTAAAAACAGCATCCTCTAATGTAAGGTATTCATAGAAGCCACTAGATGTGACGTACATGGGAACTTTCTGTACAGTCTTTACAATTTTGCTATAAATCTAAAACTGCTCTAAAAGTAAAAGTTTATTCCAAAAGCATTCTCTCTTCAGTCTCCATTTTCATCATCTCCTGCTCTCTACTCAAACCACTGTAATCTGAGTCACTTAACAATGTACAAAAATGACTCTGCAAAATTACCAATAATCTGCGTGTTGATAAAGCCAGGGGTTGCTGAAAGTTCTGAGTTCCTTTAACTTCTCAGTCATATTGAATATTTCTGATCAATCTGTCCTTTTTGAAATGTTGTCCAAGGAAGAGACTACTGTTCATCATCTGAAATAGAATGCTCAACATCTTGTAAGATAAGTAAAGGAGAAACATTCTTGGAAAAATTGTCTTTCACTTCTTTTGTTTCAAGAAAATTATGAATTTGAATTAATACTATGATAAATCATTTTTTAATTCTTTTATGGCTCAGCCAACAAACATTAGCAAAGAACTCAAGATCATTAAATAAAACTTCTTCTATTTCTTTCAAAAGTTCCAGTAATGACCTATGATTTGTATTCTTGACACTTTTCATCATCTATTTCAAAAACCTAAGTATAACTATTTTCAACATGGATTAAAAGTGGAGTGAAGCAATAATATCTATTTCATGTTTCAAAATAATAAATCTGGGGTTTAGCTTTAATATGAAACACTGCTTACACTGATTTTAAAAAGGGTTTTTTTTTTCATATTTACTTGAAATCTTTCTTTGACAGATGTAAAATGTTCAAAATGAAATATGTCCTAAGGTTGATCTTTTAGACTGCAAATTGACAACATTGCCTTATAAATTTGAAAGTTTGCTGAGACTAAACATGCCTACATGTTTAATTGGTTGACATGTTTTATATATTGCATGACTCATCGTGCAAACAATGGAAACACAAAAAAAGACTAGTGATTTTTAAAGTTTTGGATCAACTAATCTCTAATATTGTTGAAAAATGTACTATGAGCAAATGTTTAGTGACTTAAATGAAAATCTTTCCATTTTTAAAACCTAAAAAATCTTGTCCTCATGACACTAAGTAAATTTTGTGACTGAAGTAATTTATTTTACCATCTCTTGATCTAAATGTGGTAGGAGTGCAAGAAGAACACTACTTTGTAGTTGGCCAACATAATAAGTTTAGATCCTGTTTGAAATTATCTATATATTTTGGCATTTAATTTTTATATTAGATGATTTATTTCTTCAATTTTGGTGACTATTGAGATAAAATTTCTTATTAAATTTATTGCATCGAATTAACATTGTTCTCTTTATTATTCTTAAAATTGTTTTTGTGACCCAAGCAACTTTTTTATTTTGTTCTGCTGTGGCATATTTTAATTTCTGTATTTATTTTTTTAACTAGGAAAATTTAATTATACTATAATTAAATGATATATATTTTACTTGTCATTTGCAACTTACATAGGTACTGCTGTAATTCCTGTTGTCTCTCTAAAATAGTCACATAAACAAATTATGATGTTATACCAATATGTAGAAAAAAATATTCAAACAGAATCTATTCACAGACACCAGCTGGGTTGATGATAGGTTTATGTGTAACACTAGAGATGATAAATGTTCTCAACATGTGCACTATAATATAACAATATTATCTTACACAATCTAACAGTTAAAGTGAAATGTAGCTCTACCAAAATAACAAAGTTATATAACACAAAAATATTTTACAGTGCTTAAGTTTTAAAAGTTAAATAAATTCAAATTAAATACAATAAAAAATTAAGTTCCTCAGTCTGGCTGGCCACTTCAAATGTCCAATAGCCACACGTGGATGGATAGGCCAGTTCTACAACAGAAACTACAGTGACTTTTTTTTCATGCATAGTACTCAGTGTTTTCATACATTTCTTAATTGCAATAACTGTTAAAAGAATATATTTCTCCGGGGGGCCTCCCCAGTGGCGCAGATGGTTGAGCGCTGCACTGTGGAGCTGTCCACAGCCTCTGTAGCGTGGGTTCGATTCCCGGATGCCAGGGAGAAACCCACATGGCATGACAGACCTCTCCTGCCTCACCTGCTGCTCCGCTCAACAGTGTCTTCGGTCTGTCTGCCTGTTCTGTTCCCTGCTCTATCTCTGGTGAATTCTCTCACCTACCCACGCCTCTGGTCTGCACCCCAGTTCTTGTATAAATAAATAAATCTTAAAAAAAAGAATATATTTCTCCAATAGTGTAGATTTCATGAATCAGATCCTCCATAGAGATGATATCACATTTACCAAAAGATGGAGCAATCCATGCATTATCTTTGTGTTTGTTCGGCCAATTCTCTCTTTTTTGATTTTGCCGTGACCATGCCTGTAGATCAATTCATTTACTAACTTAAGGTTTGAATACCCCCATGCAATATATGGTTCCACACTCCTCAGCATGTTAAGTGAAGCTTTGTTGAGCTTCATAAAGGTACCATTGAAGATCTTTGGAAAGTGAAAAATTTCGACCTTTGAGCTCAACTATTGACACCTGCGGTCCTGATGACAAATGCCAATTTGGCTTCCTTAGGTATATATAAGTTTCCAGGTTTTCTTGCCAGCCTAGCTATTTGAATCTGAGTTCTGTACATTTGCCCACAGCTTTCTCTGACACTTCAAATTTCTTCTCCATGAGCTGGAATGAAGAGAACCATACATTTTTTAGAAAATGGAGATGCTGGCTGTAGGAAATAGCAGGTCAACAGGCTTATTTAATTCTTTATTGTCTCTCATTTTCATCAGCACCTTTAAGTTCATTTTAGATACTTTCTTAAAATTCTTATTAATAATATTTCAAATGATCACAAAAGTGGAGAGAAAAATATCAAAAACCCCTTTCCTATATCAACAGTTTTAATGATTACCAACTTTTGGCCATCCTTTATTTCCCCAAATCAGTCCCTGACTAACCCCACAGCCACCAGTTAAATGTTGTTCTGCAGGTTTCGTCCCAGCTTTTTATTCACCTCCTTCCAATTCTCCTCCCTATCTAAATGTATGTTTGGATTTTTAATTTTAATTTTTACACAAAGCTCTAGACTCATTTTCAATTTCCTACTGTACATCATCAGAATCTACTCTGGTTCTTAAAAATACATTGAACATGTTCAACAATCTCTTCTCTACCATCCAATCTATTTTATTTTTCATCTTTACTCATTATCCTGAATTATGAAGTTACTATGTACCAACTTGTCCAAGATATACTCTCCTCTTTTCTCCCCCATCACGGAATCACATGCCAAATCCTATGTGTCCAGTTTATAGAATTTCAAATCCGGTTGCCTTTTTATGCTAAATGCTAGTATCTGATCAATAACCCTATTTTCCCCTTCCTCATTACTACTCTCTCCTAAATAATCTTTCTGTCACCAGTCTTTCCCATTTTAATACATCTTTTATATTTCCATATTACCTAAATGGTTAGTTTTAAAAATAATCAAACTTCACTGTCTATCGCCCTTGAATAACCCCTCCCACTTTTCTGCACTTGTTACAGAAGGACCTCACAGCCTATCTACACTTAGCTTGTCATTCCCTTCTGCCTCTCTCTTTCCCTCTCCTCTTACAGTGAGCAATTAAAAAGTCCAGTGGAATTATTTCTTCTATTCTTCACTTTCTATCTCCCTTAACATCTCTCTGTATATTTTCAAGAGTAAAATATTTATTCCCCTCTGCCTGAGATGGCATTTGCCTTATCTTCATCTGAGGATTCATTCAATGCCTTTTAAATGGATATTTAGAGCACATCTGTGGTCCTAATATAGAAACACAGGGATAAATCTATCATTATTTGAAGAACAATCTTTTTTTGAGAATGTTATTCTTTTCTCTAAAGCCTGGATCTCCCAGGGGGGAGATGGGTGTGAGGAACGGGACATTGCCAGCCTACACATGATCAAACAAATCACCCGTGAGTGATTAGCAGAGTGGCAGGCTCACACCTCGCTGAAAAGCAGCTTAACTCCTATCTCTGCTTGTTTCTCTGTCATGGGCACTCAGCCACTGTCTGTATCTCCTTAGGCCATGCTTCCATTATAGCCCATAGTCTATAGTTCCCTAGTCATTTGTTGACATATCTACCGAAATGTGAATTTCTAATGGACAAGTCAAATTCATCTTTATGTCACAGGATATGTAGTTTACACTAAACTCATTTTGTTTTTAATGACTGAGTTTAGAAGAAAAAAAGAGTGAGAGGTATGTTAAAAGACCTATGCATGAAAAAATATCTTCTTGATAGCACTCAAGTTTCTCAGATTACGTATGGTGTTTCTAAAGGGAGGACTGTATATGCCAAGCTAAGAATTTTTAATACATGGACAATATTTCCTGCATAGTTGCCTTTTTAAATAGTCTCCACGTGGACATTTGTTCTGAATAGATCCTTTAATGACATGAGCAAGGCCATGTCTCCTGGGATCCCTGGGAATTAAGAAGAACTTTGCTTAAGAATCCCAGAGTCTACACAGAGTAAAATGAACACTTCTCCCTTTTTTCTCAATTAATATAAAATAGCCCTTTTATTTAAACTTCTTACCTAACTAGTGACTCTGTAAATAATGTATTAATCATCAGACCATTTATTAAAGATACAGTATTGGCTCCAGTACTAATCTTCACTATCTAGAAATATATAATCTAAGACCTTGAGAGAGATCAAGAATAGGTTTCCATTTCAGAATAATACCACCGTAGGCACTTGGCTTCCTTGAACAAGAGCAAGTGTAGGTTTAACTACTTCTGTTAGTTGCTTTAAATACTCAGCAGAAACTTTGCTTTGGGGGATACTATCTGCATTTGTAAGTGTGAGCTAAAACAGTTATAATTTGGAGCCCATGAGTGGCACTACATATAAGCTTGTGTACCTGGTGCCATAGGTGGACAGTTTGCTGAAGGACTGTACAGGATTCTGCTCCAATAATGGCAGCACTTTCAGAAATCTCCAAATCCTTCTACTTTTGACATCAAAAGAAAACTGGATTGCCTCAGGACTGGATAACACTTTGGTTTTCCTGAATAATTAAACAACAGGGAGAGATAAACTTCAATGAGAACAAAAAGAGTTTGAATGATCAGTTGTAAAATGAAGAGATGGCAAATTTGTTCTCTGCAATTGAGGTGGGGCTTGTAATCAGTAACCACAAAGTACTTTGTGGAAATACTCTCAGTGTATTTTCTCGAAGTCCAAAGTTATGACTTTAGTGAGATCATGAAATTGTGAGTACTTAATAAGGTAAAAAATTCTATATACTGGAAAGAAACCTTTTAATACATTATTAATATCAATTTAGAATTTACACTAATGTACACATTAGCGTAGCCTGCACAGAGTCAGGATTATCAATATCACTTTTCTTTAACCCCTCATCTCAATCTGCTGTAGGGTATTCAGGAGCAATAACTTCTATCAGCTCTTATCTCCTATGATCAATAACAATACCTGAAGGATCCTGACGAATTTTCCTGAGTTTTTTCTTGAGGAAGTATCACTCTTTTAAGAAATATGTATATGCTGGGCCTCCCCAGTGGCGCAGCGGTTGAGCACTGGGTTGCGAAGCTGCCCGCAGCCTCTGCAGTGCCAGTTCGATCCCCGGCTGCTCCCCGGCCACTGGAGGAGGGTCCCGCATGGCGCGCAGACCTCTCCTGCCGCCCGCTGCTCCCCTCAGCAGTGTCCTTCGGCCCTTCTGCCTGTTCTGCTCCATGCTCTGGCTCTGGTGAATTCTCTCACCCTCCTGTGCTTCTGACTGTATCCAGTGCTTGTATAAATAAATAAATAAACTTAAAAATAAATAAATAAATAAATCTTTAAAAAAAAAAAAAAGAAATATGTATATGGTATTTTGTTTGGTTTCTTTTTTCTTAAATAATAGATTTCTTTATATGTAGATAATGCACCATGAACATTGCTCTCTGTTACTGAAAGCCTTTTAGTGCTGGGATTCATGTTTTTAAGATTTTAAAGAGCTTGTAGACATCTGCAAAAACTTCCGCTAAAGGCGTCACTGTAAATTTTCTTGAGGGTTCTTTTTCTTCTTCTATAGTTTCCATTTCTCTCACCTGCTACTCAACTATGTGTTTCTGTTTCAGTTCCAACAACTATAATACAACAGTCAATTGCTCTGTCTCTAGGAACTTCTCAATGTCATTTTCATCCACTCCCAGATTAAAGATCCTTATAATATTAACCACAGTATTGTTTATTTTTGCAAATTCTTCACGCTTGTACTATCTTTTGAAGTCTGATTGAGCTTCAGTTTTAATCCAGATGTCACCACATACATCATTGAAAGCCTGACCAAATTTCTCAATGCCTCATAAATGTTGTGATAATTTCAGAATTGCATCAGTGTTTTCTCAGTGTCCATAGTTACAGCAGTAGTCTGGACAAATGTCCTCAGATAATAGTTCTTAAAAAAAATTGCTATAAATCCTTGATCCATCCACTACCACATGGTTGTGCAGAGCCCTGGGCACACACATGGCTTTCTAGATTCCCAGGAATACAAATAAGCTTTTGCAAGTCTCTTAGAGGCAGATGTAAACATTAAACTACACCTCTCCACCCATCATGAGGTTATGTTTATCACTACCTCAATTAGAGTGAAGTGAAATGGAGACACCCCTTTTGAGGGGGGTCTTCAGAGTGACCATCAGATAAATCAAATAGTTGCAATTCTTTGGGAATGAGATCCATTCTTCTCTCTATAGTACCAGCAACACCAGATGTTATTTTTATTTTTTTTAAATTTTTTTAAAGATTTATTTATTTATGCATACAAGAACTGGGGTACAGGCCAGAGGTGTGGGGGATGAGAGGACTCACCAGAGACAGAGTGGGGAGCAGAACAGGCAGATCTACTGAAATATGCTGCTGAGGGGAGCATTGGGCAAGTCAGGAGAGATCTGCCGTGCCATGTGGGTTGCTCCCTGTCCAGGGTTCGAAATCATGCTGCAGTGGCTGCGGACAGCTTCATAAGTTGCTTCTTAACCCCTTGCACCATCAGGGAGGCCCCAGTTATTTTTAAATCTACCACTGATTTGGGATATGGGAGATGGACTAGAGTAATTCAAAAGACCAGAAGCTTGCAGTTCTTACCTCTAGTTACCTTTATTTTCTTGATTAAAGGCCTCCCTTGAAAAAGGTGACTGATAATTATCCAGTTTTATTTTTGTTGATTTTATGGAGGGAGAGACTTTTAGAGGTCCATAGTCTACAGTGTTCATTAGAGTCACCATGAATGATGTTTTCTAAAAATTATAGTGATGGAGAAAGTGGACATATAAAAGAAGATTTTAATAACTCAATCTCCAACTTAAAGTAATTATATCTTTATTGAATGAGATTGGCAAAGTGCTGGGTGATTTCAATTGTTATGGATTTAATCTTTGTGATACCTGACAGGAACTGGTTCCTTTCATTCTCTTTTTACATACGAGGAGAAAGAGAGATATTTATTGATTAGGAGAGAGTACATTAATTTCTTTATGAACCAAACCTAGGAGGTTAACTCAAGATTCATTGCTTTTGTTAACTATGATATTAGGTTATATTTCAAAAATTCATTTCTTATGATTGCAGATCTTTAATAGAATAAAGAACTCCCCATTATTGTTGTTTAAGAGCATTCTTGCATAATATGAACAATAGATTCAGATGATCTTGGTAATTTACCATGTAAAGCACTTTACCCAAAATGTCATATTGGACCTCAAAACAACTTTATGAGATATCACTACTATTTTTATATTTAGATTAGAAAAAATGATACTTAAAATGTTTGAATAACTTGCCCCAAATCAGTGTCATAGATGAATTTAATCTAAGACTGATTAGCTAAAAATTCTCTCGTGTGTGTGTGTGTGTGTGTGTGCATGTAAATTTTTCATGGAATATGGCATTGTGTTTTATAAGTTCTAATATATTAGGCTATATCAAATATAAATGATCTGGCTTCTTAGACTGGCTGTATATTACACCGTTTAGTTATATAAAATGAGTGTGAAGGGACAAAGAACAAATTTAAAGCTAAGAAGTATATGTTATCACTTTAAAAAAAAGTTGTTTCATGATTGAAGCAGTGATTATAGTTTTGTAAGATGAAGGTCTAATTGAATCCTTAACCATTTAGAATGAAAAGAAACTTCTTATATGTCCATTAAATCATTCAAATGTGCTACCTGTAGGCTCAAACATTATTTAGAAAAAGCTGTATTTTCTCTGTTCAGATATTAAATCCCCTAATTTGTAGGTATTTTCTTTCTTACAGTGGGAGAGCACTTATATACTTTTCTAAAGTGCTTTAATGCATGTTTTTACATTTGTCATAATTATGTAAAGAAAGCAAATATAATCAACCCTATTTAAAATATTCAGAAACTGAGGCATAGTGAATTCAGATGCTGTATGTCAGGCTCACAGAATGTGGGTGACAGTATCTTATAAATTTTTGTGATGGTGGTTTTCAGTTTGTTGCTTTTCTTCATGGGTCACTGAAGCATAGGGTGGGGAAGACCCTTATTATTCTTTTGTGTATCAGTTAATAAATAACATGCTTAAAATTCTGTTGAACCAACTCTGGCTCATTTTCTTACATACTCTTTTGACAAAGTTATTTCTTTGGCTAAGCATTTATTATCATATATCTTCCCCGAAACCCTGGATTTGGAGGAACAAATGAAATGCTATATATCTCAGCACAGCATTGTTCAATTGGAATGTAATATGAGCTCCCTATATAATTTAAATTTTCTAGTAGCCACACTTATAAAAATGAAAAGAGGTAAATTAATTTTATTATATACTGTTTAAACCAGTATGCCCAAGATAGAATTTAAATGTATAATCAATATAGAAAATTTAATGAGATTTTTTGTACTGTCTTTGATAGTCCATGTGTATTTCAGACCTAGAGTACATTTCAATTTGAACTTCACATTTCAATTGCTCAAGAACTAAATGTTGGCCAGTATAATATGAGAGCCGTTGTGTCCTCTGATTGTGCATTTTGATTCCAAGTTAAATCAAATTTGAAATATTTCCAGCTTTCAAGTGGACTTTGGGGAATATTCCTTCTTGCAGTTTTCCTTGAAATTCTGCTAGTTAGCCCTTATTCTCATAATCTGCAAAATTCATTAACTGAAAATGACTTTTCACTGACTCTGCATTCTTAGCTCCTCACTTTATTCTGACCACCTTCTTTTGGTAAGAACTTTCCCACCTCAACCAGTACAGGAACAATAAATCACATATCTTTTTTTTTTTTAATTTTTTTTTAGATTTATTTATTTATTTATACAAGCACTGAGTACAGTCAGAAGCGCGGGAGGGTGAGAGAATTCACCAGAGCCAGAGCGGGGAGCAGAACAGGCAGAAGGACCGAAGTACACTGCTGAGGGGAGCAGCGGGCGGCAGGAGAGGTCTGCGCGCCATGTGGGAACCTCCTCCGGTGGCCGGGAAGCAGCCGGGGATCGAACCGGCGCCGCAGAGGCCGCGGGCTCAACCGCTGCGCCACCGGGGAGGCCCTAAATCACATATCTCGAAAGCAAGGAAAATTTCCTCTTCCAAAAGAATTCCACTCCCTTATTGATGCTGGATTTCTACAGAAGTCATTCACTTTTTTTTTTTTTTATTACTCTGTGTCACAAACATAAGTGTACTAGCCTCTATTATATAAAAACTTGAAATTTCAGTTTCTAAACTCCAAGTTTACTTTTTTTCTCAGTATATAGATAAAATACAGACTTCCTTTCAGTAAGGGTCTTGGGGAATGGGAGGTGGAACTTCCATTACATGCCATACAGATACCAAACAGATCAAGACTCTACCTTCATGAGCATACAGTTTTTAAGATAGTTCTTTCAAGCATTAACAGTTGATAGATAAGAAGCAAGGAAAGAAAAGGCACATATATGCCTTAACTACCCGTCTGTAGATAATATGCATTTTTTTTTTATGTTCTACTGGCATGAGGTAGTCAGAGACACTCATGCAAAGGAGGGTGGGAAATGCATTACCACCTGACTGCTCTGTGCTTCCTAGCTGCATCTAAGAGCTCCAGCACCTCTAAATAGAAATAGGACTTAAGTCTTTGGACATAAATCAACTCTTAGAGTTGAGCATTCATTATTTTGGGCTTGGTTATCATTTATTGATGCTTCCATATGTGTGTATAAAAGTTTCAGAGGTTTAGGTCCTTCCTTTGGAGAAGTATATCACAGGAAGTAAATGCAAACAGAATTTCTGAATAATAAGAGGGTCATCTACAGGTAGGATAGGCTATGTTGTGCTGCTCTTCCAATTTTGGGTAGTGCTTTTTCAGTTCCTTAATATGTGATGAACTCTACATTTATCCTTTGAGAAACTTTAAATGGTTATTAATAAGTAGATTCAAAATACATTGAGTGCAATTTTTAATGCATTTTTTCACCAACTCTACTTTTGTAAACTAAACATGATTCTTTTTTTTTCAAAGATTTATTTATTTACTTATAGAAGCACTGGGTACAGTCAGAAGTGCGGGAGGGTGAGAGGATTCACCAGAGCCAGAGCAGGGAGCAGAACAGGCAGAAGGACTGAGCACACTGCTGAGGGGAGCAGCAGGCACAGCAGGAGAGGTCTGCACGCCATGTGGGGCCCTTGCTGGTAGCTGGGGATTGAACCAGCGTTGCAGAGGCTGCAGGCAGCTTCGCAGCCCAGCGCTCAACTGCTGCGCCACCGGGGAGGCACATAAACATGATTCTCTTATAAAGGCCTCTCTCCAAAAACTGTCCCAAATCACTGTTTTCTGAAAGCCACCATTTTAAAGATAACAACTTCCCAAGGTAGATTACCAGAAGTCAAATCCTATTGTAAAAGCAGAACTGAAATTAGGCTTCACACACATCTGGCAGCATGACCATTTGTACATAAGAAAGGTGTGAATAAGATTATGTCTCAAATAAATTATCCACTGATACGACAATTAACTGGCTGCCATAGGTATTCAATTATCTAATTATCTGCCAAAATTGTGTGCCAGGTGTTCCCTGTGTCCAAATTTCATTATGTTACATTTTATTAATTAATCTGCTTCATTTTGAGGAACATTCTAACTTAAAATAACTGGACTTAAGGTATTTTCTTTATTTTTTTCATATTAGAAGACCTCCACTTACAAATGAAGCCATCTGAATAATGTATGAAAAATGAGAGCAGATTCAAACTCATTTGTCCACATCACAGCAACTGTTTGTACTGGCCCAACTGCTTACTATGCATGCAGATGTTAAATTGTGCATCCTTGATCGTCTGTTTGTAATGTAAAATGACAGGTTGACTTGATTTTATCTAGCAGAAATCACTCAGGCATCCACAGTGGCAAATAGGACCCAGAAGGTTTTATGAATGCTTTACAATGAAACCTGTGGATGAATTAAAATGCATCTCCTGCATTCTTTGTGTGTGTGTGTGTGTGTGTGTGTGTGTGTGTGTGTTTGTGTGAATGTATGTGTGCTCATTGCATAGGTTTTGGCTTTTTTTTCCTCCAAAACCTGGAGACTTTCCTTCTTAAATTCCAAAGAAAGCAATTTTCCCCATGAATCAAAGAGAGTAAATAACACTGTTTTTCTCTTTTGGCTTTCCCTCCCACTATAAAATAGCTGTGAGTAATACGCTTGAGACTACAGGTACTTGCTTTAGCAAACGTAAAGAAAAATGTTCTTTGAAATTGCATTTTTATTTGTATAGAAATTCATGCAGGATTTTACAAGGACTTGTTGGTCTCTATCTTTTTGTGGTAGTGAATGCAACTCCCACTGAATCCAGGAATAAACCTTGTTCTACAGAACGAGTGACTTTAAAGGCCTTTGATTACATTGTCCAATGCTGCATCACAAAGCACCCATATAGTGCCACCCATTGATGAATATAAAAACAAAAATATCTAAATATAAATGCCAAGAACACAGGGAAAGAAAGCACAGAAAGGAAACTACTTACAAATATGTGGTTCTGATTTTTGATAGTCAGGTTTTACTGAAAATCTCTTTTCACTGTGTATGTCTACTTCAAATTCTAACAATTACCTAGGCATTTTCAAAACCCAACCATTTATTCAGCCACCAGTACTACGTTTCACCCTCAGCTATCTACTCTTCCTAGTGAAATCTAAATCCAACTTCAAGAGAACATATTTAAGGCCCTGATCCTATCCTCTTAATGGGCTGTTTTTCTGTGGTGCTTGGGTAGGTTTGGGTTTAGGAGCAACCTTTAAATGGCTTAGACAGAAAACCAAGTCTTTGATTTAGTTATTGAGAATTCTCTAGAGTTGCTAATTGGTTTTCTGAACTTACCTCTTGAAATATTTCATTCTTTTTCTTTATCCAGTCTGTCTTCAACTGCCCAATAACAATCATTTAAACATTGTGTCCGGAAAACCTCAATATTAGTCATTTGAACATTATTCTCCCAAAAAATCTGAGAGTTCTTTCTAGAATGTTCTTTCCTGCAACATTCACTTGTCAAACACAGATCAACCAGTCTTGCCTACTCCTTCAGTCCCACAAGCCTCCAAGTTATATTTTTTCTTTTTCTTTTTTTTAAAGATTTATTTATTTATTTATACAAGCACTGGGTACAGTCAGAAGCGCGGGAGGGTGAGTGAGAGAATTCACCAGAGCCACAGCAGGGAGCAGATCAGGCAGACTGATGAAATATACTGCTGAGGGGAGCAGTGCCATGTGGGACCCTCGCAGGTGGCTGGGGATTGAACCAGTGCTGCAGAGGCTGCGGGCAGCTTCGCAGCCCAGCACTCAACTGCTGTGCCACCAGGGGAGGCCCTGTAATGTATTTTTTCTAAAATAACTTGAGCACTTCATTAATTTTTATTGCTTCAATTATATATCTGTTTCATCTGAATATCAAGGTATTTATGTCTAATCGCACTATTAAATTATATGCCATTTCATAGCAGAAACTGTATATTTTCCTTATATTGCCGACACTATGCAAAAATGCTGAATACAGGAGACAAATGTTTATGAAAATTGAATTTAGATCAGTTATTCAGCAAGTAATTATTAGCCATATTATATATTTGGTGTGGAGCCAAGAGTCTAGAATGCAAATATGAATGAGGCACGAAGTGTAAAATACATAATTTGGGGAGTAAGATCAGTAACATGTAGGATAGGAAATCCCAGCCCTTGTCCCTCCACAGAAACACTTATTTAATAGTCAAATGTAGACTGGTAAACTTTTACAGGAATTCCAAGACCCTTGTAAGAAGTCAGAACCCTCAGAAGGATGCAGAACCAAGAACCATTTTGTTATCTATACTGGGCAAGTTTCTGAGAAGAAATTTTCTGTAGGACTTGTGGGAAAGTTTTTTTTTTTTTCCCTCTCATACACAAAAAAGTAAACTAGGAGATACTCTTATTTCTGATTTTGATTATTATTGTGTAATATTGCAATGCCTGAAACAATGGATTGTGCACCTATTGCTTTTCTCTCATGTACCCTCACAAAGCAGAGCAAAGCAGAAAGTTGAAAACATGTGAATCCTTGACAGTGTTCTTATTTTGCTGATTTAGTCATTCTTGAAACTCTCTACCCCTGAACATGTATGATAATACAGTTACTGTATTGTTTGAGCTACTTTAAAGGGAGGTTCTGTTACTCGCAGCTAAATTTCCCTAATGGATGCGATCTTGTAATTATAAGGCCATAGGATGGGACAAAGCCAAAGAGTAAAAGAATCAGATCTGTATTTTACAAATACCACTTTCAGTACAGGAAAAAGGATACATAGGAGAGAAGAATGAACATAAAACTAGTTAGAAGTCTAGTATTAAAATAGGTAAACAGAATAGAAAAATAATATAAAAGGAGATTTATAAAAGCCCTGTTTCCTTAAGTATGCTCCATGGAATGTTAGCTTTGAAAAATGTTAGTAGCTTGTAAATAGAAAAGTTTGGGAATCAGATCATAATTGGAAAGTCACTAGGTTAAGTCAAGGTAAATAAATGCTGATTTGCTAAAATATATTATTAAACTCTTAACTGAGAGATTAAATAACCATATTTTCTATAAATATGTAAAAGAATTTTCTTTTCATGAAGCTTTTTGGAAATAGTGTTTTATAGAACACACTGTAGGAAATTTTAGTTGGTTTATATTTATCTGATAATCACCCACCACCTGGTGATTAAATATGAGATGAATTCCCTCCATCTTGTCTTGAGTTGTGGGATAGACACTGATGCCATTAATTGTGATAAAATATTTTGTAGGAAGATAATCAGTTCATTCTTGGATGTGTAGATTTTTGAGTAACCTGTGGGACATCCAGGTGGGAAAATTTCTGATAGTTATTTGAATATGGAGCTGAAGTTGAGAAATATTTTTTCATGGATACATTTGCAATAAATAAAATCTTATGAGTAGAAGAAATCGTCCTGTGTTAAATTCTTTAGTATGAACTTAATTGAGCTTCCCATCTTTTACATTGAGAGCATTTGAGGCTTAGAGCACATCCTTTGTAAATAAAATCAGACAATAGTTGCTAGCGAAATGTCTAAGACGAAGAAATGTAAGGTGAATGCATACTGCACATTTTTAACATAGCCACTCATCTTATACCCCTTTTCTCCATTGAAAAGGGCAGATTTGAAAAGCATAGGTACAATCCTCAGAGTTTATATGTAGGTAATGAGTATTAGCCTCCAGCAATGCTTGTGATGTGTGAGCTTTGGGCAATGTCATGGAATCTCTCAGATCTCTCTGAGTTGTAAGTACAAGGGTTTCTGTTATTAACTTCAGCTGAACTTGAAGCAGGAGTCTGGAGATGAAAAATCTTGAGTGGCCATTATGTACTCTTTGAGTGATGAATCTCTGTAAAACCATTAAATCTATATTTTTAAAGAGGCCAAAAATAAAAACTGGGTATGTTTAGATGTAGCAACATGAACATTATTGTGTGGACGGACCCTAAAGCAGAAAATCTCACAAAAATCACTCATTAAATACTCCCTCTCCCTTCTGAAGGCAGTTTGAGTATCTCTCCAGCACCCCATGTCAAAATGCATATCTGAACTTTCTTCTTTCTAACCGACTACTGGGATCCAGATATAAGTTGATGTGGAGAAATTGCGAGCAAGTCTCCAGGTTGCCATCACCTCACTGTAACAGGCAGCCACTCATTGATGCTCCCACTTTCCCCTGCTTTCTGATCAGGAATGATCACTGGAATCCTTAAACTCTTTTTTTTTTTAAAGATTTATTTATTTATGCATACAAGAGCTGGGGTACAAGCCAGAGGTGTGGGGGGTGAGAGGATTCACCAGAGACAGAATAGGGAACAGAACAGGGAGAGTGACCAAAGTACACTGCTGAGGGGAGCAGCGGGTGAGTAAGGAGAGGTCTACTGCATCATGTGGGTTGCTCCCTGGCTGGCCAGGGGATCGAACTCGTGCAGCAGGGGACAGCTTCACAGCTTGGGTTGTGTCTTAACCCCTTGCGCCACCAGGGAGGCCCCGGATCCTCAAACTCTTAATGCAGAAACAAAAACAAGTAGATGGTTATGAAACAGGGAGAAGAAAACAATGAAGTATGTATAGGGCATATTTAGATTACATAAAGCACACTTGCCAAGAAGAATCACACTGTGCAATTTTCCCTCCCAAGATGTACTTAAATTTCAATGGGGGCAGTTATACTAGATGTCTGAAATTATGTTAAACCCTTCAAAATTTAAAAACTCAGTAAGAAGAGATTTTTATAGGTCAGATGATATTAAGAGAATGGGCCATTTACTTGTGAAATCCAAAATAATTGGCTAAGGGCATGTGGTGCATTAAATACAACTATCAATTCTTAAACAAGAATTGATGTTAACTTGCATGTGGCTAGACAATAGAACATGGTAGATATCACGCTGTGTCAGTTGTAAGTCTTTAAAATATCAAGCCGCTTCTGTGCATTTCCTTTTGGAAAATCACTCTTAGGATGATCCCTCTCAACCTTCTTGTGTGCCATTTAGAATCCAAAGTCAGAAGAAAGGCTGTGAGTTTGAGTTCTGGCCTCCAGTCCCAGTTAACTCCCAGTCAATAGACAACATCATCTACCAGCAATGTGAGGAAACTATTTTGAATGTTTCAGTCCAAACAAGTTCCCAGAAGATGAAGTCCTACCTTGTATCATACAGAGAACTGTCCACCTGTGGTAGATCAACATATATAATCATGACATATAATACAAGTATTGTTCATAATCACTAAGTTTTGATATGATTTGCTGCACAGTTGTTGGCTTATTCTTGGGAACAAGTAAACTCTTAATATTTAGCCACCCTGAAGGAAATTCTTCTTTTATTTTAGTGAGAAGATAAGAATGGTTCAGAATCCCACTTACAAAATAATAAAAGTTGATGAGATTCGTGATTAGCTGCATTAAGGGACCCCAAACACATATTGATCTTTTATTTATAAAAGAAACAGGAGAAAAGGGATATAAGATGAACAGCTATGTTGGAGGGCTGGGGGTCTGGAGAAGCCACTCATTGGAATATATTAAAACTACTTAGAATTATGTAGTGACAACATTATAGCATCAAGAGAAATTAGAATATACCACTCCATATGGAATATAATTATAACCACAAAAAATGAGGTAAAATTAAGTCTAGGAAGAATAGACTGAAAACAATGCTTTAAAGTATGCTTTTGCTTCTCTGGATCTACTATTTGCATGCTTAACTATTGGAGTAAAAACAAGAACAAGAAAAATCCTTTGGAGGAATAAAGAAAGGAATATTTAGATCTCTCAGGCTTTAGATGGTTTCAATGAGGAGTTTTTGACTTTAGCTGGGTTTCACATAATGAATAAGAATTTCTCAGGTAGTCGATGGGAACGAAAATTCCAAGTAGAGGAATTAACCTATGCAAAGTCACAGATGGAGAAAAAACCATCAGAACTGTAATTTTGGGAAACTACAATTATTTTAGTGCTGAATTTTTAGGAGGAGGCAAGAGATAGGAGGGCAGGTTTTATGAATGTTACTTTGAGGGATAATTTCTATAGTTCATTATTTTGAATCAGTCTACTAAACAGTTCAATGGGTTGATTTTCCCCTCTTCCTTGCATGACAATGAGACTATAGTTATTGACAACTCATTTCTTGTCATATAAAAATTGACAATCCTTACGACTTGTACTTTAAATGGCATACCACTCACTGCCTTTTCAAATAGACTTTATATTATTATTTTAGTATCTGATGGCGTTGAATACTAAACATAAGAATGATTTTTTGTTTCTGATTTAAAATTTTTTCATTTGTGCTTTCATTTTTTGTTAAAACATAGATATTGATCTTTTTTAGTTTATTGAGTTGAAACTGAAGTTAACTACAAGCAAAAAAGTTAGAGAAGATGTAAAAACTTACTTCTAATAGCATGATGGCATCAAATAGAAAAAGAAAATGATAAGAAGACTAATTCTTGTAGTGAGCAGATAAAACTTGCTGGGCACTGTCTAATAACTTTCCTGTGAGCCAGTACAGAGGACATTTTGTATTTGGGGCAGTCTGTTCCTTGTCCAATCTTCCCTCTCATCTCAGGCCAAAAGACTTGAGTGGAGTCCCCCCTGGTGAGTGGCTGGCAAAACCTCAAACCAGCATGATGAAGGAATGATCCAAGAGATAGGTGGAGAAAGTAAACAAGGTCACCATGTCCTGGTGATAGTGTTTAAGCTTTTGATTTCACTTTAAGTCTTGAGTTATATGATCAGAACTCAACTATATATTTTGCATGTGGGATTTTTGACTCCTAACTGACATTCCTGAGATAAAATAACTTCAACTGGTTAATGACTGGTGGATGTCTCCATGGTGATTATTGTTTGTTTGTTTTTTTTTAAACAAGTGCTATTTTTTAAAAAGATTTATTTATTTTTATACAAGAGCTGGGGTACAGGACAGAGGCGTGGGAGGGTGAGAGGATTCACCAGAGACAGAGCAGGGAGCAGAACAGGAGATGACCGAAATACACTGCTGAGGGGAGCAGCGGGGCATGACAGGAGAGGTCTGCTGCACCATGTGGGAATCTCCCTGGCCTGCCAGGAATCGAACCCACACTGCAGAGGCTGCGGACAGCTTCACAGCACTGCACTCAACCGGCTATGCCATGGGGGAGGCCCTTCATGGTGATTATTGTGATAAAAGTTGGTCTTAAGAAGCAGTGGTACTAGTTCATTAAGGTAGGTTTTGGAGAATTACATGAAATGAATATATTTCACTGAGTGAAAATATGTGGACATAGAACTCTCTTAACAACCATCTATTAGAAGAAAAAAGCTTAAAATGCTGTCTCAGATTTTGAGTCAAGGTCACACAAGGCGAATGACTGGGCAGAGACCTCTCAAGGACTCATCATTCCTAGTCATTGTGTTCTCCTTAATGGGCAGTCATTGGCCCTGGAATTCCAAGGTGAGATGGTTGAGACTGTCTCCCAAATGCACTGTCATCTTAGAATTTTCCTGCCCAGTTTTGCGTCCTGTCTCTCCTTCTACAAATATGAGACCTGCCTCAAAGTCAGAAGTCTTTCCCTGCCTACTTCTAATTTCCCTCTCTTTTTTAAAATCTCTTTTTAATTACCTCCAGTAATTACTTTGCATTTTTATTTTACTTTGGGCATCTGTTTCTCTGAGACTCCTGGCTGTCACTTGGTTGTTGTTATTTACATCTCTGCAATAGTAGTAACTTTGTAACATAGAAGTTACAAGTCCTATGTTACAATGGAGGTGACAAAGATAAAGAAAACATACACAAGTGTGAGCCTCTGCATAACTAAATCAGAAAGCTCAATAAGCTCAATGTCCTTGAAGTCAATACAAAAACACTAACTGCAACAAGAATAGTAGCTTGTTTACTAAGAACTACTTGCAGAAAATTTGATGGCAATCAAAAGTTGATACACTTGATTAGACAGAAGGATAAGACCCTGTGGTTATACAAAAAAAATGTGATTCTAGTTGTCTATAAAATTCCAATACATTTTGTGATGTCATAACACTCAGCTATCTCTCATTTATTATTACTATTAATTTGCATTATATTGCACTGACTTGGTTCCAAAAATTCTCCATTTCTGCTTTGGAAACTAACCACCTTCCTGTGGTTTACTTGCTTGTTTAGTAGTACCTCAAAGGTATTTTCTAGTAACCACCAGTGAGAATATGTTTTGCCATAGGTTTCTTCAAATACTGAGGTGTAAAATATTACAATTCTGTGATTGAAAAAAAAAAGGATATGTGGTTTTGTAGAAATTGAAACCAGCCTCTAGAACATGAGAAATTTTAAAGCATGAACTATAATATATTCATCTTTATGTCCAACTTTTGAGAGCATTTAGGGCTAATAGACAATTGTGAAATGTTTCCTAAATTGAACTGAAATTCAGTTTTTCAGTTATTTTGTGCCAGTGAATCGGGACACAAAATAACTTTATTCGCTAAATTTCATTGACATTGATGGCCAGTATTCACCAAAAAAAATTGGATGGGAGTGTTTAGAACAAGTTGAGTTTTAACATATATCATTTGAAGGATTTTTCAATTCTTTTCACTTTGTCAGGACCTTAATCAAGAATTCTGAGTTGTATGTGACTAAAGTAGGAGAAAGCATTTATTGGTCTGACTTGGACTGCAGATGTTTGGGATTACATCTAATTGCTTTGCTGCTGCTATTTTTATCAGCCTGCTGAAAGGATTTTTGTAAATGCTGGAAGAAAGCCTAACATAAAGGGGTTAAGCTTCTAAACTGCTGTGATCCACAGTCAGTTAGAAGTGACAAATTGTAAGCAAAAGATAATCTCTTCCATTTACAGAAATGCCAGCCCAAATATCATCTGTAAAAAGACTTCAGTGAATTTAATATATTCATGTTAGAGAAACAGAATTTAAAAATAGGCATTTGCAGAACTTTTAGGCCCCTGCTGCTTTATAGATTTTAACTATGCTGGTTAGCAAGTTTTTTTCAGTTGTGGTTTGATGGTTTACATGATGACTCTGTCTTTTATGGAGATTTGTGGAAAGCCTTTGTCACAGGGGTAAGCTAATACCCAGTCTCCTGATTTCATATATCTTCTACACAATGCAGTAGATCCTGAGACTAAGGACTTTGAATCCATTAGGAAAAATCCAAACTGCAGGTAATAGAAGGAGTCTACAAAAGCGGCTTAACAACAACAACAACAACAACAACAACAACAACAACAACAACACCCACTGAATGATGGAGACATACTTCTTTGTATTTTTTTTTTTTTTTTTTTTGTGGGACCCTCGCTGGCGGTCAGGGAACGAACCGGCGCTGCAGAGGCTGCGGGCAGCCTCCCAGCCCAGTGCTCAACCGCTGCGCCACTAGGGGAGGCCACTTCTTTGTATTTTTGAACAACATCTCAACTTAATCAATGATGTGTATTTGTTCATCTATAGTTTTTCCCTCATGAGCACAAAAGGGCAGCTGAAGTTCCAAGCAAGCAACATCACCCCATACGTTCAAGACAGTAGGGGAGCAAGGCAGATAGGAGTGTGAGTTTCCTTATGTTAAGAAGCGAAATCCTCTTCAGATCTCCCAATAGTTTCTCTTTCAATTCGATTAGCCAAAATCAGATAATAGTGTAGAAGGGCCTTTGGAAAGTAAGGTAATGACAAAGAAGAATAGAATGAGCTAGCCACCACTGGCTTAGATAAAATGTATTTAAGCCCATCCTTTTGAAAAACAGGATGATTTGTTAGAAAGAAAATAAAGAGGCAGGTATAGGATAACTTGCAACACTGTTTGTAAATCATAGTCTATCCTATGATGGTTCTAATAGAAAAAATAGTCAAATATATTTTTCTACCTGTCTCTACATATCCCAGTGTTGAAACTGGTTCAAAATCAAAGGACCAGTACAAACAAAATTAAAAGGATAAAAAGTTACAATAGCAAAGTCACTTAAAATTTATCCCTAATCTTAAATCATTAAAAATAATTTTGAATTTAAACTTGTATATTACTATTTAGTTGCTCATTACATTGCACAATCATCATTTCAAAGTCTTTATTCTTTTGCCTCTGCTCTTGTCATTGGTCATATACATTGTCCCTTTTTCTACATTATTTTCATTTTTACATAGGTGCTTCATAGTCTCACAATAAGCATTGTCCCCAGTATATGTGACAATTTCCCTATGATTGGAAGTCAAAGTAGCATGGAGCAAAGTCACCTAGCATATCATAATCTACTGGGCCTGAATTTCCAGTTATATACTACTTACAAAGAGGGTGACAATGTGAGGTGTTTAACTTCCCTAACAAGCTACTATTCTTCCCTTTCATCTGTAAAATAGAGTTAATAATGAGACTGTAAAAATAATAAATGACTCATTACTAGCTTTATTAAATAAATTTTCATCAATTTACTTTAATAAAAAACAAGATAATTCTTGTAAAATGCTTGCTATGGATCTTGTGCTGTCAATATGGTGGTTCCTAGCCACCTGTGGCTACTTAAACTTAAGTTTAATTTAGTTGAGATGAAATAAAATTAAAAACCTGGTTCCTCAGTTGCAGCTATATTTCAAATGTTCAATAGTTACATATGACTAGTGGTTTATATATTCAATAATGCTGGCAAAGAATAGCTACTTTGCCATGGACTATTTTATTGGCTAGCACCGGCTAGACTACAGTAAGAGCTTAAAAAGTTGTTGTCCATTTTTCATTTCCTTCTCCTAAATGTCCTTAGGAAAATACCTCTAGAAGGACAGTTTCAGAGTCAAAGATCATGGATTTTCTTATGGCCAAGCTCATAGCATTAAAAATATGTTTATATGTAAGCACAACTAAACACTTGTAAAAATGCCTTCACAAAATATTTATAGGCTCTGCAATCAGAATATTTTAATACTTTCCATTACTGAACCACTAGTTCAGAATATTGATGTCATCTACTAAACACACCATGAATGTAGCTCTTGAGCGAATGAATGATATTATAATCCAGTGAAATATCTGAGCAGTGATCCTTTCCATTTTAGAGATGGAGGTGTGGAATCATTGATGGAGATGCTCGAAAATTTCAAAGCACACCTTAATTGGCCAGGCTTAGTTTTTATTCCACATTATTATTATTTTTTAAAGATTTATTTATTTATTTATACAAGCACTGGGTACAGTCAGACGCGCGGGAGGGTGAAAAGATTCATCAGAGCCAGAGCGGGGAGCAGAGCAGGCAGAAGGACTGAAGTACACTGCTGAGGGGAGCAGCGGGCGGCAGGAGAGGTCTGTGCGCCTTGTATTCCACATTATTATTAACAGACATTCCAAAGCAGAATTATGGAGAAAGCAGTACTATTTCTAAAGATCAATCTTTATTTGATTTTCTAGTTGATGAAAAATACTTTTGAATCAGTGCTTAAAGCAGTGCACACACACACACAAACACACAATACAGGGTTATGTGTGGATACAATTGATATATTTTTATTTAATCTTGAGTCTAAAGTTAACACTCGGGCCTCCCCTGGTGGCGCAGCAGTTGAGCGCTGGGCTGCGAAGCTTCCCGCAGCCTCTGCAGCACCGGTTCGATCCCCGGCCACCGGGCGAGGATCCCACAGGGCCTGCAGACCTCTCCTGCCGTGCCCGCCTGCTCCCCTCAGCAGTGTATTTCGTCAGTCTGTCTGTTCTGCTCCCCGCTCTGGCTCTGGTGAATTCTCTCACCCTCCCGTGCTTCAGACTGTACCCAGTGCTTGTATAAATAAATAAATGAATCTTAAAAAAAAATTAAGTTCACACTCACTGATATTAATAGTATGTTATAATCAGGAGACCTAGGACACTAGCTGCTGCCCCAAACATATCCATGCACCCTCTTGAAAATACTGATGAATTCAGTAAACAAAAAACAATCACAAATGGTAATTGAAGATTAATTTTATTTGTGGCTGTGCTTGAACCATAACTGCAATGCCTAGCATTTTGGAAAAATAAGCCAGAATTTTTGATCTTATCTGCAAGGGTGTCTTCCTAGACTTGTATCTAAATCTTGCCAAAAGCTGGTTTTCAGAGGTTAATTAATAATAGTGAGACAAACATAAATATTGCAAGATGGTCAGGCTAAGCTATTTTAGCTTAGGTATCTTAGCTACACGGAAGAGGCAAAAGGTAAGCTCCAGAATGATCCTTAACTTTCCTTAGACCAGACCCTAGAATAGCTTCCTACTTTGGTATCTTGGGAATTAGAGAAAGAACACAGGAAGGATTACATTCAGTCTAAGCACAATTACCTTTCTCAATAGTTAAATGGGAAATTAACTGGAATTCCCAAATGTAGCTCAATAGGACGAGCTGCTTCCTTATTGGGGAGGAACTGGTGGCAGAAGGGGTGTGTAGAAAAGTGGATATTCCCTGCTGTATTGGGCCATCAAGGAACCAGCAGACTCTTGACTTTTTAATTAGATTTTGTATTTAATTGGATTGCACATATGCTAAATTTGCTTAAACAATGCTTATGTAAGGATATCTTTTGCAGTATTTACACTGACCAGAGGAACAAGGGTTTTTAAGTGTTGGTTTGTTACAGACTCTGTTGTAGAATGAATGTTCCTGTTCCTCCAAAAGTCATAAGCTAAAACCGAATGCCCAGAGTGATAGCATTTGAAGGCAGGGCCTTTGGAAGGTGATTAAATCATGAGTACACAGAATCCTCATGACTAGACTTAGTGTCCTATAAAGGGAGCCCAGAGATCTCCCTCACCCTATCCACCATGTTAGGACACAGAGAGAACCTGGCACTCTGTGCCCCAGAAGAGGGTCCTCAAAGAATTCAACCATGCTGGTATTCTGGTCTTGTGCTTCAAGTCCCCAGAATTGTAAGAAATAAATTTCTGTTGTTTAAAAGCCTATGCAGTTAGTAGTACTTTGTTATAGCAGTCCAAACAGACCAAGACAAACTAAATTTAGGCAGAAATTGATAGACACTATTGAGGAAATGCTTAACTCCTGTACTGAGTGGCTGAAGCTTTGTGGCATGAATGAGGTTTAAAGAAAGAAGAATCGCTACACATCTTTCAGTAAATCCAAGTGGTGTTGGGTGGTCTATGTATTTTATGTCAGTTGTCATCCCAAAGGAAATTATTTTTGGTTTCTGTACGTTTATGGATGCAACAATACAATGCAGCCTTCTTTCTGAAGGGGGTCTTCACAAACTAATATAATCATTTTATTCTACAATTGGAAAACTTTAAATCTTATTTTAAACCCATTGTTCATTGCAGTCTATTTAAATATATGGGTCAGTTGAAACAATGGGTCAACTTAAACATATGCTCAGTTTACTCTTCTTTATTATTGTATGATAGCATTACCTCATATATATATTATATATAGAAAATGTTTTTAAATCAGACAAACCAGTGAGTGTCAATTTGATTTTGACCACTCTCCTTTGAAAATTACAGAAAGGGTGATACCAGATACTAATAAAAAATGATGGAACTTTAGCAAAATTTTCTAAAGGACTAAGAGTCTGTTGGGGTCATGACCACAAATAACTAATGCAGAGCAATAATTCTGATTCTTCCATTGATATAATTTTATACACTAGATTAAGAAATATATTCAGGATTTTAATAAAAAAAGATAGGGTTCGGCTGTCACTGTTCATTATAGCTGAGCATGGTCTATCTACACTGTTTATGTAGTGATGCTGATATGCCATTACTTCAGTTTGTTAAGCATTCGATGATTCCTATCAAGACAAGACATATCACTTGTTTGTAAATTATTGGATTAAGCACAAAATAAAACTGTTCTGTGCAGTTATATTGAAGGGAGCTAGGAAACTTAGCATGATGTGGGTGTACATATGTGTTAGTGTAGCAGTATGTTAAACAATGCAGGATAGAGGGGGAAAACGACTGGTATTGGGTATTTACTGGATTATAGGTATTCTGGATACTTTATGTTCATTCTTTTATTCTCTTAATATTTTATATTCTTTACATACAAGTTATGGGGTTAATCCATCCAAATACAGCAATACTTTATCAGTAAAAACATTCTGATTTGGTCTATTTGTTGGTATTAAAAGCAACTCACATTCCTTCTTTTGAAAATGATTTAGTTTTTGAAGTTAGTATAAATGAGTGTAAATGCTGTTTGACTATCATCAAATCGTTCAGTCCCAGAGGGAGACCGAAATTAGTATGTCTAGTAAACATCCTTAGTTTGAAAAAAAAATAATTTTGTTGGTGTTTCTAGATAAAAACATGTTGGCATATATACTTATCAAATATTTATCACAGACAACATCTACAGTTTTTAAAATTGATATAGTGCCTGATTTCAAGTATAGTATGTACAGGTGGTATATTATTCTGCTAGGGCTGTAATGAACAAAATAACATTGGGTCATTTAAGCAACAAAAATGTATTTTGTCACATTTCTGGAGGCTGGAAATCCTAGGTCAAGAGGCCAACTGACTCAGTTTCTGCTGAGTGTTCATGGCTGGAAAATGGCTATCTCCTTGCTGTCTCCTTACATGGCTTGGTACATGTGGAGAGACAGGTCTCTCTGGGGGTCTTTTCCTCTTCTTCTATGGATACAAGTTCCAATCCAATCTGTTGGATTATATAATATTTCATAACAAAGAAGTTAATATCTTCATCTGCAGTTTCACTGAAGCAGACCATGAAGCTCAAAATAATAAACCCAAAGTCACAAGAATAAGCTTCAGCCAGGATTCAATCTAAGTCTCAGCCAAAGAAAATTCTTTACCCTCAAGCTCTCTCTCTCTCTCTCTCTCTCTCTCTCTCTCTCTCTCTCTTCTCTCTCTCTCCCCCCCAACCCCCATTCTCCCACACACACATTATAGGTATATGTGATGATAATAAATGTATCTAGCCAGAGAAGCTATGACACAAACCGATAGGAATAGACAGTCTCAAATCAGAAATGATCTGATGAAGAGAAGCCATTCAATTCTGAGGCCATTCTGTTTAGGCATTGCATATACTTTCTTTTCCCTTTTCCTCATTTTAATCAGCAGAGGAATTTACTTGGAAGCAAAAACCCTGTTTTTTTTAACTATTATTACCCACCTGAAGTCATCATTTCTCTTTATTACATCATAATCACCTCTACTTGCCACCAATTGTACATTCCCATAGAGGAAATTGTGATTTCAAGTGAAGACAATGGAGCAGGAACAGATGTCCTACTAAAAGAGAAACATCCTATTATCCTGAATGTGTACGCCATAATGAAGAACAAGGGAAAAGAGATCAGAAGGCATTGCCATATTTCAAAATAGAGTCTGTTGTAGCAGCAGGGTTACATTTAAATAGAAAGATCTGCTGAAGTTTCCATGTACCATTCGGAGTAGTTTATGCTCGACACTTTATATACTGAAGAATCTGCAAAAGGCTAAAAAAAAAAAAAAAACCCTATCAAAAACCAAATCTCTGCAGTGCTTTGGGCAAAATTTTGCTTAGAACATTTTACTCTATTCTGATTTTCTATAATCACAGCAACTTGATGACCCCACTTCGAATATGACTCTTCTCTGTGGCTCTTACTCCCTTATTGCTAAGACATCTGCTTCATCAGAGGACTTTATAAGACATCTTTGAGTTCCTAATTCTAGGGCGGGAAATGCTGACAGAATTGAGGCTGTGAAATGGTTCACACTGTTTTTTTAAAATGGATATTTGGCACACGATTCATAAAAGAAAGTCTTGCTCAGTAAATGTGTGTCAGGTGTTTGATAGGTGAAGGGTAGAGCTATTACACAAACTGTTACATACATTGAGTGGCCATACTACAGTGAGGGATGTGAAGATAATAAATAATCATCAGAGTCATCAATATTATGACACAGATATTCAGTTTGCTTGATGAAAGTAGCCAGTAAATACAGACTGAGAGGCAGGTCAGACCCTGAGCAAAAGTCTAAAAATGAGCTAAAACAGTGTTTGCAAAGGTGCAGAAATAAGACCAAGTCTGATATACCAAGGACAGGTAGTAATGTACACATGCCAAGGCCAAGGTCAGGAGAAGTCAGATAAAGTGTAAAGGTGGGTAAAGAAGGCCCAACTGAGATTTTCAGTCACTATTGAAATAAATTAGATGTTTATCTGATCTCTAGAATCAGCACAGATGTTTATCTGATCTCTAGAATCAGCATCAGAGAATTCCTCAACTAAACCCATGGCCGATGTGCCAAAGTCCCTTCGGGAGCCCATCAAAGACCAACATATTTTCTTCTCTGAAGCTCTCTTTTCAGCACCCTGTGAATTTCATAGGTTTGGGATATGTTGTGTTATTTCTATGACAATAGAAACACCCCTCTGTCATCCCTGTCTATTTCTCTCTGTTCATCTAGTCCTTCCCTATTGGCCTACTCAGTTAACTTTGATTTGCTATGATTAATTCAAAGTCAGTTGATTAGACATACCATTATCCCTGTAAAATGCCCTGAACAATAACCATTACATCTACATATTCTGCCCACATTAAGAAAAAAAAAAAATCACACGAGGTGAGTACAACAGGAGGCAGAGAACTTGAGGGTTACCTTGGAATTCTATATCATCTTATAGATCTTCTATAAATATTCTCTGTTCTTGGAATTTTTAAAAATAATTTGAGTAAAATGGGCTTAAGTGCTTCTTTAAAAGTTAGATCAAAATCACTTGCAAAGGGCCTCCCCGGTAGCGCAGTGGTTGAGCGCTGGGTTACGAAGCTGCCTGCAGCCTCTGCAGCGCCAGTTCAATCCCCGGCTGCTCCCCGGCCACCAGAGGAGGGTCCCACATGGCGCGCAGACCTCTCCTGCCTGCCGCCCGCTGCTCCCCTCAGCAGTGTGCTTCGGTCCTTCTGCCTGCTCTGCTCCCCGCTGCTCTGGCTCTGGTGAATTCTCTCGCCCTCCCGTGCTTCTGACTGTTCCCAGTGCTTGTATAAAGAAATAAATGAATGAATTAATGAATGAATAAATAAATCTTAAAAAAAAATTGTAAAAAAAAAAAAATCACTTGCAAAGCCACCTGGCCCTAGACTCCTATTTGGGGGAAATTTTTTATTACTGTTTCAATTTCCATAGTTATGATGAATCTATTCAAATTTTCTGTTTCTGGTTCATTCTTAGTAAACTATATTGTTCTAAAACTTTATCCTATCTCCAAGATTATTGAACTTAGTAGTTTATAGTTGCTCATAGTAATCTCTTATCTTGCTTTGCATATCTATGATATTTATGGTAATTACTTCTCTTTTATTTCCATTTCTATATTTTAAAGTTTTCTACTTTGGTAGCTCAGATAAAAGCTAGTCAATTTATTTTGTCAAAGAATCAGCTCTTAGTTTCATTGATCTCTTATATATTCTTTTTGATTTCTAATTTATTGATTTCCCCTCCTGTATTATTATTTCCTGATTTAGGGGTACAAGGTGTTTTACTCTTCGGCTCTAGTTGCCTAGTCGCTATCTGGCAGCATAGTATCCACTTTTACAGGGATTGATCTATTCTGGATACTCTACTGTACATCTCCCCTTCCCTACTTGTACAGTCCTCTGGAGGTAAACTTTCTATCCTGCACACTATGTGCACCCCCATGTCCAACAGACCTCAGGTTTAAAGTCCCTGATGTGTTTGTGGCCCTTCTGTCAACAAGAATGAGACTCTGATGAGACTCTCTGGTGCCCAGTAAAGATTCAAACACAATTAAATTGCAGGTTTTCCTACTTCTTTGCCATAAAGTCCTTCTTTATGCATTCAGTGGTCATCCAGTCTTCCTCTAGGGGCCCTTGTCTTTATGTATAATTTGGTAGTAAATATGTTGAGGAGGGAAGTTCAACGTCTTCATTTTTTCCACCATCTTGCCAGTCTCCCCAGATATCACTCCATTCTTTCTCTCTCTCTACATGTATATTTTTCCATTGACTGCTGATTTTTTTTTAACTTTGTTCAGATTTATATAAATCATATTTTCCAATTTATTGAGGCTGTCTTACCTCCCTAGGAAAAAGATCATTTGATCCTTAGGTACTCTCCATGTCCCTCTCCCTTTAATCTTTATAACTTAAAACTGCTAGTTTTTATTTGGACCTTTGCAGCACTGTTTCAGCTGCTATCAAGTGTGGAGTTTTTCAATGACTTGAACAGTCTCAAATTCTGGAGGTGAGACAGAACAAGCTTGTTTAGGTTTGTGATATCTTTCGAAGTGATTTCTTTCAAAAGCTATAGCTAATTTGTTACAGGGAAAACTTCTAGACTGTCCTGGGAGGTTGAAAATATTTTAATTTCTTTATTTCTCTTGGAGAATAAATTAAGAACCAAAATTGGTCTACAGTTATGAACATTTCTTACTTTAGTCTGGACACTGATGAACAAGTATCTTCCACTTTTTTTTTTCTTTTCTGTTTTTTGGTAAAGCCATGCATAAAAAAAGCAAGCATTTGTGAATTTTTAATATAGGCATGTGCTAATATATCATGCTCATCTTTGATATGGAAAACTTGGAATGGTTGGCTTGCCTTACTTACAAACATGAAATAAAAGTCATAACTTGTTTATTTTCCATGCTGCTTCCTATAGGAAAAACAAATTGATACTTGATACTACCAGAGTTTCAAATACTATGTAGGGATATTTTTAACAGTCACTTATGATGAATCCATATAATAAAAACATAAGGAGATTTACAAAGTTTATTTTTTATTAAAATCCATAAAAAGGGACATAAGAAAAGATAATCACATTTGCTGTATGTGTTTTATGAATTTCTTAGTGTATGGTTAATATTGACCTAGTTAACTTAGAATATAAATTTCAGTGTTTGTAACTTGTTCTTTTTAATTATGAATTAAATATTAGAAAAATTCTAATACTAAAAATACTGAAGAAATCCTCCAAATATGCACCTTATAAAGAGTCATGAATGAAGAGATGCCTGCACATATGAAGAGCAAAAAGCCAAAAACTAGTTAATTACTTCAAATGATGAAATTGACACAGTGGAATGAAGAAATATGTTACATACTGTGAATTTGACTCTGAAATTTCTTAACACGGGATTCAAGACATTTTCACTTAAACACATTTATGCAAATCGAGATAAATATTCTTTTCATGATTTCCCTAGAACAAGCAACTCAACACCAAGATTTTTTCATGAGACAAATGGGTTTGTATTTAACATGGGTAACAGTCTATTAGCAATGACCTGGCAGGGAAAATAAAGAAGATGCCCACTGAATGACAATACATTGAAAGATGCTATACATTAGAGATAGAAGCATACCAGAGGCATGAGCAAGGATAAGCAAATTGGGATTCAACTCAGAGTGAGCCCATTGTTATGGTGGTAGAAAATTAATTAGAATCAAGTATTCAAGTCTCAGAGAAGCAGTGCTCTAAAGAATAACACTAATACCATTCTTCCTCCTTTTTGTTACCTACTTTGACCATCTCCACAATTCTCTATTTTACTTTAAGACACTTTGTTTTTTCATTGATTTCTGCAAAGGACTTTTAAACTCTTGAGGTACCCAAAATTAGGTGGTTCTTTGTAAATAAACACACTGACTTCATAAACACAGTATTCTTCTTGCTACTATTGTCTTCCAGGAAATTAGAGTCCTGAGATACAAAGATGATTTGTCTGCATTCAAACACACACACACACACACACACACATCTGGTGGTTGAAGACACACCAGCACATTCCCAGGGACACACCGAGAGATGAATCGTGGAGCAGGTTTGCAAGGCAAGACACTGCTGTCCAGTGAACAGCCCCCTTGCTATTTATTTAGTAATTGTGAACAAGCATGATTGATTATGTGACAGTAGCATGAGAAGCAGGGTCCAGGGGAACACAAAGGATAGTTAACTTTAGGGGAGCAGTATCGAGGGGAGACAAAGAGTAATCAACTTTAATGGGGAACATGAGGGGACACGTTGGCCACACATGCAGGGAGTACTCCCCTTGCAGGTGCTTGGTGTACTTTGCGAGCTACTCTCAGACCATCTCGGACCCCAACCACACAATCAAGTCAATGGTAGCCTAGGTATCCCCAACCACCTGTCATGTGGCCTGTCATTGTCTCAAGGCAGTCATGCAGGAGTGCCTTATCCAATTCTTTCATACACACAAAGTGCACAGAGAGGCCCTGTGCACACAGGTGCAGAGGCCCTAGATGGAAGAGGGGGCACACATACACACACACACACACACACACACACACACGGAGTCCCAAACATGCTTGTGGTCTGAAAATTGGAAAGTCATGATTTTTTTGATTTGCATTTTGGTGATGATCTTGGGCTTTTCCTGGGCAATAATAATACATTATGAGAGGAAGTCACAAAGCACTGATTCATGAAGACATAGCCACATTGCTTGATTTGCATATCTGATATAATGGTGACCTATTGAACTACATCTGGAAAGTATACAAAATGATTAAATAAATAAACCTTAAGAGAAGAAAGAATCTGTTTCTTTCTTAAGAACAAAGCAAGGTATTACAGGGTAAAGTTAAGAGAAAGAAGAGCTTACTCTGAAAATAACAAAAATTGATCTGACCACAGTGTTGACTTGACAAAAGAATAAACTGTAAATTGCTTCTATAGTTTCACCTCTAGAGGATTTTTAAACCAGAATAGATTATGTACAGCAAAGTATATAATATGAACAACAGTAAGCTAGCAGAAAGATAGAGTGAGAAGTCT
The DNA here is from genome assembly GCF_964194135.1 of Talpa europaea. NCBI lineage: Eukaryota > Metazoa > Chordata > Mammalia > Eulipotyphla > Talpidae > Talpa > Talpa europaea. Next base: position 89,491,466 of record NC_140078.1, on the reverse strand, counting down.
CTTAGGTCATTTTCATTATTATTCATCAGTTTTTAAAAATACATTTCATATCTTAAAAGGTCTTGGAGTTTATAAACACATTTTTCAGCAGTGGTCTAAGCCAAGAAATATAAAATAAAAAAGAGGTCTTTTAAAAAACAGTACCCTGAAAACAATTTCAACCATTTTCTCAGCAAATTGAACATTTTGATATGTCTTATGGTAAAAATTAATATAGTATCCTAAGATTATTGCTAGTGAGAAATTCCTGATTCTAGAATCATAGGTCTTAGATTTAGTGTTTAAGGCCCTTAAAGACTCATTTCCGAATTATATTCTAAGAGCATTTTAACACCCCTGTCCCACCCCTATGTAACCTATGCTTTTGCTAAACAACTACCACTACCACACCTTCTCTCCCTTCTGGCTGATACAGCATATTTTCTGGACTCCATGCTTTTGGTTATATAATTTTCTCATTCTTCTACACATCCAGTCATAGCCCTATGCATATCCCAAGCATTCTCTGCTACCTTTATTGATTTTTCCCCTAGGTAACTTCCCAGAGCACTTGTTCAAACTTCTATTATATTCAATTTTATATTTTCAATATTTGTACACTTAATATACTTCACTTTAACAGTGGTTTCTCAAATCTAACCCTTTAGTACATGGGAAGAAATGGAATTACTGAAATGGCCCACAAATTTCTATATTAATGTGTATTATTTTTTAGCCAATAGGACAGTAAAACTATAGCCATTATAGTGGTCAACAAATGTAAAATATTTAGTCTAAAAGGAGATGACAAATTGTAACTCATGTGTCAAATCCAAGCTGCTGCCTGTATTTGTATCTTTTTATTAAATCACTGCCACACCCATTCATTTATGTATTGTTTATGGCTGCTTTCATGTAATAACAGCAAAACTGAGTGGTTTCAACAAAGACCATATGACAAAAAATATTTACTAACTTACCATTTACAGAAGAATCTTGGCTGCTCTTAGTCTAGAACATAATCATCTTGAGGACAATAGTAATGTCAGATTATTTGCTTTATGTGAGAGAAAGTGCTTAGACTCTGGAGGTCAAAATCAGTTATTAGTCTGTTTTCCCCCAAACATTCTTATCTTCCTAGTTACCACTCTTGCTTACAATTTTCAACAAATACACGCTTCTTTTAATTTAGAAGTATCAGTCTATTTATATTTCTAAGCCAAAACATGAAGATGCTGTCTGTATATAAGATGTATCTTTCTACATGTAGTATGTAAAATAACAAATAACATTTTTTTTTACATTTTATTTTTTATTTTATTTTATGTAATTCTTACATCTTTTTTCATCTTTGCACAATGTATGCATTTTCATTTTGGTTATAATCCCCATACAGTTGCACCCCCCCCCTTATTTTGACTCTAGTCCTTCCTTTCCCCTACCTTCTCCCCCCTCCCCCATAGTGTGTCTCTGGTTTATAGTTGCTTGTTGATTTTGATTTTTACTTTGTATTGATTAGTCTTTTTCCTGGTCTCTTATTTAGGTTTTCTAAATTCCTGCTATGACTGAGACCATCCGGTATTTTTGTTTTTCTTTCTGACTTATTTCGCTGAGCATGATCCCTTCTAGCTCCATCCATGTTGTTAAAACTGCATGTGTTTATCTTTTTTGATTACTGAGTAATATTCCATTGGACCACATCTTCTTGATCCAGTCATCTATTTTTGGGCATTTGGGTTGCTTATATATCTTAGCTATTGTAAATAGTGCTGCTATAAACATAGGGGTGCAGGTGTTCTTTGGAATTGATGTTTCTGTGTCATTTGGGTAAATATTTAGGAGTGGAATTACTGGATCATATGGAAGCTCTATGTTTAGTAGGTCAAAAAATCTCCACACAGCTCTCCATAGTGGTTGGACCAGTTTGCACTCCCGCCAGCAGTGCAGGAGAGTTCCTTTTTCTCCACACCCTCGCCAACATTTGTTGTTGCTAGTTTTTTTAATATGCACCATTCTCACTGGTGTGAGATGGTATCTCATAGTTTTGATTTGCATTTCCCTGATTACAAGTGATGTTGAACATTTTTTCATATGCCTGTTGGCCATTTGCATTTCTTCTTCAGAGAAGTATCTTTTTAGCTCTTCTGCCCATTTTTTGACTGGATTATTTCCTTTGCTTTAGTTGAGTCTCATCAGCTCTTTGTAGATTTTTGTGATCAATCCTTTATCATTAGTGTTGTGTGCAAAAATTTTATCCCAGTTGGTGGGGTTTCTCTTTGTTTTGGTTATTGTCTCTTTTGCTGTGCAGAAGCTCTTTAATTTGATATAGTCCCAGCTGTTTATCTTTGCCTTCACTATCACTGCTTGGATAATGTGTTTGTAAAGATATCTTTGAGGTGCATGTCATGTAGTGTTTCACCTATATTTTCTTCTATGTATTTAATAGTTTCAGGTCTTATGTCTAGTTCTTTAATCCATTTTGAGTTGGTTTTTGTGCATGGTGTGAGGTAGTAGTAAAGCTTCATTCTTTTGCATGTAGCGACCCAGTTTTCCCAGCACCATTTATTGAACAAATTGTCTTTGCTCCAGTGAATGTTCTTTGCTCCTTTGTCAAAGATGAGTTGACCATAAATCTGTGGGTTTATTTCTGGATTTTCTATTCGATTCCATTGGTCTGTATGTCTGTTCTTGTTCCAATACCATGCAGTTTTGATGATTATGGCTTTGTGGTATAGTTTGAAGTCTGGGCGTGTGATGCCTCCATTCCCTTCTTTTTTGCAGAAGAGCTTTGGCTATTCGGGGTTTTTGGTGATTCCAAATGAATTTCATCAATAATTGTTCTATTTCTTTGACGAATGTTATTGAAATTTTTATTGGAATAGCATTGAATCTGTATATTGCTTTTGGTAGGATGGCCATTTTGATGATGTTAATTCTTCCAATCCATGAGCAGCGGATGTCTTTCCATTTCTTTGTGTCTTCTTCTATTTCTTTTAACAGTGTTTTATAGTTTTCTTTGTATAGGTCCTTTACCTCTTTTATTAGATTTATTCCCAAGTGTTTTATTTTTTTTGTTTTGATAATAAAAGGGATCTTTTTTATTTCTTCTTCTTCTTCAGATTTATCATTTGTGTATAGGAAGGCTACTGATTTTTGCATGTCGATTTTGTATCCTGCCACTTTACTAAACGGATTGATTAGTTGAATTAGATTTTCTGTGGAGTTTTTTGGGTTCTCTATGCATGTTATCATATCATCTGCAAATAGTGATAGTTTAACTTCTTCTTTTCCTATTTGGATTGCTTGTATGTCTTTCTCTTGTCTTACTGCTCTGGCTTGGACTTCCAGTATTATATTGAAAAGCGGTGGTGAGAGTGGACAAACTTGTCTTGTTCCAGATCTTAATGGAAATGCTTTCAGCGTTCTGCCATTGAGAATGATACTGGCTGTTGGCTTGTCATATATGGCCTTTATGATGTTGAGATATGTTCCTTGTATCCCAAGAATTTCAAGGACTTTTATCATGAATGGGTGTTGTGCTTTGTTGAAAGCTTTCTTGGCATCTATTGATATTATCATATGGTTTTTATATTTCTTTTTGTTGATGTGTTGGATGACGTTGATTGATTTTTGGTTATTGAACCATCCTTGTGTCCCTGGGTTTAGTGTTCTGTAGATGTCTGGTAAGCCCAAGCGCTCTAGATCCTTATTTAGAGCTTTAGTGTCTTTACTTATTTTTTGTCTTGTTGATCTATCCATTGTTGATAGCGGTGTGTTGAAGTCTCCTACTACATATGTGTTTTCTCTGATGTCTGTTTTCAAAGATGATAATAGTTGTCTGATATATTTTGGTGCTCCTTCATAACAAATAACATTTTAATTAAATAATTTCACAGTAAAGCTCTTTGTTGCCTATTTGATCTTTGTATGTGCATGTGTGTGTGTTACTGTTCCTTATTGCTGTCTGTAGCCTCTTAAATTGAGGCCTCATTATTTTAGTTGGCTGTGCTTTTCTTCATTTATAAAACACATACACACGCACATGCACACACACACAGAGTTAGTCATCCTATGGTTCTATCACTGTTCTAAGCATCAGTAAACAGAGTAGTAGACACAAATATCCTGAATAGCAGTTTTAGTTTCTTACTGCTGGTGTAACAAATTGGCATGATCTTATTGGCTTAGAGCAACACAAATTTATTATTCATCCCTGGAAGTCACAAGTCCAAAATAGGTCTCACTGAGCTAAAATCAAGTTTCAACAAATTTGTGTTCCTATGTGTAGTGCCAGGAAGGGCGGCTGAGCAGGTTATCTATGATGTGGCAGACAGGTAAAGGACAGTCTTGGAGCCCTCAGTGGCTTTCTCAGGCTTTTATTGAGCTTTTGCATGTAGTGTAGCAACCAGGTACATGGCAGGCAGGGGTGTGAGGGGGGGGGGCAGGAGGCCAGTAGGCCTCCAAGCTCCCCCCTAGTCTTCATTCTGGTCTTCTCTGGCTTCTTTCTCCCCTTCTCTCTCCTGCCTCTTCTCCTGCTCCTGCTTCCCTTGGTGACTATCTCAACAATCCTCCCATGGCCCACAGATGTAAACAGGACAGTTTGCAACAATGTAACAACTGCAGGTGCCCCAGCAAGCAGGGCAATCCTAATGGTGGGAGGGCAGAAAAACCTGACAACCATTTACCCTACACTATGGGAAAATGAAAGGAAGAATCAGCTTCAATACCATTCCAGGTTATAAAAGTCACCCATATTCCTTGGTTTGTGGAGCCATTCCTTGATCTTCAAAGCCAGCAATGATGGACTAAGTCACTATACTGTCCTCTCTCTGATCTTCCATTTAAAGACCTGCATAATTGTGATGATTTCGCTTTCTTAAGATCAGTTGACCAGTGAATTCATTTCAATCTGGTAGCTTAATTCTCCTTTACCATGTAGTGGAACATATTCAGTTTCTAGGTATTAGGGCATCACATCTTTGGGGGACTATTTTTCTGCCTGCCACATTAGACAAGATTGATAATATACCTGTCTTGATGTAACTTGTATTTTAATAGAGGAGAAAATCAACAAACATAGAAACACATCATAACCTTTCAAGACTGGATAAATATGAGAATAGAGTAGAGTGAGTAGAAAGAGATTGATAGGCGCTAGAAGTTATAAAAAATGAATGAATCTACCCATGTCACTCAAAATTATATCCGTATGCCTGGGATAGTTCTTTGACATAGAACTCCTCAATAATTACATGTTGTTAATATTGGTGTTCCTCTATTTCTCCTGCGTGTCTCATCTCTATTTTACATTGCAGCACTGATCCGAAAGAATAAAAGTGTTGCGTTTCAAATACATACTAAGATGTCTCCTTTGAGATAATTTCTTTGAGACAAACCTGTATAAATATCTACAAACTATAGTATCCCCCACATTTATCCACAGATTTTTTGGAAAACTTTGTAGGTGAGCCAGAGTTATAGATAAAATATCAGTAAACAAAATATGTGCCCTCTAAGTAATCAAAAAAGGCAAAGTTACTTGAACATTATGACCAAGTGACCCATACAATCATAAGATATTGTTGCTAATAGCATTTCTTTGAACTCCAGAATAGTACTCAAGGACCAGTTTGTTCAATTGTTTGGGAAGGAAATAATTTTCCTACTTTCCGGATATTGCTATTTGAGCCATTCTATTGCGTTAATGTAAAATCCAGCTATTCTTTGTAACCTAAAAGAATGTAAAATACCATCACCCCACTCAGGAATCTTCAAAATCTCATCCAAATCTCTTATTACAACTTTATTTACTATCACTTTATATTCTATTGAGGACTTACATCATAAGTTACATCATAAGTTACATCATAAATTTTTCCAACTTCCAAGGAAGTTCTTTGCATTCACATTTTGGTATGAGTATGAGCTCCTTAAAAATATTTGGTTTTGCAGTGCTCATGTTTAACTCAGAGTCAAGCCCACAATAGAGATCCCATAGATGAAGGCTGACAAATTGAGTGAGTAAATGTATAAGTGCCATTATCAAGACATTTTGACTCTTCAGTCATTCTGTCCTTGCTTCTTAGAGCTGTAATTACATTATCTCTATTAAAAATATGGAAAGATTCCTTTACTTTTAGTCTTGAATTAGCACAGATATTTTCTTTTCTTTTTTTTTTTTTTTATTCAAAGTATTAGCATGACTGTTTCATGGTGGATGACTCTAATGCAACTTTGGGCTCTATGTGCCCGACTCATGTTAAGCCATTTAACTTTGCTTTGGTACATTAGGGCTTTAATAGAAACTGCCTAATGTTCAGGTAAAGTCAGCAAGAAATGAAATATAGGTCATCATTCAGTGGTATCAACTGAGCAGAGCAGCAAAATGTAAATCACTGAGAAATGGAGATGTTCATGCCATTTTGCACTTTGAAGTTAGTCTGAGGACTTCCTATGACTGAGTGGTTGCACGGTCACTTTTAGAAAGCTGAAGAGCAAATTTCTTCCCTGTAAGGGTCAAGCTGACCCAAGCAACTCTGAGCTCCAGAAAAGGGAAAGGAAGACTTTTTGTCCCCCTGTGTTCTGCAATCATCTAGCTCTATCCTTCATGTGCATACATTATAGTACATGACCTTAAGCTTGTCTTTAGGGTTCTCCGAACCTCAGTTACTTCATTTATATAGTGAAAATGACATCTGTTCTACCTACTCGCCGCGATTCTTTTTAATTTCCTCCCTGAAAAAAATAAGGGAAAAAGAGTAGCAGAAATTGTCTTCTCCCTTACCCATAACTATAGTATCTTTCACTGTCTTCTGGCTAATACCCAGTTTCCAGGGTTTGGAGCTCTGCATATACTTGTTGATTTTGCTAGCACTATGCAGAATGTGCGTGCATGTAGGAAACAGGACTACTGAGGAATTAGCATGTCCCGGGTCAACTTTTAGGGTCCCCATACTTAGCATATAAATATTCAATTTGCCTAATACTCCAGGCTGGACAATTATGATATGTTTATTTTATATCGATTTCCAGAGCCCAGGCAAGCTTTAGCTCAAGCTGCTCACCCTGACTGCTGACTGAATAGCACACCTTTCATTGGCTGCTTTGCATTTCTTTTATCTCATCTCTCCCTATGCTAGCTGCACTTCCCAAACAGGCCTCTTACAAACTAATCCTGGTCTCAGGGCCTGTACCAAGGAGAACCTCAAAAACAATGTGCATATTTGGGAGGGGTCCCTGAGGCAGGAATCATGAGGTTATTGTTTTGATAAATTTGAAACCCAAAGCTAAAAGAACTCTTGGTAGTTGGAACTTTCCCTGGCCTGGGAGGAAGGAATATATTAAAGGAATCTGGGTGGTAGCCTGAGGCCAGCTTAGATGTAGAGCAACATAAGGGTCTAGTAGAGATCCAGGACTTGGCCTAAGGGCATATCTTCAAGCTCTGTCACACCCTTTTCAAACCCCAGTAATGGTCTCTGGGTTCATGAATATAAATTAGACAAAGGAAGGTGGAGTAGCAAATTGCATATGGGAATACCTCTGACAGAGAACTTAGCCCTTATAGGAACCTCACCCCAATTTACCTTTATAGCCTGTTTTTCTGACACTTCTAACAGATTAATTTTCAAACTTGTACCAGAAAAAAAAAACTGAGAAAGAATAAACAATGATAGTAGTAGCTTATTATCCATAGACTAAAATAAAGCCTTGAGTTCATACCAATTAAACAAAATTTTTAAGTGAATAAATGGTGAAGAGGGGAATGGCTCTTCCTTAAAGCAGAATTCCAACTAATAAGGAATTCTGGAAATAAGGAATGAAAGAATATGTATTTGTTTCAGTCAAAAATTATGTGTGGATGGTAAGCAAAAGGATGACAAGATATAAGATGTTTATAAAGTGTCAAAGTATGTCCCCATATAATACTGAGTCCTAGGGCAAGTTAGGGATAATTGGGCAGCTCCAGAGATTAGGGCAGCAAATTTTGAAGGGAGCTAGTCAAACACCCCAGGACTAGTAGCTATAAGGACAATAGGCCATTCTAGATCAAGGATGATAACAGATAAGGGATGTGATGCAGAAAGGACCTAAGTACACTAGCGGATTAAGTGAGACCACTGAGAATTAAGCAATCACAAAGAGACTGGTGGAGATTGAGAATAATTAGGGAAAGAAGGTCTCTATTCCCTGAGGCCAACTCCACTTCTGCTTCCTAGTTCCACTGGCTTGTGAGTCCCACTTTATTTCTGTTCCTTTTCTCCTCAATAAACTTTTTCTTCCTCTAAAAAAGTTTTCTCTTCTTGCTAGCTTACCTGAGCATCAGCAAAGTTCCTGCTGCAGCTTCCTGAGACACCAACCCGTGGTGGTCCAGTGGCTGGGACTTAGCACTGCCACTGCAGCCTGGGATCTGGCTGAGAGACTAGGCCTAAAGACCTGACATTACAGTATCACTACTACCTGTTACAAAGGGAGAAATAGTAACTGTAGTGGACAGAGCTGGCAGATGTCATCCTTACTTCACTAGTAATAAGACATTGGGGTATCATAAACCCAAGATTGGCATGATGCATCAAGAAGCACAGCATCATTTCTGTGGTATGCTTACCAAAATTACATAATCCTAAGAAATTATTAGTCTAAGTCAACTAGGAAACATTCTACAAAACTAATGCTCTGGAACTATTGAAAAGAATCACGGTTCAGGGCCTCCCTGGTGGCGCAAGGGGTTAAGCACTGCACTATGAAGCAATCCACAGCCTCTGCAGCATGAGTTCGATCCCCAGCCTGCTAGGGAGCAACCCACATGGTGCAGCAGACCTTTCCTGATACGCCCGCTGCTCCCCTCAGCAGTGTATTTCAGTCTGCCTGTTCTATTCCCCACTCTGTCTCTGGTGAATTCTCTCACCCCCCGTATCTCTGGCCTATACCCCAGCTCTTGTATGCAAAAGTAAAAAAAAAAAAAAAAAAAAAAAAAAAAAAAAAAAAAAAGAAAAGAATCACGGTTCAGAAAGACAGAGGTCATCGAAAGAACTTTTCCAGACTAAAGTAAAATAAGAAGCCATAAAAATAAAATATACCTTCATCTTACATCTGACCCTGGGGTCAGTGTAAGAACTTTTGTGAGCAGGTTGGCAAAATTTGTCCCTAGATTTAAGAATTAATATTGCATCAAATTTAATTTCTTGATTTTGATCATTGAACTGCTGATATGTATTGATAAGATGTTAACATTTGGGTAAAGGGTATAAGGATGTCTTAATACTGTTTTTATAGTTCTTTTGAAGTCTAAAATTATTTAAAAATGCAACTAAATTAAAAAAAGCTTATAAGATATTTCAAACATACTTAAGATCCATGTATTAATCAGAAATATGCCAACCCCAGTCCTAAGGACTGAGGACCAATGTTTTAAAATCAAATGCAGTTTAAACTTTGGTATTAATCAGTAACTTTCATGAAAATATTGTTGGTATTTGCTTCTTTAAAAATACTCACTTATAGGAAATCATGTTCCACTACTTGGAAAAGTCTCTGTGTCCATTTTCTTTGCAAGAAAGAAGAAACACCCCACTGATTGGGAAAAAAAATCTTTGCACTCCATTCAACTGATAAGGGACTGGTCACAAAGATATACAAAGAACTATATTGACTTAAAAAAAAAAAAAACAAAATAAACAATCCAGTCAAGAAATAGGCAGAAGAACTTAAAAGACATTTTTCCAAAGAGGAAATGCAAATGGCCAACAGGCATATGAAAAAATATTCAACATTCCTTATCATCAGGGAAATGCAAATCAAAACCACACTGAGATACCACTTTACACCACTAAGAAAGGCACATATCAAAAAAACAAGCAACAACAAATGGTGAGGATATGGTGAAAAAGAGACTCCCCTGCATTGCTGGTGGGAGTGCAAACTGGTCCAACCACTATGGAAAGCTGTCTGGAGTTTCCTCAGTCTATTAAAAATGGAGCTACCATACGACCCGGCAATTCTGCTCCAAAGGATCTACCCAAAGGATGCAGAAACATTAATTCAAAACACCACCTGTACCCTTATGTTTATTGCAGCACTATTTGCAATAGATAAAACCTGGAAACAACCCAAATCCCCAAAAATAGATGACTGGATCAAAAAGATGTGGTATATATACACAGTGGAATATTATTCAGCAATCAAAAAAAGATAAAGTCATGCTATTCGCAGCAACATGGATGGAGCTAGAAGAAATTATGCTCAGTGAAATAAGCCAGAAGGAAAAAGAAAAATATCAGATGGTTTCACTTATAACAGGAATATAGGGGAACCAAATAAGACATCAGTGTAAAAAAATAATAGTACAAAACACAACAAAGCAAAAGCAGACAATTATAAATTAGAGACATCCTGCAGGGGAGGAGGAGGGAGAGGGATCAGAGGGAGGGAGGGAGGAGCACAGGGGACTGAGGTGATGGTGCACAGGTGCATTGGTGAAGGAAACTATGGGGACTACACTTGAGGGGGTGGGCGGAGGTAAATATTGTTTAGAAATGAACAATGATGTAAAAAAATTTTTAAAAAAGACATGTAAAAAAAAAGAAAGAAGGAAGAAACAATCATCTGCTGAGATAATGAAATCTTAGAAGTAATTGTATACAACAAGATAATGAAAATAATTGCAGTGAAAATCCTTTAAGGTAGTCTTTGCTGTCTTTTGTATACTCAGATTCTATACTCCATTCTCAGTGAGATTTAAAAAAAAAAGAGGTAGTATTTTTTTCTCTAAAGGGGAATTATTTTGAAATCTGATTAAATTTTTCAACAGGTTTCTTTTTATCAAAACTGATTTCTTAAACCAAAACTTGCTCTGTGCTCATGAAGCTGCCTTTTAATTTTGTCACTCCTTGATCTGGAGTCTTCATTATTTGTTTAAATGTTATTGTTTAGACTCGAATTGATCTCTCCTGTTCAATTTAAGGTTTAGCATTTGCTGGAACACAGAATGAATTTTTACCCCTGTTGCCTTGAGGACATTCATCTGGGAAACTTCATGTTGTGCTTGATGGTGATTCTCCTCATGAAAAGGTTAACAACAAAGAACAAATTAATTTTGAGTAACAATCAATGGCACCATCCAATGCATTTTCCTATTTCCTTCAGTTTTCCATTCTCTTTCTTTTTGTACTCTGGCTTCCTAATAGAAAACAAACTGCAATTTATTTTTAAAGAACTACTATGATTGCCTCCTGGTCTTAATTAAAACAGGGCTATAGCTTATCTAGACTCCTAATCTGGCTATGAATACTCAACAAATAGTGTCAGAACTATGGCCTACCCAGAACAAAAATAAAGACTCAAGGGGACTCTATCTGTCCTGTTGCTAAAGAAAAAAAGGCTTCTCCAGGCTATGAGAAGACAAATAACTCTCCCAGTCAATTTCCTCTTCAATTATTTATATATATATAATAAAATATTATATGTATAATAAAATATATGTATATAATGACTAGTTACATGGATATTTTTATATATGCATACATAATTATATATAAATATAGATATATGTATGTTTGAGATTTGCATTGTTTGTTTTGTTTTATTTCCACACCAAAGGCTATATTACAAATCCGCATGGAAAGGCTAAAAATTTTGTGAGTTTATTGTACACCAACTTTTTCATTGCTATTAATCTTGTTTAGCACCTAGGAGACTTCTTTTATAGTTCACGGGGCTTGTTGAAATAAAATGTACTGTTATTATGACATTGTTCTGCATTTGCTACAACAAGGGCAGGTAGGCTGACCTGAAATGGCCAGTTTACCCAGCTTAGTTTGTCACAGTGGTTTTGTATGTTGAAAATTATCGACTTAACTCATAAACAGTATTTTCTCTCACAAATACATATTTGGTATCCCTATGCATTATTAACTCTATGCCAAGTGTTACTTAAATTGCTACAAGAAGATCAAATGAGCCATGTTTCTAAAGCATTTTGCATAGAAGGAAACAACTATGAATAAAGAACATAAAGCCTAGTCTCTTACTATAACAAAAGAAATGAGTTTCCTTCTTTAGTGCACTCAAGCAGTTATTATAATTGTAATACTCAAAGGGAATTATCACTATCTACATATACTAACCAATACCTACATGTCAGAATTTATGTCAGAAAGGATAGTACTTGTTGGCTAGAAATTCAGCTATGATTATAGAGTTTTCTTTTTGTTCTGCACCCCCCCTCAAAAAAAATAAGCTAATGCCATCTTTAATATAAAAGGAATTCAGACTGGAAAAGAAGTAAAGCCATCATTATTTGCAGATGATATGGTAATATATAGAGAAAATGCTAAAGACGCCACAAAAAACTACTAGAAATAAGTGAGTGCAGTGAAGGGGCAAGATACAAAATCAACATATAAAAAGCAATTGTGTTTCTATACACAATCAAAGATTTAGGAGAAAGGGAAAATAAGAAAATAATTCCATTTAAAAATGCAAGAAAAAGGATAAAATACCTGAGGGTGAACTTAACAAAGGAAGCGAAAGACCTGTACTTTGAGAACCATAAGACACTGTTAAAAGAAAGAAAAAGACACAAAGAAATTGAAAGGTAATGGCCATACTTCCTAAATCAAATTAAAGAACCAATGCAATTTCTATCAAAATCCCAATGGCATTTTTCAATGAAATAAAACAATTGCTTCTAAAATTTGTATGAACCCACAGAAGATCCTAAATAGCTAAAGGAACCCTGAGAAAAATGGAAAATGGAAGTTTCTGACTCTCTGATTTTAAACTATACTATCAACAATAACAACAACAAAAACACAGTATGGCATTGGGACAAAAGCAGACACATGGATCAATGGAATAAAATGTAGAGCCCAGAAATAAACCCACATAGATACGAACAATTAACCTATGACCAAGGAGCCAACACCATACAATAGAGAATGGAGGAGCTTTTTAACAAATGGTGCTGGGAAACTTGACTAGCCACAAGCAAAAGAAAACAAAGAAAATATGAAGCTAGATCATTATTTAGCACCACAGAGAAACATTAACTCAAGATGGAGTAACAATTTTGGTTTAAGATGTGAAAACATTAAATACATAGAAGAAAACCTAAACAATATACTTCTGGGGGGAGGGGCGGAGCAACATGGCGGCGAGGAGACACTGCGAGTAAGATCTCCCATTAAAAAAAGTTAATAGGGAGGAAAAGCGGCAGGTCCCAGTGAGAACTGGGACACGGAAGATAAACGGACGACTCCAGCAAACTACCCGAAGAAGAAAGTGGCCATAAAAGAGGACTAGAAGGGAGGAAAGCGCAGAACCCTGCTCTCCTCCCCCACCCACAGAGTCGGCACTCTCCGACCAGCAGAGAGGAGGGAAACAACAAACTAAAACAACCAACAAGAACAAACTACGCAGCAAGCGGGACTCTGAGTGGAAAGGAACTATTGCAGCCACCACACCCCGTGAACGGGAGCTGTGGAGAACCCTGCAGGATTCTCCACGGCAGTGAGTGAACGGCTCCGGGCACCATTGGAGAACAAAGAGACTCTGGAGGAGACCCGCACACAGCCCCTGGCCGGCCAGTAAGCTTGCACGGAAAAGCAGCGCCTGGCGCGATTGAAAAGCAAACGCGGATTGGGATGGCAGCTGCCCAGGTCCCCGTGCCTGCGACCTAGGCTTGCGGGGAGACGCGCGGAGGCCCTCACGGGGGTGAAAGTCCCTCACTGAGTAAGCAGGAACCAGGCGCAAAAGGCGCCATTCCCGCGCCACTGAACTGGGCTACAGCCCGCGTCCTGGACCTGAGGGCTTTGAACTGAGACCCGGGGCACGAAATTCGGGGTGTGGGTTCTCCACGACGGTGGGGCACAAGGCAGACACAGCACCCCAAAGCCGTTGAGGTTTACCCTACCATTCTCGCTCTGTCCCCTGTCCCACGGGGGTGGGGGGGTTGAAAAACAGCCCCCCAAGGTCAATAGGAGAGATCTCTGGCGCCACCTAGCGACCAGAAAAAAAGTCACTAACACCCCATAGAACGGAAATTTCTTAAGAAAAGACTTCTTGAAAAGGGCAGAAGGCTTTTGGAGGACCCAGTGGCCAGCTGGGAAGTTAGCCCACGCCAGGCCCCTTCCAACTAGCAGTCTGAGCCCACAGAGGGAACAGGCACCCACGTCCGGGGCAGACCGGGCACGCAGAAGAGTGTGCCTGAGACCGGATGCGCAGGGATTGCGTCCTGCTTCGCCATTTTAGAACAGGGACATTTATTCAGTAAAGACTGCCTAAAACCAGCAGAAAGCTCCCCCAGAAGCCAGAGATGGTTCCTGGAGGAGCCAGAGGGGAGCGGAGAAGTTCACCCAAGATGCCGGCCAGTCCGAGCAACACAGTGTCCCAATGCATACGACAAATTAGAAAACAGACAGTAGGGAGTAGAAGAACCACACGCAACCTAACAACTCCTCAGGGAAGAAGCACACCACAAAAAGAAAGCCACCCTCCAGATTGCAACAACAGTAACTTGGAAGAACTTCTGAGCATTCCAGAAAGAGAATTTAAAATTGCCATGATTAAAAAAGTGACAGAAGTCATAAAGGAAAACAATGATCAGAAGAAGGAAATTGAGTCCCTAAAGAGGGAAAACAATGGTCAGAAGAATGAAATTGAGTCCCTAAAGAGGGAAGTAAAAGAAATGCAAGAGATCAAAGAATTAATGGAGGAACTAAAGAACTCTGGGAAAAGCAATGAAAGCAGAATAGATGAAATGGAAGAACGAATAAGTACTCTTGAAGACACAGAAATAAAAAGAACTAAAACAGAAAAGGAAAGAGAAGTACGAAGGAAAAAGAACGAAGAAAGACTTCGGGAACTATCTGACTCCATGAGGAAAGGCAATATAAGAGTTATAGGAATTCCAGAAGGAGAGGAGAGAGATGTAGGAACAGAGAAAATATTCCAGGAGATAATTGAAGAGAACTTCCCAAATGCGAAGAAGGAGCTGAAAGTTGATATACAAGAAGCAAGAAGAACATCAAACTTCCATGGCGAAAGGAAAAATACAGCAAGACACATAATAGTAAAGCTCCCAAGAATCCAGGAGAAGGAAAAAATAATGAAGCTGACAAGAGGGAAGAAACAGATAACATTCAAAGGAAAACCAATCAGGCTGACATCAGACTTCTCTGAAGAAACACTACAGGCAAGGAGAGAGTGGAGGGACATAGTCAACAGACTCCAAGAAAACAGATGCCAACCAAGAATACTCTATCCCGCAAAGCTCTCCTTCCTCTATGAAGAAAGAATATGGACCTTCCCAGACAAACAGAAACTCCGGAATTTCATTGCGACTAAACTCCACTCCAAAAAATACTATAAGGAATCCTAAAACCAGAACCTCAGAGGGAGGAATAACAACGAAAGAAGACCAAAAAAAAAAAAGTTATTAAAAGAATAAATAAAATCAAAGGAAAGACAAACACAATGGCAAATACAGATGCTAACATATAAATATTAACTCTAAATGTAAATGGACTAAACTCTTCAATAAAAAGACACAGAGTTGCAGCCTGGATTAAGAAACAAAACCCAACCTTTTGCTGTCTCCAGGAAACACATTTAGCTACAAAAGATAAAAATAGGCTCAAAGTTAAAGGATGGAAAACAATCCTACAAGCAAATGGACCAAAAAAGAAAGCAGGAACAGCTATACTTATATCAGATAAAACAGACCTCAAACTCAAAAAAATAAAAAGAGACCCCAATGGTCACTACATTATGATCAAGGGGACAATACTTCAAGAAGAAATAACACTCATTAACATATACTCACCAAACGAAGGAGCACCAAAATATATCAGACAACTGTTGTCCTCTCTGAAAACAGACATCAGAGAAAACACAAACGTAGTGGGAGACTTCAACACACCACTATCAACATTGGATAGATCAACAAGACAAAAAATAAGTAAAGAAACTAAAGCTCTAAATAAGGACCTAGAGCAATTGGGCTTAACAGACATCTATAGAACACTAAACCCCAAAAAAACGGAGTACACATTTTTCTCAAGCGCACACGGATCATTCTCCAGGATCGATCACATACTGGGGCACAAGACAAACATCAACAGATACACCAAGACTGAAATCATACCAACCATCTTTTCTGACCATGAAGGCATCAAACTAGAAATAAACCATAAAAAGAAGGCAAGGAACTATCCTGCCTCATGGAGATTAAAAACCACACTACTGGAAGACCACTGGACTAACAAGGAGATCAAAGAAGAAATTAAAAAATTCTTTGAATTGAATGACAAGGAGGACACCAATATCCTAAATGTATGGGATGCAGCAAAAGCAGTAATAAGAGGAAAATATATAGCCATAGAAGCTCACATCAAAAAACAAGAAAGAACTCAAAGAAACAACCTAATCTCGAAGCTCAGAGATCTAGAAAAAGAACAACAAAAAAACCCTAAAACCAGTAGAAGAAAAGAAATAATAAAAAACAAAGCAGAAATAAATGAAATTGAAACTAAAAAAACAATCCAAAAGATCAATGAAACCAAGAGCTGGTTCTTTGAAAAAATCAATAAAATAGACAAACCCTTAGCCAGGCTCACAAAGGAAAAAAAGGAGAAAGCACAAATAAACAGGATCATAAATGAAAGAGGAGAAATCACAACCGACACAGCAGAAATCAAAAGAATAATCAGTAACTACTATGAACAGTTATATGGAAACAAGTTCAACAATCTAGAGGATATGGACAAATTCCTACAACTCTACAGTCACCCAAAGCTAGATAAAGAAGAAATAGAACACCTAAACAGACTAATTACAAGCAGCGAAATTGAAATGGTAATCAAAAACCTTCCCAAAAACAAAAGCCCAGGACCTGATGGATTTACAAGTGAATTCCACCAAACATTCAGAGATGAATTAGTGCCTATCCTTCACAAACTCTTCCAAACAATTGAGAAGGAAGGGACAATACCAAACACGTTCTATGAAGCCAACATTACACTAATACCAAAACCGAACAAGGACAACACAAAAAAGGAAAACTACAGGCCAATCTCCCTAATGAACACTGATGCAAAAATCCTCAATAAAATTTTAGCTATCAGAATCCAACAATGTATCCATAAGATAATTCACCACGACCAAGTAGGATTCATTCCAGGGACACAAGGATGGTTTAACATCCGAAAATCAATCAATGTTATCCAACACATCAAAAAAAAGAAATATAAAAACCATATGATAATATCAATAGATGCTGAGAAAGCTTTCAACAAAGTGCAACACCCATTCATGATAAAAGCCCTTGAAATTCTTGGGATACAAGGAACATACCTCAACATCATAAAGGCCATCTATGACAAGCCAACAGCCAGTATCATCCTCAATGGTGAAAAGCTGAAAGCAATTCCATTAAGATCTGGAACAAGACAAGGATGTCCACTCTCACCACTGCTTTTCAATATAATACTGGAAGTCCTAGCCAGAGCAATAAGACAAGAGAAAGACATCCAAGGAATCCAAATAGGAAAAGAAGAAGTCAAACTATCACTATTTGCAGATGATATGATAATATACATAGAGAACCCCAAAAACTCCACAGAAAAACTAATTCAACTCATCAATCAATTCAGTAAAGTGGCAGGATACAAAATCAACGCGCAAAAGTCAGTAGCCTTCCTATACACAAACAATAAATCTGAAGAAGAAGAAATCAAAAAAACCATCCCTTTTATTATCGAAACAAAAAAAATCAAATATTTGGGAATAAGTCTAACAAAAGAGGTAAAGGACCTATACAAAGAAAACTATAAAACACTGTTAAAAGAAATAGAAGAAGACACAAAGAAATGGAAACACATCCCCTGCTCAAGGATTGGAAGAATAAACATTATTAAAATGGCCATCCTACCAAAAGCAATATACAGATTCAATGCTATTCCAATCAAAATTTCAATGTCATTCTTCAAAGAAATAGAACAATTATTGATGAAATTCATATGGAATCACCAAAAACCCCGAATAGCCAAAGCTCTACTGAAAAAAAAAGAGGGAAATGGAGGCATCATACTCCCAGTCTTCAAACTATACTACAAAGCCATAATCATCAAAACTGCATGGTATTGGAACAAGAACAGACATACAGACCAATGGAATCGAATCGAAAATCCAGAAATAAACCCACAGATTTATGGTCAACTAATCTTTGACAAAGGAGCAAAGGCTATGCATTGGAGCAAAGAAAGTTTGTTCAATAAATGGTGCTGGGAAAACTGGGTTGCTACATGCAAAAGAATGAAGCTTGACCACTACCTCACACCATACACAAAAACCAACTCAATGGATTAAAGAACTAGACATAAGACCTGAAACCATAAAATACATAGAAGGAAATATAGGCGAAACACTACATGATTTGCATATCAAAGACATCTTTACAGACACATCACCCAAAGCAGTGATAGTGAAGGCAAAGATAAACAGCTGGGACTACATCAAATTAAAAAGCTTCTGCACAGCAAAAGAGACAATAACAAAAACAAAGAGAAACCCCACCAACTGGGAGAACATTTTTGCACCCAACACTAATGATAAAGGACTGATCACAAAAATCTGCAAAGAGCTGATGAGACTCAGCAACAACAAAGAAAATAACCCAGTCAAAAAATGGGCAGAAGAGCTAAAAAGAAACTTCTCTGAAGAGGAAATGCAAATGGCCAACAGACATATGAAAAAATGTTCAACATCACTTGTAATCAGGGAAATGCAAATCAAAACTACCATGAGATACCATCTCACACCGGTGAGAATGGCACATATTAAAAAAACTAGCAACAACAAATGTTGGCGAGGTTGTGGAGAAAAAGGAACTCTTTTACACTGTTGGTGGGAGTGCAAACTGGTCCAACCACTATGGAGAGCTGTGTGGAGATTTCTGGACCTACTAAACATAGAGCTTCCATATGATCCAGCAATTCCACTCCTAGGTATTTACCCAAAGGACACAGAAACATCAATTCCAAAGAACACCTGCACCCCTATGTTTATAGCAGCACTATTTACTATAGCTAAGCTTTGGAAACAGCCCAAATGCCCAAAAATAGATGACTGGATCAAGAAGATATGGTACATATACATCATGGAATATTACTCAGCATTCAAAAAAGATAAACACATGCAATTTGCAGCAACATGGATGGCGCTGGAAGGGATCATACTCAGCGAAATAAGCCAAAAAGAAAAAGAAAAATACCGGATGGTCTCACTCATAGCAGGAATCTAGAAAACTTAAGTAAGGGACCAGGAAAATGAATAACTATGAGAAAGTGAAAATCAAAATCAACAAAAAACTATGAACCAGAGACACTTTTTTGGGGGTGGGGGCCGGGAGGGGAGGGATTGGGGTCAGAATGGGGCATTTGCAATTGTATGGGGAAATATAAAAATAAAAAAAATTAAAAATTAAAAAAAAATAAAAAAGATAGCGGAAAAAAAAAACAACAAAAAAAATATACTTCTGGATATTAACCACAGAGATATCTTTGTAGACTCAACTCCAATTGTAAAGGACGCGAAAACAAAAATAAATAAATGGACTACATCAAGCTAAAAAGCCTTTTTTACAGTGAAAGAAAATTCCACAAAAACAAAGACATGCTACCAGCTGGGAAAAGATATTTTATTCTATATTTGACAAGTCATTAATACTCAAAATATATACAAGAACTCATATTACTCAACAGTAATAAAAAATAAAAGTCCAATTGAGCTATTATCAGCTTCATAAGTTTACCTCAATAAAGTTGTCCTTTTTGATAGCTGAGTAGTATTCCACTGTGTATTTATCCTACATCTTCCTGATCCAATCACCTGTATTGGGATACTTAGGTTTTTTTCATAACTCAGTTATTATAAACAGTGCTGCAATGAACATGGGAGTGAATGTTTCTCTTTGAATTGGTGTTTTTAATTCGTGTGGTAGATACCTAGCAGTGAAATTGCTGGGTCATATGGCAGATCCATTTTTAATCTTTTGAGAAACATCTATACTATTTTCCATAGTGTACATTCTCACCAACAGTGTAGAAGGGTTCCTTTTCTTTCCATATTCTCACCAGCATTTGTTTCTAATCTTTTTGATATGGGTCATTTTCATTGGTGTGAGATGGTGTCATGGATGGAGCTAGAGGGGGTTATGCTAAGAGAAATAAGACAGAAGAAGAACTAAAATACTGGATAGTGCCACTTATTTGTAGTATATAGAGAAACCAAATGAAAGATCAGATAAAGCCAATTTAAGAACTAATCCTAGAGGGCCTTCCCTGGTGGCGTAGTGGTGAACCACTGGGCTACAAAGCTGCCTGCAGCCTCTGCAGCTCTGGTTCGATCCCTGGCCGCCGGCAAGGGTCCCACATGGTATGACAGACCTCTCCTGCTGTGCCCACTTCTCCCCTCAGCAGTGTATTTCATCAGTCTGCCTGTTCTGTTCCCCGCTCTGGCTCTGGTGAGTTCTCTCACTCTCCTGAGCTTCTGACTGTACCCAGTGCTTGTATAAATAAATAAATAAAAATCTTAAAAAAAAAAAAGAACTAATCCTAGAAAGCTGACTATAGAACTGAGGCTACCAGAGTGGAGAGGGGGGTGCACAGAGGACTATGTACTGGACTATGGGTGTTTTGGTGGTGGGTGCAGTGTAGTATTAACACCTGAAGGGGGAGATCCTATACTTTTGAAACAAACAGTGATGTACATCAATGTTACTTCAATTTAAAAAAGAATGGAAGTTAAAAAATTGTTCTTTCTTTCATTTCTTAAATGAAGAAATAGAATAATTTTTTTACTTATAAATATTCTGAATGTGTAGGTCAACTGTGTAATATTTTCCATTAAGATTTTTCAGAATTTCTTTCTGCTTGATTTTCACCTAAGTGTGCTAACATTACCATAAAAAGCTCCACTAAATTAAAATATTGTTATAGCTAAATGTTACAGGTGTTACATTATAATTCATGATAAAAGGTTATTCATTAGATAAAGGTTCTGTTAGCACAATCTCTCTGCCTTCAAGACTAAGAAGAAACAATGTTTTTTAGTTAGATAATAGTGAGCTAATTGTTCATTTTTCCCTATGTCAGCCCTTAAGAAAATGTGGAGTATGGGACAATTTCACTCCCTGCCTAGTTAAATTAAAGAATAAAATAGTGGGTTTGAAAGTATTACAATCATAAACTTAGAAAAACTGGGTTAGAGGTCCATCTTCTGTGTCTATATATATCATAAAGAAAGGAAATTTTTCTTTCTGAACTTGTTTATTGGCCGTAAGGTGGGATAATAATAATTGAATCAACCCTCTAAGGATGTCTTGGGAATGAAAGATGATGGTGTCTGTGATCACACATGATTTCATTTTAACATATAGGGTATTACCATTTTCTCTTCAAATTTCTAAGTTTTTAAAATTTTGCCTGTGCTGTCTATGCCAGTTTCCCTGATCCCCAAATTTAACAAAACTGAGATTTCAGATGGTTCTTTAGATAGTCACATACAAACATGAGATAAACATAATCTTTAAATAATGACATATTATGTTAATATTAAGTCATTTAAAAGAAGGAAATACTGTAACATAGAGATATTTAATATCATTCAATATTGAAAATTTGGGGTCTCACCCATAATCAATCCTTCAATGGATTTGGATGAACTCTGACCCCTCCGAGGCACCTAAATAAGTTCTAAGATTCAGTTTTGTAATCTGTCTGGAGAGGATGAAGCTCCTTTTTTGCCTGGGAGAACAGTGTTTTGTTAGGGAACATCTAGAGATGTGGAGCTGAAGAATTTAGAAGAAAGTGTTGCAAGGAAGGCAATGATAGCTAGTGGACACTGAATCTGGAAAAAGGAAGCATTGGTGGGAAACTCTCAGGTCAGTGGCTAAGAAAGGTTGGACCTTTGCCTAGTCTCAGTGACTACATAATTTAGTAGAACTTCTACCTCCCTTCCCCGCCTCCCTTGTCTAAGATCTACATGACCATCCAATAGAGCTTCTCCTGGCCTGAGCTGGGGAGGTCGAGCATGGCCAGGTGAAAGTACAACCATTATGTGTCCTCTCCAGGGGAGCAGTGACTATGGATTTGTTCACCCACAATCCTTGCATGTCACGAGGTGGAGGGAGACACCAACAACTGACGACTGGTGTCCTGCATGATATGGCACTGCTAATCTTTCACTTTTTTCCTGAACCATTCTCTTGACTTCCCATACTCTGCATGTATCAACCTCCTTTCCTTAAAAATAGGATCTTTCCCACCACTAGGCTTCTACCTATTTTGTTTTCAGCCTAGAACATTCTCCTCTATGCTCTTCTCATGACTCACTTCTGCGCATTCATGAATTATAAGCATATAGTTTGGTGGACCAGAGTGAGATCAGTAGTAGAAAGATAAAAATTATATGTATGTGTATATATATATATATATATATATATATACACAACAGAGTATATACACACACAACAGAGTGCATAAAAATATATATATTTTAAAATATATATATGCAACAGAGTGCATATATATGCAACAGAGTGCATATATATGCAACAGAGTGCATATATATGCAACAGAGTGCATATATATGCAACAGTGCATATATATGCAACAGTGCATATATATATGCAACAGAGTGCATATATATGCAACAGAGTGCATATATATGCACATATATATGTGCATATATATGTGGATATATATGCACAACAGAGTATAAATTAAATTAAAGCTGAGGTAAAGAGTTACTGTTAAATAAAAGGTATTAGGATATTTAGCTGTATAATTTAAAGGAAAATACTAGATTCTATAAATAGAATTCACATGAATTCAAGAATAATATAGAAAGAAAGCATTGGAAAGTAGGTTTTTTGGTTTTTTATTTTTTGCTGTCATACTTAAGAAATTGTTGAGAAATCCAGAATCAAGAGTATTTCCCCCTATATTTTCTCAATAATTTTATAATTTTATGTCTTATATTTAGGTCTAATTCATTTTGGGTTAATTTTGGTGTATTGTGTTATGTAAGAGTAAAATTATATTCTTTTGTACATGGATACTCTTTTCCCAACATCATTTGTTGAAAAGACTGTCCTTTCTTCATTAAATAGTCTTGAAATTCTTATAAAAAATCATTTGACCTATATTCAAATTTCTGAACTTTCTATTCTATTCCATTGGTCAGCATACCTGTCTTTATGACCATTGCCATATTCTTTTGAATATTGTACATTTGGAAAAATGTTCTGAATTCAGAAATTATGAAACCTCCAGATTTGATCTTCCTCTTCAAGGTTGTTTTGCATTTTTAGGTTTTCTTGAGATGTGACATAGATTTTAGGATGCCTTTATCTATTTCTGTAAACAAAGCCTTTGAGGTCTGATAGGGATTGCTTTGCTTCTGCAGATCATTCTGGATAACATTTACATCTTGACCATAGTCAGTCTTCCAATCATTGAACATGGAATATTTTCCCATTTATTTATATCTTCTTTAATTCTTTCAGCAATATTATAGTTTCCATTATGTAAATTATTTTAACCTCTTAGGTAATTTTTAAGAATTTTATATTTTTAAAGCTACTATAACTTAAAATGGTTTTTATAATTACTTTTTCATTGTCAGTGTATAGAAATGTAACTGGATATTGTGTTTGACTTTAAATTCTGCTACTTTGATGAAGTTATTTGTTTGAACATTTTATGGAATATTTAGCGTTTTCTTCACATAAGATCTTATCATAAGATAACAGAGATGATTTCACTTCTTATCCAATTTGAATGCTTTTATTTATTTTTCTTATCTATTTTCCCTAGGTAGAATTTCTAGTACTATGTAGAACAGAGGTGGTAAAATCAGGTACCCTGCCTTTTTCTTTATTATAGAGGAAAACTTTCAGTACTGTTTGTCGTATTTGTTGTGGATTTTTCAATATGTTCTTCTATTCCAAGTTTGTTGAGCATGTTTATCATTAAAAAGTACTGATTTTATCAAATTCTTTTCCTGTGCCAGTTGATATGATTGCATAGTTTCCCCCCTTCATTCTATTAATATAGAATATTACATTGATTTATGTATGTTAAACAATTCTTATATTCCAAAAATAAATCCCATGTGGTCATGGAGTGTAAACCTTTCACTCTGCTGCTGAATTCTGTTAGCTTGTATCTTGTTTAGGACTTTTGCATCAATGTTTACATATTGGTATGTAGTTTTCTTATGATCTATTTGTCTGACTTTGGTACAAAGATATTATTAGTTTCATCAAATGAACTAAAACATTTTCTGTTTCTTCATGACTTGTTTTTGTTAGATTTTGTGTTTTTAGGAATTTGTATATTCTAGGAAAGTGTGTGTGTGTGTGTGTGTATAGAATTAAATGTTATCTGTCAAAATGTAAAATGCACATAGTTTTTTGCCCCAAGTATATAATTTCTAGTAATCTATCATGAAAACTTTCCTGTTAATTAGCTATTTTAAAAGCATAATAGAAATAATTTGTTAGAACATTTAATGAGATAGCACTTAGATTTTTGTGATGAAAAGGAATTTAAAGTTTCAGAAGGAAAGTGTTTCCTAGATAAACTATATTACTGAATAGGTATGTGGTACACAAAATGTTAAACATAGACTTAAGGAGTTAGCTTTTATTATATCCTTTGTCTATTCTTTTTATTTTTCATAATTTCTCCTATTCTATAATCAAAAATATTAATAATTTGTTAGAGTAAAATTATACAGTCAAATTAAGAATTGCTGATACTATTGACTAATCTAAATATAAAGCTTGATTTTAGTAGCTTTTCAGAATTGGATGAGTTCTCAGAGTGATTTAATATCTTCACTGCAGCATTTGAAAAATAAGATGTTCCATTCACTGTTTTCAACTCATCTCTGGAAAAGATAAAAAGAGAGAGCAAATCCCCTTAAAATAGCATTCAACTTTTTTTGGTATCAGGATCATTGCTTAAAGAGATTCTCAAATCTCACCTTTGCTTATTCTCCTTTTGAAGCATGCGATTGCAAGCTGGGAAGTTTCCCACCATTGTGTGTAATCTCAAGACACTGTTTAAAAACATCTTTCTAAATATTTCATGTACACTTGATGGAGCCTGGGTGTTTGCTTCATCTTTGGCATGTGCTGACTTTCATCTGTTTCCCTTCTCAGGCACGGTGATGTCTGCAGCCTGTAGAGCACCGGCCCGTTGTGGGCACCCTGTTAAATATTAAATGAGGATGATGGTGATGGCAGAGCAGAGTCCTGTCTTTGCAGCTGTATGTTTCCTCCCTTCCATTGTGTGCCTCCTCAGACAGCTGTCACATCCTTGCTTCCTTAGGCAGAGATTCCTTGCCAAATTAAAGCGTGAGAGGAGCACATTACATCCTCATGTCGATGTGGGAGTGTGAGATGAGAATGCCTACAGCCATACACCTCACTCACAGACACATCTTTTTGATAAATATTATCTCAAAAGTCAATTCAGATTGACTGCCTGACCAATTCATTCAGATGGACAGAGATCGCATGCAGAGTTTAGATCAGGTCCAAACTACTGATGAACCCTGGGGTAAAAAATAACTCAACCCACCTGGGACCTTTTAGTTAGCATATTTTAGTTGAATGTATTAATTTTATAATCAAGTGCTTTTAGAAATTGTGTATTTGTAAACATGCAATTTAATTTATTTGGAGTGGGACTGAGTAAATACTATCAGTATCAACACTGATATGTTAGGAATCGATACTCTCAAAATGTACAATTTGTATTACCTTCTATGTATTTCTTAGTTTAACATTCAGCAAAAATTCTCAAAAAGTGGGTCCCTCATACTATACTTTTGTATACTTGGAAAAACCAAACTCAAGAAAATGCAGCCCTTTGTCATGGTTCAAAAGTAACTTATAAGAGTCCAAATCAGTTGCTTTTGACTCAATAGTTGTCATAAGCTTTTTGGGAAATACTTTTGAAATGGAAAAACTACCTTAACAGTAATATTGTTCCTCCTCTTACTATTTTCAAAATATATAATAAGTATCTCTTGTTTAAGTTCTAAAAGAAATAAGCACAAACAAAAAGTAAAACATAAATTCAAGTTCGCCTGCTTTAAGCTAGCAATTTCACTTCTTACAATGATTTTTAAAATGGTAATTCTATTTGAATTATTAAAAAATGTACAGATGAGAAAAAGCCCTTGTACAAATATATAGGAATAGTTTAAAGCCATAGAATGAAATATTCTTCAACCATTAAAACTGAATATTATTAAGACTAATAATCTTAAAATACTGTCTATATAACAGAGCATTAGAATAATATCTGTAAACTCCTGAGTGCATGCTGTTAATACACATTTGAATAGGAAATAACACTGGAAAAAATACTACAAAAATATATGTTCAACTCAAAGTTATGGGTGATTTTTTTTTTGTTTTAGTGATTTCTAAAAACTTAAAGTTAGTTTTATAATAGTAAATATTTTAAAAAGAGATCTGCTATCAATCAACTCAAGTTAGCTTCTTTGTTCTAATGGTGGTCACATTAAACCATGAAAAATAAATTTAATCATACATAATTTTTCTAATTAATTCAGTTAATGATTAATCAAAAGTTTTTATGAAGAAAAAGGAACTCTCCTGCACGGCTGGTGGGAGTGCAAACTGGTCGAACCACTATGGAGAGCTGTGTGGAGATTTCTGGACCTACTAAAGATAGAGCTTCCATATGATCCAACAATTCCACTCCTAGGTATTTACCCAAAGGACACAGAAACATCAATTCTAAAGGGCACCTGCACCCCTATGTTTATAGCAGCACTATTTACAATAGCTAAGCTATGGAAACAACCCAAATGCCCAAAAACAGATGACTGGATCAAGAAGATGTGGTACATATACACAATGGACTATTACTCAGCAATCAAAAAAGATAAACTCATGCCATTTGCAGCAACATGGATGGTGCTGGAAGGGATCATGCTCAGCTAAATAAGCCAGAAAGAAAAAGAAAAATACTGGATGGTCTCATTTATAGCAGGAATTTAGAAAACCTAAATAAGGGATCAGGAAAAAGACTAATTGCAATACAGTAAAAATCAAAATCAGCAAGCAACTATAGACCAGAGACACATTGTAGTGGGGGACGGGGGAGGGAGAAGAGGGATTAGGGTCAGAAAAAGGAGGTGGGAATTGTATGGGGAATATAACCAAAATGAAAATGCATACATTATGCAAAAATGAAAAATGATGTAAGAATTATATAAATTAAAATAATTTATAAAAAATGTTTTTATGATGCTTTGCTAAATCATTGGCTAGAGTTAATTTGCATAATATATTTTCTTTGATCACATATTGCTAAGTATATGCTTACTGAGAAAAAATTTTAAGAGAAACAATTTTAGGAATTTTGATTGTAACTTATGCAATTTCTTATTTCCAGTTTATGGTGCTGTATGTTTTAATTAACTCACCTTCACCAGCACAATGAAGTTCTATTTTGGTACACTAATTGAAGAAAAAATTGTCAATTTCTGCACTTAGTCATGCAGTTATAAATTTCATTGTCTCCTTCATAAGATTAGGGAGTGTCTTATTAAGACAATGATTTTAATTCATGAATTCATGAGACATTGGCTAAGTTTTCCTTGGTTTCTCCTAAATTGCATAATAAACTAGATTGTAAAGACAAGCCACATCATGAAGAAAGTAATTATCGCCTGTCCTTAGGATGGAAACATTCATATAGAAGCTCTTGGGGAGGGCCTGCTGTGAATCATGGCTTTCTGACACCAGCCTCCAGAGAAGTGTGGAGGTTAGTTAGGAACAGTGGGCAGGGAAGTCTCAATGAGGAAAGGGGGCTGTCAAAACTCCATTTTTTAGTAAATTTTCTTTTTGCTTTTTGATACTTTATTCTATCTTGAAATGCTGGCAATGTCTAATATTAATTTCTTTAACACACCTGCAATAGGATGTTTAAACTAGAAATGCTTCTTTAATTTAAATAATTAGACTATGCAATAAGTTATTTGATTACTCAAACTGGAAACAAAAATAGGAAAGATACATTTTGTTCTTGACTTTCCAGAATAACAATGGTTCCATATACTTATCTACCTGTCTGTCTCTCTCCCCATCCATCCATCCATCTATCCATCCATCCATCTATCCACCCACCCACCCTATCATCCATCCTTTCTAATCTGTTCTTCTGTCTAGTAGTTATTTTCTCCTGAGTGTTGTGGCATGTCCACATATATACTGAAGACAAACAAACATTGTTCCTTCAATTACCAAAGATACATAATAGTTTGTGATAGAAATTATCCTCAACCTTCAAGCTACTAATTTCTCTGAAAAAAATCATTTAAAAAATGTCAACATTAATTCCGTTGCTCAACTGCAAATATCTAAACAAGAACTCAAATTTATTTCAATTGTTTCATCTCATAATCCTTAGAATGTTCATAAACAGAGATGCTGCCATTTAAGAATAGTTCTGTGGGAGAAATAATTTTGCTTTGCTAGTCTAAGTCTTCATGATTTGCATAAATATTGCTCTAAGAAATTAATAGAGGCTGGATGCTTTACAAACATCACAAACAGATTTCTCATTCTATTCAGAGGTGATAGTTTATACTATCCCACTGCTGATTTAAAATGCAGTGGTTGAGATGTAGGCAAAGACAAAATTGAGTTATATCAAGGTGTTATGTGTCATTGTGCTAGCCAGGGTATCTAAAGTAATTTGTCTGTTATAGTGTTTATGAAACATCCCATCTGGCACAATATGCTGCAAAGACAGAAGGTGCTGGCATATTAAAGATGCAAACCTTTCACATATGACTATTTATCCATTTATTGTTTCAGCAGAAAGAGAGACAACTTTTAGAAAACAGTGAGGAGATTAGCAAACTCAGGCATTTAATTCAGATATAAATTGGGGGGTGATTATATCCACAATACATCAAGATATTTTAATAGGAAGTGGGATTTTATTTTAAAGCTAAAAATAAATAATTGCAGAGACTTTTTTTTTCTTTCTGTATATGGAAATTTTGCCTTTTACTTTACTTGGCTTGTTTTTATTTTAAGAGGAAGGGATTTTAAAAACAAAAGTTGCAATGTCACAAGGTATGTTTATAGAACAAATTTTCAGATAGAATTCAAGAGAAAAGCACTCCATGATAGCTATAGCTTTTTCATTAAAACAAAAGAATCACTGGATGGTCATTGATTATATTTTGTGGATTTTTAAACAGATGACAGTAAACGTTATCTCACCATGCACTCCCATTATCCTTTAACTTGGCACATTTTTTGTTGATATCTTCCAGGATGACAAGCTATAGAATTGAAAGGATTATATTAAGAAAAATAGATCAGAAGGAGAAAGAAAAATACAGATTATTCCACTCGCATGGAGTATAAAAAACAAAACAAAGCAACAGACAAAAGTAAACCAAAGCAAAGCCTAGAAATCTGACAGAAGAATTGAGGCTACCAGAGGGGGAGAAGAGGGTTGCAGAGCTCCTTGTAACTTTTATGCAGGTGTTTAAGCTTTTGCTACTCAAGGTACAGCCCTTGGACCCCAGCATCTGTGAGCCTTATTAGAAATGCAGCACCTTGGTCCCCTCCCTAGACCTACTAAATAAGAATCTATATTTTACTAAATTCCCCAGATGATTCTTATGTCCTTTATATTTTGAAAAGTACTGTTCTAAGTTCATACAGTGAGAAACTCTGGATATACAAACCCACCAGTGATAGGTTTCTGGCTGACTCTATTGGTTATTTCACTTTCTCTAGAAAATTGTATGGTAGTACAATGTAACAACAACAAAAGATATTTAGCCTTTGTTAAGTGTTCACAATGCACCAATTCTACCTTAAATGGCTTCCACAATAATTTCATTTTATAGTCTAATAAATGGGGAGTCTTATAGGCTACAGGAGAAAGCAGGTTCTTGGGGATGGGACAGGCCTTGAATGTTTCATCTAATAAAAACATAACCTTGGGTTTGCTCTGTTGTCTCTCTGATCGTTGGTGGTGTTTCTTAGAAAATAAAGTCTTCATTGTGTAATTTAGTGAATAAAAGAGTGACTTGGCATATAAGTAGTCAAGTTTCTCCTTTCAAGATCCAATTAAAATATACATTTCATTTACCCAGCCCTCCTTTTAGTACTTTTAATATAAGTATCTTTCCTTTCATTGTAATGTATTTTTTTCATTTTCTGAGTGCTGTGTGGTTATTTTTCCATTTTCTTATTCAAATCTAAGAAGATTCTAGCATTCTTTCATGAATCAGGTGTATAATATGTCACTTACTACACAGAAACTTTGTGTTCTCTTGAGCTGTTCTGAACTTCTAGTGGCTGACAAGAACTGTGCTGGTGATTGTTACAGATATGTCCCAAATAAATAAGGGAACACTGCAGTGTTGTATATTAACATGCTAGTTTTATGATACATGGAACAGCCTCTAAGGTAATTTTGGAGGAAAGACATGACAAAGATCACTCAGCACTTAGAAGTAGGTGCACATCTTTTGACAATATGAAGTCCTCGTACATTTCTGTACACTGTGGGAAACTGATCAACAGTTGTATGAATGGAGCTCTAAGAAAGAGCTACTGGAGGCTGGTCATGAGTTTAGTGTCTTAAAGAAAATGAAAGATAACTTGACAACATAATTCTGAAAACACAGCTCCTCTGTCTGGACTATAATAATGGAACAGGGCACTAATTCAGTTGGTGTTCCCATTTTCAGAAATGTCATTTTCCTAGTTAGATAAAGTTGATATGGAGTATTTTTCTTGTGTCATCTTGCTGCAGCAAAGAGGTTATAAGTGCAAAAGTTAGCAACAGAGCTGTATTCATGTCCTTGGGGAATGAATGCCATTAAGGACTTCAATCCAAATCAATGCCTATGGAGTCATGTAAAATAACTGTATTATTTTTTCTGACATGCCCACTCTCACAAAAATCCAATTATCTTTCTTGTAATCTGGGACTTTGTTCCTATATCTGTTGTTGATACTATCTGTTCATTTAAGTCAGAGACTGTAACTTATTCATCTGTTTTTCTGTAGCGAACAATACCCTACCTAATACAGAAAAAAGTCCTCAAGAAGTACCTGTTGAACTAATTAAAACCTAGGAAGCCCAGCTATAGAGATTGACATTTTATGACACAAAGGAAAACAATCCGATATTAAAATATATGGTTCCTTTTTTATCATAACTTTATACCACATTGGATTAGTTTACTGTAATATTGATAGGGTACTATTGAATTCTTCTATGTCAGAGTAAAATGGTTTACCACTGCACCAAGAAAGATTTTCAAAAATTATATAAGCACTTCATGACCAAAACAGGTGAGACTAGGGTCTTATCTCCATTAATGAAGTAAAGAAATACTTTTACAAAAAAACATTTTTTGGAATATTACTCAGCAATCAAAAAAGATAAACACATGAAAGTTTGCAGCAACATGGATGGAGCTAGAAGGGATCATGCTCAGCAAAATACATCAGAAAGAAAAAGAAAAATACCGGATGGTCTCACTCATAGCAGGATTTAGAAAACCTAAATGAGACCAGGAAAAAGACTAATCAATGCAAAGTAATAATCAAAATCAACAAGCAACTATAAACCAGAGACCCACTGGGAGGGGATTTGGGAGGGGCAAGGAGAGGAAGAATAGAGTCAAAATAAGGGGGGTGCAATTGTATGGGGAATATAACCAAAATGAAAATGTATACATTGTACAAAAATGAAAAATGATGTAAGAATTATTTAAAATAAAATATTTAAAAAATAATAAAAAATAAAAAATAAATAAAAACATTTTTTAATTAAAAAAATTTTTAAAAATAAATATTTAAAATATATTTTAGCCAGATATATACATGGTTTAGATACAGTGTATTATTTTCTGGAGAAAAGCTAAATGACTGATTTCTTTGTAAATAATGGTAACATATATAACATACATTAAAATGATTTAGAAGATAAAATAAGATATAGAGTTAAACAGGGCCCCCCCTGGTGGCGCAGCGGTTGAGCACTGGGCTGCAAAGCTGCCTGCAGCCTCTGCAGCGCCAGTTTGATCCCCGGCTGCCGGCGAGGGTCCCACATGGCGCGCAGACCTCTCCTGCCATGCCCGCTGCTCCCCTCAGCAGTGTATTTCATCACTCTGCCTGTTCTGCTCCCCACTCTGGCTCTGGTGAATTCTCTCACCCTCCCGTGCTTCCGACTGTACCCCAGTGCTTGTATAAATAAATAAACAAATAAATAAATAATAAATCTTTAAAAAAAAAAAGATATAGAGTTAAATTATTGCCATGGTCACACCACCAAAGGTAACCAGTAGACCAGTTAATATCTTTATATTTTTCAGTAGACAACTATGGAATTCCCAGTTCTAGTCACAGCCCAATTCCTTCTTTTCATCATTAATATCTTGTCTCAGGACAAGATCCCTGACACTGTGTCAGACATAAGTTTTTTTTTTTTTTATCTTATATATGAAAATAAGTGATCTGTGAGCCAGGTTCAAACTACATATGTATTCAGCACGAAATGCAAAATATCTTCAACAATACCAATTTTTTAAATGTCTCAGTAAAATTTTATAGATTTTGCCTAAAAATCTTGTATATCTTTTATGTTTCAGTGACTAGTGATATTTGATAACATTAAGATACACAGGAGTGAAGAAAATACTTTTAATTTTAGCTCAAAATTTCCTGCACAAAAATTATATTCATTCATTTAAAAATATTTTTTCACTGTTTACCACTTGAAAAACATTGTTTGAGATAGTAGAAGTATAGCATAAAAAAACAAACATAAACTCTGACCTTCTGGAGCTTATCTCGTACAAAGTGCAGTTAATCATTCAATTCTTTATAAAGCTTGTAATAATCGCGGTAACAAAGAAACAGAGAATAATGGACTTTGAAACAGGGACTTTGTCTTGCTTGGGGTTAGGACTGGGAGAAAAAATCAACGCAGTTTATTGAAGGAATGTTCAATTGAGCTCTAGAGGTTAAAGAGAGGACATGTAGATTAATAAAGGTGAGGAACACCACATACAGGAAGCTAATATCCAGACGCAGAAGAGGAAAAGTGTTCACAATCAAGGAAATGAGAGATTGCTGGAGAAAAATGTGTAACAATCATTATCGGGGGAGAGAGGAGCTGACATTGATCAAGTGAGAACAGGGAGGACATGGGCAGTAGAAAATCATTGGTTTTAAGCAGGGACTTAAATGGTGTGTCATATTTTCATCTTTATTGGCCTACTTTAGCTGCTTTCAGTGGGGGGAATTTCATGTCTAGTTATGTGACAAACTGCTTATCTGTACAAAGTCCTTCCTGGTTCAGGGAAACTAATTAGCTGATAACATATTAAATCATTTAAAGCATGTCAGAGCTTATGAGAAAGAGACATTCTCCAATGCTGAAAACAATGAATACAAAACCATCAGATAAAATGAAATAAAGAATTCCACGGGGCTTTAAAGATATAGGCCAGTCCTTAGCGGTCCTAAAGTTGGATTTTAGAGATCTATACACAGATCAAATTATCCAAGCATATAGGAAGTCATTGGGATCCCCTTCATAAAACAAAAAATTTGAAAGGGTGAACTAGGAGAAAAAATTACTACTCAGGGATAGATAGATTTGCAGTATACTAACTCTCTTGAATTTGGATCTGTGAATACAGAAAGAAAAGAAAATTCTCCCCTGAGAATCATTATAATACAAGTGTAAAAATATATACAACCTAAAAAGCTCAAGTTGAAATGTGAATAGTAACTTTCACATGGTCTACTACAAGCATTCAACACCTCCGCTCCAGAAAATCACACTTAAAACTCAGGCCTAAAAATATGATTGCTGGCAATGTTCCCTGAAACCTAAGCTTGAAATAGTAATAATAAAAAAAATCACTAAACATGTGGGGAAATTAGCCATCTCAGGGCGAGTCAGCAAAACAAATCAAAGAATTAGAAAATCAAGTGCTATAGATGTTGTCATTATCAAGTACAGAATGTGAATTACTTAATATGTTAGAAAATGGAATCATTATTAAGTAACAATAAAATAAGGACTCCTATATAATAAAATAAATCAAAGAAAATTTGATAAATCTGCTAAAAAATATATCTACAAAAGGATAAGTAAATCTAATATGGATATCTTTCATACATAAATCTTTTCCTTAAAGTAGAAAAAAAAACAAAGATACCCATTACTGATATAACTGTTTATATTCAATATTTTACTAGAGGTATTAATATATACAATAAGAAAAAAAAGACATATAGAACTATAGCACTTCGAAAGGAAACATCAAAACTCTCAAAAATCTCAATATTTGCAAATATGTTTGTCAATATAGAAATCCCAGATGAAACTACAGATAAAATATCTAAATTATTGCAGAGAGTTTATAGCAAGTTTGCTAGATACAAAATCAGCTTAAACATCAATTTCACTTCTATATTAAATCAGGAAAATAAACAGAAGAATGTTATTTATAATAGCATCACAAAAATCAAATTGTAGTATGAATGTAACAAAAATTATGTGAGACCTCTAAGTAAAATTTATGTAATTTTATTAAGGCATTTTAAAAACACTGATTTGAGGTAGGCAAACCCAATATGCTAAAATTGTCAGTTTTCTACCGATTGAGCTATAGATTTCATGAAATCACAAAGCAATCTCACTGTATTTTCCAGGAACTTGACAAACTGATTTTAGAAGATGTATGGAATAGCAAAGAACTAAGGAAAGTCATGACACTGATTATGAAGAATGATCAGGTAAGCTTTCAATACTGATTTAAATAGTGTAATATTGGCACAGAATAGATCGAAGGAAGAGAGAAAACCCAGAAATAGAGCCAAACATGGACTCCTCCTTTATGATGTGGTTGGTAATGCAAATCAGTGAAAAATGTCAAACTGTTTTTAAATATCATATTGAAACCATTTGTTATTTATGTGGAAGACAAAATGAAAATGGATTTCTAAAATATGCCCAAAATCAGCTTAAAGCAACTTTAAAGGCAAATATTTTAAATTTTTTAAATAAAATATAGAATGATTTTTATTTAACTGAGTATTATATGACTTTCTAAACAGTACACAGAAAGTTACAATTGACACAAGGGGAAATACTGAAAAATTTTGCACGTCTACTCATTAAAGTGCAGTATGTATAAATGACCATTAAATATATTCAAATGTGTGCAGCCTCACTGGCAATCACAGCAGTGAAGAAAAATTCACAATAATTTGCCATGTGGCAGATACAAAATTAGTAAAACTAAAAATATCAAAATATTTAGTGTTGAGAAGCACGTAAAGGAATGGGCACTCCTATAGCCAGTGGATTGAAAATGTGCTCACACAGAAGCTTGTAGTTTAGCTTGTCACACAGAAGCTATTTCACATAAGCACCCAGAGATAGGTACAAAATATTTGTAATATCAATATTTTTAACAGAAAGAAATAAAACTAAAATTAACCTAAAGAACCATCAACAGTAAAATGGATATATCCTGCAAGGAGTGGTCCAAAGGAGAGCACGATAATAACAGCGAAAATCAATCATAGTTACAATTTCAAAGGCTTAAGTAAAAAAGAACTACAGAGCATGATTCTATGATTCTATTTTACATAATTTTTAAAAAAATGCAATGACCACATCATTCAGAAAAGTGGTCACTTCTGAGAGACTGGGAGGAGAGGAGAGTAGATATGTTGATGTTTATTTTATTCTTTATGATAATGCACACACACATAACCTTTTAAGACATTACATGACTTGAAAAATATCTTAAAAATTCACAGAAGTAGGGTGACATAGAATTAAAATATCACCTGGGCAGTTACTGGCATTTTCCAGGAAAGAGGTAATGATGTCTTGTGCTAATGGAGACAGAAAGAAATGAATGACTTGAAATATATGTAAGAGTGAGTTTTTAACCAACAGTATTTGTTCATTGCTTAAATAGTGTGATTAAATGAGCCTGGCTTCTAAGAATGATGCTCAGTTTATTACCATGTTCAATTTAGTGGATGTTGGAGTCATTTGTAGGAAAAGGGAATACTGAAATTGGTTTAAAAAGTATTTTTTACTCATAAGTTCAGAAAACTTGAACTATATATTAATTTTTAAGCCAGTGACTAATTGCTAAGAAATGAGATTATTATTTTTGAGCAGATATGTTACTTGTCTGTAGTTCAAATTGCCAATCTTAATAAATCTAATACTTTTGTATAGAATTCATAGTTACACTTGTTCACATGTGTGTTCAAACATATGCAGACGTATTCTCATACTTGACGTGTCCTTACCAATTTATTTCCATTCAATTCCAAATCTATCCTTTTTTTAAAAAGATTTATTTATTTATGCATGCAAGAGCTGGGATACAGACCAGAGGTGCAGGGGGAGGGGGTGAGAGGATTCACCAGAGACAGAGCGGGGAACAGAACAGGCAGATTGACCGAAGTACACTGCTGAGGGGAGCAGCAGGCGAGACAGGAGAGGTCTGCTGCGCCCTGTGGGTTGCTTCCTGGCCAGCCAGGGATCGAACTCGTGTCGTAGTGGCTGTGGATTGCTTCATGGGTTGTGTGTTAATCCCTTGCGCCACCAGGGAGGCCTCCCCAAATCTATCCTTTTATGGCTCTGTGTTCTCATACTGTTGTCATACTGTTGCTGGGCCCTGGAAATATTTTATACTGCAGCTGGAACAATGATTAGCTTTGTAGCTGATGGCACTGGACAGACAGCAAAGGATGAAGTGAGTTTTTTTCCAGTTCTAGTGTGCTTTTCTCTTCCTGCAGCACTTGGCTGATGTGGTAGACTCTCCTTGGCTCTCACCTGCCACTGAATTTCCTCGCTTCCCCCTATATTGGTTTTCCAGAGAGTTTAAATGGTGCCCCCAAAGCAGCCTTCCTGTGACTGGAGCCAACACCCTACCTGGCGATTTCCTGCAGCGTTAGCTAGCTCCTGCCCCACTTGAGCAACATTCTCTGCCATTTAGTACATTAAAGTCTCACTTTCCCAACAGCATCTAAATCTCAACCTTGACTGGGGTGGAGAACATCTTCCAAATGTGTTTCTACCTTGGGCATGCTTTTTTGTTTTTTTTACAGAAATTTCTATCAAAGTAAAATAACATTTTTGCATTAGATGTTTCCTTGTAAATCGACATCGGTTTTTACTGCTTTAAGTTCAACACAAGTCCCATTCTGTCCATCACCACACAATTGGCCCCTTTGACCTGATTCACCCACTCCCTTTTCCCTTCTGGGGAAAATTAGTAGCTACTAATTTGATCACATAGTCTAAAAATTTACCTTTGTTTTATTTAGTTCATTCCTTTGTTTTGTCTCTGTGTACCACATAGGAGTGAAATTATGCAGTGGTCATCTGGCTTAGTTTACTAAGTTTACTACTCTCCAAATCTACCCTGCAAATCACAGGATTTCATTATATATATATATATATATATATATATATATATTTGAATAGCATTCCTGTGTGTATAAGTACCACATCTTCTTTATCCAGTTATCTGTCAATGGACCCTTAGTTTGCTTCAAGTCCTTGGATGTTGTAAATGATGCTGAAATGAATATAAGGGGCACATATACTTCTTGGAATTAGTATTTTTTTCTTTGGATAAATATCTGGAAGTATCTCTAGAGGTACTTGCTGCTTCCTAAGAACCCTATTCTTGAATTCTTAAAAGTTTTTTTTTTTTATTTCTTAGTAGTTAGTCTCCTATTTCTGTTTCATAGTTCCTTGATGCTCTCCCTATTCAATTTCAGTGTGATTACTCTCTCCTGACTTGATCTTCACTGACACAACAATCACATGCCTTTTTGTGGTCAGTGCACTCTAATTTTTAAAAACTACCTGACCTGTCTGTGGTTCTGTAGTTATTTGTATTCTAATTACATCCTGTTGAAGGCTAACCTAGAACTTTGTTTGAATAGTATCTGTTTTCCTTTACCATTGAGTGATCTGGCTTTGTGCATTTCAGACAGTGACTATGATGATTTTTTTCTGACCCTTGATGGCAGGTAAATTACTCTGAAGAGTCCTTCAGAAAGGCAGAATATCCACATTTTCCACTGAACATGTTTGTATATCAGATGGCTTCATGTTCTCTTTGAACAGTGAAAATAAATAGTAAGATAAATTTTAAAAAGTCAATGTTTCAACGAATGATATATTCATGTGCCATGGAGAATAAATGGCTTCAATAATCAGAAATGAATGCTGCTGGAATCACAATATTTTTTCCAAATCAGACTTTATTCTAGGAGATAAGTAAACTACTTGTCATCCACTGATTTTGCCTTCATTTGCCACTGTTTCTGCTCATTGAAAATGAAAGGCTCTCTTTCATTTACCTAAATGATTAATGGCACATGCTAATCATGTCTCTCTTTCTGCATAGTTCATTGCAAGTGTGAGAAATATTGTCAGAAACTAAATGAAACTTTTGGAGTTGACTGATTTTTTCCAATTTTTGTGATTTTACTCAGCATCTAAATGGCATTATCTTATTAAAATAATAAATAAATAAAACAAGAAATCTTGCAACAGGGTTCTGATTTCTGATCCATATTCCTAAAGCAGAAAAAACACCACTATACTTGCATAACTCTTTATTACTTGTGTTTTGTACACACATAAGGATGCACATATGGGTATAAGCATATTTTTAATTAACTATTAATAAAATGGTAATAAAAAGTCAAATCTATGGAATTCACATATGTCAAATGTAGGTACTGAAAGTAAATTGAAATCTTTGGAACCTGGTGTTTTTAGAAACCAATTTGTGATAAACTGGGTTTTTACTTTGTTTATTTCTGTTCTCATTTTTATTACTGCCTTTTTCAAGCAATTTTTGATGTCCTGTTCTTTTTCTACTTCCTTCAGATATAAAATTAGAATGCTTATTTGAGATTTTTCTTATTTATTAACATGTGCCTGTCCTGTGTACTTCCCTCTTAATACCACTTACAGTGCATCCCATAGGATCTGGTATCTTGTCTCTTTTTGTTAATCTCCAGGTAATTTTTTATTTAACCTTTGATTTCTTTATTGACCCAGGAGTTATTCAAAAGAATTTTGTTTAGTCTCCAATGTTTGGGTTTCTTTTATGTTTTATGTATAGCGTTGTACTATTGTGATCAGAGACATTACTGGATATAATTTCTATATTAATACATTTTGAAGTGTGTTTTATCTCCCAGCATATGATCTGTCTTTGAGAATGATCTTTGGGTACTTGAGAAGAATGCATTCCTTTCTTTTGGGAAGGAAGTTTTGATAAATGTCAATTAAATTCATGTGATCCATGGCTTCATTTAATGCTATTATTTCCTTGTTAGCTTTTTGTCTGGTTGATATGTACAATTATGTATATGGTTGTTAAAATTCCCTATGGTAAGTATTTTGCTATTGCTTTATATCTGTTAATAGTTGTTTTATATATTTGGGGAAATATATAAAATATATATTATGTAAATAATATAAATACTGATTATGTTTAGATACTGATTATGTTTAGATCTTTTTTTAATTTAAATTTTATTTTTATATTCCCCATACAATTACAACCCCTTTATTTTTACCCAAAGCCCTCCTTTCCCCACCCCCACCCTCCAACCCCCATAGAGTGTCTCTTGTTCATAGTTATTTGTTGATTTTGATATTTTCTTTCTTATATTTATTCTTTTTCCTGGTCTCTTATTTAAGTTTTCTAGATTCCAGCTATAAGTGAGACCATCCGGTATTTTTCTTTTTCTTTCTGGCTAATTTCGCTGAGCATGGTCCCTTCCAGCACCATCCATGTTGCTGCAAATTGCATGTGTTTATCTTTTTTGAATGCTGAGTAATATTCCAAGGAGTATATGTACCACATCTTCTTGATCCAGTCATCTATTTTTGGGCATTTGGGTTGTTTCCAAAGCTTAGCTATTGTAAACAGTGCTGCTATAAACATAGGGGTGCAGGTGTTCTTTGGAATTGATGTTTCTGTGTCCTTTGGGTAAATACCTAGGAGTGGAATTGCTGGATCATATGGAAGCTCTATGTTTAGCAGGTCCAGAAATCTCCACACAGCTCTCCACAGTGGTTGGACCAGTTTGCACTCCCACCAACAGTGCAGGAGAGTTCCTTTTTCTCCACAACCTCGCCAACATTTGTTGTTGCTAGTTTTATTAATATGTGCCATTCTCACTGGTTTAAGGTGGTATCTCATGGTAGTTTTGATTTGCATTTTCCTGATTACAAGTGATGTTGAAGACTTTTTCATATGCCTGTTGGCCATTTGCATTTCCTCTTCAGAGAAGTTTCTTTTTAGCTCTTCTGCCCATTTTTTGACAGGATTATTTTCTTTGTTGTTGAGTCTCATCAGCTCTTTGTAGATTTTTGTCATCAGTCCTTTATCATTAGTATTATGTGCAAAAATGTTCTCCCAGTCGGTGGGGTTTCTCTTTGTTTTTGTTATTGTCCTTTGCTGTGCAGAAGCTCTTTAATTTGATGTAGTCCCAGCTGTTTATCTTTGCCTTCACTATCACTGCTTTGGGTGATGTGTCTGTAAAGATGTCTTTGATGTGTATATCATGTAGTGTTTCGCCTATATTTCCTTCTATGTATTTTATGGTTTCAGGTCTTATGTCTAATCTTTTGATTATGTTTAGATCTTGATGAACTGTGCTTTGACCATTATTTAGTGCCCATCATTAGTGATTACCTTATTTGGTTGAAAGTCTAATTTACCAGATCTTAGAGTTGCAGTCCCACAGTCTTTGTGTAATTGGCTTAAATTCCTTGCTGTAACCTTTCACTTTTAGTTCGTTTGTCTTTAGATCTGATATCAGTTTCTTATATGCAACATCTAGAAGGGACATGCTGTTTTATCCAATTTGACATTCTCTGTCTTTTAACTGGTGAGTTTAGACTACTTATGTTTCATATATCAAGCTTATTTAACTATTTTATCTTTTGGTTTTTTGTTTGTTTCTCTTCTTTGCTTAACTTGGTGGCAGGTGCTTATGATAACAAGCACAATTTTCTGAAAATATGTAATTATTATTTACTTTTTTTAAACTAAGCAATTGGTATAGTCCAAGGATCCAAGTCAAAGTAAAATGCATTTTGTCCCCAAAACCCACTTTTTAAAATATGTTTTTTATATCATTTTTCATTTTTGCACAATGTATGCATTTTCATCTTGGTTATAGTCCCCATGTAATTCCCACCCCCCTTATTTTGACCGTAGTAATCCATCCTACTCCCCCTAGAGTAGTGTGTCTCTAGTTTATAGTTGCTTGTTGATTTTGATTTTTACTTTATTATAATTAGTCTTTTTCCTGGTCCCTTTTTTAGGTTTTCTAAATTCCTGCTATGAGTGAGACCACCCGGTATTTTTCTTTTTCTTTCTGGCTTATTTTGCTGAGCATGATCCCTTCCAGCTCCATCCATGTTGCAAATTGCATAAGTTTATCTTTTTGGATTGCTGAGTAATAGTCAATTGTGTATATGTACCACATCTTCTTGATCCAGTCATCTATTTTGGGCTTTTGGGTTTTTTCCTTTGTTTAGCTATTGGAAATAGTGCTGCTATAAATATAGGAGTACAGGTGCCCTTTTGAATTAATGATTCTGTGTCATTTGGGTAAATACCTAGGAGTGGAATTGTTGGATCATATGGAAGCTCCATCTTTAGCAAGCTGAGGAATCTCCACACATCTTTTCATTGTGGCCCAACACCCACTTTTTATTAGTAGATACATTAGTTTCTTTCTTCTATCCTTGCTGTTACCCTCTCATCCACCATTAAAACCTTGAAGCGCTCAATTCAATACAAGCACTCAATATATACAGTTCACCATGGCATCTTTGACAGGAAGGCACCACCTAATATTAACATAAATTTCCTCTATTTTTTTTGAATGGGGTATTTTTTTAATGTTACACCTTCATAAGTTTGCTAATTTTTATGATATATAATATTTACTCCAACATAACAGACTATCCTTAACGAGGCACAAATTGTATCAGCTTTGAAGACTTTCTGAATTTTAAATTGCATGACATCATAGAATACCTAGTATAGTCACTTCCATGAGTTTTGGTTTTCTTTTTTTTTCTAGTTTTATATTCCTTTAATGTGATTATATGACAACATCAAATATTAAAATATTACTCATTCAAAAATGGTAGATAATCACAAGGAAAGCTGTGGGAGTTGGCAAAATTCCTGAATATGGATAATTGTGCTGGCTATTTTATAAAACACCTTTTTTCTAGAAGCTCACATGTTTTAATGGCTTTATTCTAATATATTTATATATATATATCTTTTAGTTGGTAGGAGGCAATATTACCTATTTATTTGTTAAATTTAGACCATGAAAGGTGAATATTTCAATGCCCTGAAATTCAAGGGTGAATAACACATTATTAGAATTCAGGTATCTGAACTGACCTTCACTCTTTTTCTAGAATGGTTCTTATTAGATTTATTGACAGTTAAATTTTAACTCTATTACTGCATCTGGAGATGGCATGTTAACCTAAAAAGGTCTTATTATTTTAATGCAACACATAATAATATAATAGCTGAACACAATTTTGCTTTCCCAGGGTTATTCTTGTGTGCTTTCAGACTAGAGAAACAATAACACACTAATGTAAAAATGCTATGTGTTTCTTTTTGGAAAAACTAAATGTGACAAATGTAGCCTTTTTTTTTGATGATAAAAATGAATGACTGGTACTCACTATTTTAGAGGAAACCATGTGAAATTACTATTGATGAAGTGGAATCTCAGTGAATTAGAAAATGGAAGGATATTCAGAGTTCTTTATTTTACTACATTGTGACATACTTAGTATGGCTGTTAGTGGTGCTGGTACACAATTAACAATAGACTCTTGGGATTGGGAGGGCAAGTATTCCTATCATAGTCAATTTCATGATACCTAAAAATGAATCACTGAACAGAAGTTGGAAAGAGATACAGAAGCCATCATGGATTGATATCGTTCCAACTTTGGATGTTATATTCCACTCCTTGTAAGGGCTAACAGATTGTACTTTGAATACTTTCAACTACAAGGATGGTAATTAACCACCAGCATCCTCTGGAACAATTGCATTTGTGCAGTGGATGCACATTTTAGGCTAGCTCCCTGCCAAAGGTAGGATGCTAGAGATATAAAGGTAGTCTCATTCCTTAAGACTTAGAATCCCTCTAACAGACTTTGGCTCAAGGATTTCCCAAAGGCTTTGCTAAACCTTCCTTAGAGGACTTGATATTCTGGAACACTTCTACCCCATCCTTGTTTCTTCTTTCCCTCATTCATTTTCTTACATCAGCTTCGAGGTCTTGTGGTTCTAACAGCCTTTCCCATTTCTCTCACAGTTATTTTACCAAACTAATGGATTCCTTGCATGTTTAATCTTATTTTATTGTCCAACTTCAAGAAAACCTGGACTAACAGTCCACATAAGGAGCATCATGTAGCAGAAATATTGTTACTTTTGTCACCACTTGACCTAATTGAAGTTTATCTGTAGCTTCAATGGAAA
The DNA here is from genome assembly GCF_964194135.1 of Talpa europaea. NCBI lineage: Eukaryota > Metazoa > Chordata > Mammalia > Eulipotyphla > Talpidae > Talpa > Talpa europaea. The sequence continues at coordinate 89,447,780 of NC_140078.1, read as the reverse complement.
TTTCTCACATGTACCTACAACTTCTTCATATATGTCCCTTTTATTCTGCGCTCAATCAGCCCAGGATAAGGCTGGACACACAGGAGAGTTAGTGGTTCCTATGAAGACTCTCAGACAATGAATAAGGAAATGTGATGGATAGACATTCTAGTTGTCTTGCCTCTCCATGAGACCATTGTAAATTTTTTGCAAGCTCACAGAAAAGATTCCCAATGGCTAAGTGTGGTAAATTTCCAATGAACCTATCCACTTTTAGTAATGATACCCACTTTTGCCTACCCTCCAATATGATGGTTTTTTTGGGATCACCTCCCAAATAAACTACTAGTACCCTAATCCATGTCCTTGGTTGTGCACATTGGAAAACTGAAAATAAGGCATACCCTTAAATCAAGTGAATTGCATTTTAATTGCTTTATCTACATAAGGTTTTAAAATTCTACATCTATTGAGGTCAGGAAAGTAGAGCAAATGAGTGACTATAGTCAGGTATAAGGAAAGAGATGTTGGAGACATGATAAACAGTAGAGCACAGGTTCTATCTTAAGGGAGTAGTAATTCCTCACTCTCTGCCCATTTGTGATGAAGAAATGTATAACTAGAGAGCCAGGTCTTGTGATTTTTACTTCAAAGCAATGAATTCAGACAACTTATATGGATAAAATTTCAAGATTTTTAAAAAGCTTTTTTGGACAATATTAATGCATCTAGTTCCTGCTTATGTAAGTGTTTTGCATGGTCTATTATGTGAAGGGATCAAGAAACAAGAAGAGTTTCATTCTCCCTCAGTCATAAAACTTCTGAAATTCTAAGAGAAGCAATTTGATGAAATTCTTGATACAAATAAAATTTTGCTGACTTAATTTGGCATAATGCCTTACAGCTCTGAGTCTACCTTAATACATTATTTGCCCCACAGCCCATTTCTCTATGTCATTTATTCACTTCACTGCATAGTTCCTTGATTAAATTCTCAAGAGGAAATACATTTAGTCTAGAGTCTCTTTTAGGTTCAAAGTTATAAGTCACTTTCAAGAATTGAATATTTTTGAGTCATGTGTCTACCCCAATCCAATCAGTTTTGGTTGCTAGGGAGGCTTTTCAGGGGATAGAAGACATGGCTAATCAGACATAAAAGACTAAGGGCATGGAAAATTTCCCTATGAGGGAGGCAGAGCTGGCACTCTAAAAAATTGGCTAACAGAAAGAAACCCTAGAAGTCTAAATTTTCTTATGATAATTTGAAACCCATCATGCTTTGCCTTGCTTTCAAATTGTATTTTCTCTGAATTTTGTCTCTTATTTTCAATGGCTTTTCTTTTTCTTTCTTTCTTTTTTTACTGTTTTTTAAATTATAGCCCTTCTATTGCCATTTCAGAGCTTTGATGCTTAAACTTTCCTCCTCACATTTCCAGTATCTCGAATTCCCTGAATGCTCTATTCTTCACACCTGCTTAAACTTATAAGACTTATCTTGAATATGACCCTCTCAGTGAAATTTTTCTTCCCTGAAGAAATAAGCAGTGAGTAAAAGGCATTTAAACATACTTGCACAAAACTCTTTGATAATACACATATTGTATAATTATTGTTTATCTTAGTGTCTATGCCTCTACACAGGAAATTATGTTGAGGACTGGGCCACATCTGTTTTTTTATTTCAATGTCTAGCATTGAGTTTGGCATATAGCAAGTGCTTAAAATACATTTCATGAAGAGAGTAAGGTTCCTGTCATAATCTTCATCCCTCTTCTTATTTATATCTACCCCAATCTCTTCCACTCATGGGTTATCAGGGTTTATGATGAAGTAAAACCTCAAGGACTATTCCATTGTACTGTAGGGATCCTGGAATTGCTTTCTCTCTACTTTTCTTTTAATACCATGAATGAAGAGTATAGCAGAGGACAAAGAGAAAGCAAATAAAAAATACATAGAGGATGCATTGATGAATTTTGAGAATTTTGAGGGACTTGTAATCACTTATTGCAGATGTAGATATTGGACCTCATTCAGCCTCATGAGAATGCTTGGGGATAAGGAGGGTAAACATTATTATGCTCTTTCAGAGAATGCTAAAGAATGGGAATACTGAGGTATGGAGTGAGTGCATGGCCTGGTGTTTTCTATCCATTCCTCCCATATTGTTACATACCTCTATTGACAATTTTGTCTAATACAGAGAGGCTAGGGCACCATTTTTCCCCCCTCAAGTCCCCTCTGAATAACAGATTCCATTACACCACCTTGTTTCTTCACCTCTTTGCTGTTTGTCTCTATTAGCCAGCTTCACTAAAAATCAAATCCAGGGACAAGTCAGTCAGAATAAATGAGTAACCTCCTAAGTAATGCTATACAGCTTCTTTTGTAAAAGGAATCTGTGACTGCTTTGACATCCATCTATCAAGTCTGGTTAGCACTAATAAAATCAGGCCTCCCACAGTACAGGTGGATGGGCTGGCTGACCTGTATCACAAATGATTCATGGTAATTTGTGATTCCTCATGATAATTAGATATCCTTCAGGAGAAAATACCTTAATAACTCTTTTGAAGTGATGGATGCTCTCAGAAAACAAGCCTTATTTCTCTGTGATCTTCTAATCAAGTGTCTGGAGCAGCTCAATTTGGAAGGCAGTGTGTAGTTCCAAAATGGCAAAGTGGCTCAGATAGAGGAAAGGTAAGAAGGAACTGGGAACGCCTCGAATTCCACATCTGCTCTTGACTCTGCATGTGGAAGCAAGTTTAGGGCAAGACTTGCTTCAAGTTCCTTTTGCTCTCCTTGCTGAACTGGGTAGGGAAGTATAACAAAATTTGTAAGTAAGTGAGTTTTTCTGCTTTTGAAAGAATGGAAGAGATGGACTTCTCCTATTTCTCCCATTAAACAAAACATCTTGAATACTTTTTATATAACAAACATAAGAGGAATTGAAAGATGAGGAGAAGGCAGATGTGTTATGGATCTTGAGACAAAAGGAGTGATAAGGTGTTGAGTTCTTATTCTAGATTTGGAACTGAAGAGTCTAACAATTCAGAAATGCAAATGGACAAAATATCACTCCAACAAATATTGGCTCTCTCTGTCAAAAGAAACAGAAAAGGGGGAGACTTGGAAGACAAAAAACTTGATACAATAAATTTATACTGAAGCAAAATATCACAGTAAAAATCATGACCCCAGCATACCCAATCCAGCAAAGACCACTAATGTGATTTAAGAGAGCTCAGACTAGGGAGCCAGGAATTTCATCTCCATCAGATGATAACTTCCCTATGTGGAATCAGAAGACTCACTAAGAAAAAAAATATATATATATATTTACTAGGGAATATATATTTACACATACATCAAGGAGTCCCAGTTGAGGTGGTTTCAGAGGATATTAAAGGAGAATCAGGACATTCCCAACCACACACTGGTAACCAAGTTTGTCGACCACGATGTCAGTAAACACCTCATAAGGAAGAAAACAAGAATCCTGTTCCTCCCAGCCAGGGAGATGTTAGGGAGGAGTTAGTGGGGAATAAGAGCACCCACTCAGTAATAAGTAAACCCCTCACCTATTTGATCATCAACGGAGGCCAAATGGAGTATCAGAACTTTAGCCCCCACATTCCTCTTTCAAACAACTAGCTTGAAGCAGGAGTCCCAGGAAACAGAAACTAAACATCTGAAATGTCCAGGTTTTAATGAAAAATATCACTCATTATACCAAAAGCTAAGAAGATCTCAAACTGATTGAAAAAAGACAATCCATAGATGCCAACTCATTAGTTTTTTAATTTATATTTATGAATTAAAATTTGACTGTAATTCTATTGAAAATCAATAAAAACCTGTAATATTTTGCTATTGCTCTATAATAGCAGTATAATAAAAGGTCACATTCATCAAAAAGACAAAGCTATGGGCCTCCCCGGTGGCGCAGCAGTTGAGTGCTGGGCTGCAAAGCTGCCCGCAGCCTCTGCAGTGCCAGTTCAATCCCCGGCCACTGGGTGAGTGTCCCACATGGCGCTCAGACCTCTCCTGTCTCCCCCGCTGCTCCCCTCAACAGTGTATTTCCGTCATCTGCCTGTTCTGTTCCCCGCTCTGGCTCTGGTGAATTCTCTCACCCTCCCGCGCTTCTGACTGTGCCTAGTGCTTGTATAAATAAATAAATCAATCTTTAAAAAAAAAAAGGCAAAGCTATGCTTTTGAATTTTTTTTTTCTCTGAAAAGACACTTGAATGCCCGCAATGTCTGGAAGTGAGTTGAGAAGTCATGATGTCTGACTGCTGTATTTTAAAATGAGACTGGACTCCACCTCTACTCCAGGCATTTTAATGTCCTTCCCTCATAAGTCCACCCCTTCCCTCCTTTCCTCTACCTTTCCCAGCCTTCCCCTCTGCAACAGTGACCTTTTAACATACTCCTAAATTTATAGTTTGCTTATTGAATATATCAATTTTAATTTCTGCTTCCAGACATTAGAATGTAAATGCCAACAGGGTAGAGAAATATGTTTTCTCTTTGCATGACCTCTGAGTAAATGGGTAAGTTTTGATATTTATGCTACCACGTGGTAGAAATATTAAATTTTAGCCTTTATCATTCATACTTCCCTTGCCTTTACCCTGCTCTAGACTTACCATTTATCATTTGTATACTTTTCATCACCCTCTCTAACAAGCTGTATATTTTATTAGCCATTTTGTTTAATGTTCCCCATGACCAGTTGAATATATAAAACCTGACAACAGGGAATTTTATCTATTTTGTTCACTGTTGCATCCCCATAATAGAATGCCTATGTGTTATGGTAGATACTCTATATATACTCAATGAATATATGAGTGAATTGGAGGCCAGCAATTTTACACTCCAGTGAGCTATCTGGTGCATTTGGACTGTGGATCAAGAGAAATTTTCACTTCTGCGTGAAATCCTCAAGATTTGCACATCTCCACTGATCATTCTATTTCATTCATTATATAGTATTGAACTTTCATCATTGTCGCTGCATACACAAACTTGGCCATGAATGGTATGAAAAAATAACCCATTGTGGTGTCTTTGGTTAATGAACTCAAAATGTTTTCCAGCAGGCACAATTCACCAGGCAGCATGTAACCAGGGTCACTTCACTAAGTTGTTAAGCTAGTGTGAAAAGTAGAAGACATACAAGCATGTCAGGTAAAGATTAGCAAAGGCAAGCAGTCATGTGCATTCAGAAAGAATCCTTTTCTTTACACCATCCTGTGGCTTATCAACACTCACTGTATTATTTAGTTATATAATAACTGGCAGTAATTCATATGTAGCAAAATATTTTCTGAAAATGAGAGGTTTCAGCATGTCTGGCGAGCGAGGAGCAACGGGCTACTCCAGCATGTGCATGTCAGGCACACTATGTATTCTGTATAACTCTTCAAAGCATTTTTAAAGAAATAGCAGTAGATCTGAATAAATAAACATAAGACCAGTGTGTGGTATGTCCTTTGGGACTTCCGCTTCAAGATAGTTGTTACAGCTTTTTCTACTTCCATTTCCTGTAGAACCCATTCCTTAACATTACAAATTGAGAGCATCTGGCTCTATGTTTGACTGACTTATTTTATTTTAATTTTTTTAATACTTATTTTGTTTATGTATACAAGAAATGGGGTGCAGGCCAAAGGTGGGGGGTCAAAGGATTCACCAGAGACAGAATGGGGAGCAGAACAGGTGGATCTACTGAAATACACTGCTGAGGGGAGCAGTCAGTGAGACAGTAGAGGTGTGCCGTGTGGATTAGCTTGCTGACTGGGGATCAAACTCAGGCCACGGTGGCTGGCGCTTGCTTATTAGTGCAAAGACTTAACCCCTGTACCACCAGGGAGGCCTTGACTTACTTTAGATGTCAACAACTATCCATTGTATACTGGATATTTAGTCAAAAGGTTAAGAGGATGAATGTAGGTTTACTCAAAACTTGAGGGTAATTTCAAGCATAAATATGTATTTAATTTGTTGCTCAATATGTCATTCTTAAGACATTCTCTAAAAGTAAATATCTTCAAATCCACTATATGCTACCAGAGAAATCTCCATTTTCTCCCCAATGAAATACTGAATTTAGACACAAAGAATAAAGTAAAACCAGTTATCTGGATAATTCATAAAAATGTTCAAAATCTTGCTTCTAAAATTTAAAACATGATTGGGTAAAAAATGGGTATTTTTTTCTTGAATATTTAGATCATTACTTTTTGCCCTGTTTATATTCTGTATGAACTCAAAATCTAAATAACCTAGAATAACAGAACAGATGAACAGAATCCACTTTGAATGTCATTTTTTATCATTTATTTGCTTTTGCCTACATCAGTGATTAAATTCTGAGCGCTAGACATTAACATAAAATGTTGATTTTTTTTTTTGTGGGTTGATCTCCTTTTTTTTTAAGTTTAAATTTCAGATACCCTGTTTAAATGAATATCCCCGGATGTGATTTTTTTTTGTGTGTGTGGAGAATCATACTCAGAAAGCTTTGAAATAAAGATAGCTCAAAGACATTTTTCTTTGTTTTCTATCTCAGCACCACAAGAATCTAGAATCATATGCATTTAACCCAATACAGTTTTTCTTTTAAAGAATAGAAAAAGTTAGTTCTCTACCTAACTTTACCATTGATTTCCCTCTATAACCCCCATAGTCATTAGAGCTATTAAAAGTTATTTTACAATAAATGTGATCATCATGATGATCCTCATCATCAGTAGTAGTATTTTATATGCTACAAATGACATGCAGTTATCATGTCCTGTAACCTAGATATCTGTCACAAAGACTTACAAGAAGAATTTAGAAGGGCTATCACATTACCAATTTAAGTATCCAAGAATACACACATCTTTGTTTTAGATAAAAAAAGTTCTAACCACAGTTAAATTACAGTTAATTATTCAGTGGCCACTTATCCATTTTATGGATTATCCAAGTCCTTTGCTTATCCTGTCTTTGATTCAAGATTCATTAGTTCTTCTTTCCTTCAATTGATGGACCCCGAAGTAGCTTTGGATGCATTTTAGTGTGGGAGTTAAAACTTTTAGCCAAGAGAAAGTTTGACATGATCTGGAGTCAAGGTCAGTTATACTCCAAGTCATTTTAAGCCAATATGTGTGGTAAATTAAAGGAAATCCGCCCAGATTCATTCTAGTGACCCAATGTATTCTTTTTCTGTTGCTGCCTTACCAAGTTGCCATAAGCCCATCAAATTAAGCACAAATATATTCTCTTATAATTGTGGAGGTCAACAGTGTTACATGGGTCTTTCTGAACTAAAATCAAGATGTGAGCAGGGATGCATTCCTTTCTAGATCTTGCAAGGGAGAATCCATTCTCTTGACTTCCAATTACTAGGTACTACCCACATTCTTTGACCCACCTGCCTTCTCCAACTTAAAAAATTTCTCTCTGATCTTTCCTCACCACTACATCCCTCTCTTTAAAAAGCCTGGTGAGATTCTCTACTTATAAGGATTCCTATTTTAAGATTGGTCAAATTATGCAAATGGTTGCATAATTTAAATAATCTTCATCTCAAAGTCTGCACCATAGTTTTCATCTGTCTTCCTTTTGCCTTGTAAAGTAACAGCTTCATGGATTCTGGGGGTTAGGACATCAGCATCTTTAAGGGGTCTTTTTTTCTGCCTACCACACTCAATGCATCCCAGACTTTTATATTGCCCTTCTTTTTATTTTCTAGGGAAAACAGCAAATAATACTACCAAAATTCCTAAACAAATAAAAACAAAAAAATCATGAGTCCTTTTTTTTTTTTTTTAGATACAATTTGTATCACATAATTTTCACAACAGTGCCATGAAGTAAGCAGGCCACTAGAACCAGTTTATAAGAAGAGGAGAGGAAAGATAATGGCAGAGGTCAGGTCACACAGCCTGGAACAAACACAGTAGCAGATGATGTTCCATTCCAGATTCTTCTGGCTCCAAGTTCTACTTTTGATGATATATATATTGTATGCAATGTATTCCCAGATGGTTACACTTTGACTTCAAGAGCTTTACTAAATGAAGGCCTTGAGGAAGAAAGAAGCTCATGACCTAAAGCAGTGGTTCCAAGGCTTTACTGTGTATCAGAAGCAAACAAAAGAGTTTGCTACAATGCAGACCCAAGGTTGCACACACACTCAGAAGGCCTAGGGTGTGCCTGAGAGTCTGCATCTCTGTGAGTTCCCAGGTGATGCTGCTCTTTGAGACTGACGATTGTAAAGAATGAAAATCTTGAGTTGGATGGGGCTCTGCCCTAGCCAAATGTGGTTGACCAATAATGAATTTGAAGGATGAGTTTTAAAAGTCACTGAATATTATAGAATAGATGAGTTAGAGAAAAAGATTAATGAATGTTAGCCTAGTTCCTATGAAGTAGGAAAAAAAATCACCAGGTCTACTTGTTTAGATAGTGGCAGAGCTGGGACTAAAACTGAGGTCTTTATAGGTACAAAATAAAACCTGTTGAAAGCAAACATCACCAATTTTTAGCCTGCATCTGTCTCCTGTAAGTGGATTTAATTATCTAAACTCTCTCCATTCTCAAGTCACTAGATAAGTGGAAGGCTGGCACCCTTGCTCTGTTTGACCAATTGCTTTGAAAAGCATTCTGGAACACTTGAGATGTATAAATAAAGAATGAAATCTGTTTCTATTCTCATCATTTTATTAATTTAGGCTGTGCATAAACGACATAATATTTGAACATCAGGAGGATTTTGCTAATTTTTCCTCCCAATAAACGTCATTTTGGAATGAGGTCTCGATGTGCTGCATCTCATGTTTCTCTCTAAAGTTCCCTGGCAAGGCACGTGCTAACAGCCTGGACCCACTGAGCATCTGGCTGGCACTAACACAACCCTGAAAGAGACAGAAGGACCTGCTCTTCATCATCTTTTCAGAAAGGATTTCAACTCTCCGGAGCTTGGCAGGAAGTCACATCTTTGCTTCATCATTTTCTAACATTGGCATTCCTTTTGAAAGCCTATTTATTGAGGTTTCTGAAATGCCTTCTCTGACACCAAGTATGGTCATCATCTAACCAGAAGATAATCAAAAGAACCTGGGAAACATTTGGAGTGAAATGTATGGCATGTTTCAGAATGAGGCAAAAGGAGAAAGTGAGATGAGGCAGATGTAAGAGTTACAGTGTACACACTGCATTTCTAGATGTCAGCAACGTTGAAATATATAGCTTAGAGCAAATGTAGATTAGCAAGAGCCTGAAATAGAAGTAACACTCTATTTCCTGGAATGATTCATTTAAAGAGACTATTGTATACATAGTTTTAGCATCACTTGCCCATTTTCTTCTATGATTGTTTGTATCTAAATATATTTTACTGGGTCTAAAATTAGCCTGACATTCTCTCAAAAAATGGAGAGGAAGGAGAATTCCTCTCCTAAGCATGCAAATCAAATTTCAAACATGCTAAAATTATCATAGTAATATTTGAGGTCTTTAACATGAAGTCACTAAGGTTGATATCTGGCCCTTGATTGTTGATTGGAGTCAAGGATTAAGTAGAGCATAGCTCTCCAGGCCAAAATATCTCTGGAAAGGATGGATGTGTTAAAAGTATCTTTCAACCACATGGAGAGTTAAACACAGCATCCTTGCCCAACCACTGGAAGTCTTCCATGTTGGTTCTCTGGAAGAAATCTACTTAGGAATTCTCAGGCTCATCTGTGGTGGCATGTGTGATATATAACCAGGGCTCAACTTTACTTTCTGTGGCTTGGGTAAGAATTTGAGCCAAAGCAGAGCTCGTCGATTGGAAGCAAAGCCATTTAGAAAGAATAGCTGGAAACCTTACCATCAGATACAGAGGATTCCTAGGCTGGTGTTTAAAAGATGGTGTTTAAAAGATCTCCAGCCTGTGGTTTAAGTCCTCCCTAAGGAGTCAAATCACCTCTTGGTGACATTAAAACATATTCTTCCTCTGCTTGCCTAGTTCTGCCTTCCCACCCCCCCTTTTTTTGGTCACTGATCCCAGCTTCTTCCATCCAAGAATAATTATTGCAATCTACTTAGGATAATTTTTATTGGAAGACTGTGTACCAAATATATTCTATCTTTGGGCACTCCCCAGCTTTAAGGTTATTTCTCTCCTTCTTCATGTCCCTACAATTTATCACTGCAAACAGTAACACATCCAAATGACTTCCTGGTGCCCTTCAGCTTTATAAACAAGCAATGGGTATAACACATAGATTCTGCATTCCATCTGTAAGCTCATCTCTGAGGATCCACAGCACAGGAAAGCTCTCTGTTTGTACAGTGGAACTACATCTGATGGGGAAGGCACAGAAATAAGAATTACCTAGGTACAAATAAATTTAAAATAGAATTCAGTTTTATTAGAGTCTAAGAGAGAAATTCATGCAATACTAAAGAAAATCATTGCAGTGCTTTACTGAGGTGACAGAAAACATATTAAGATCTGCTGACTTCCTGGTAGATTAAGATGTGCAGTCCAGGGTGGGATCCATAATCTGGAATGACTTCCTGTATCACATTTAATATTATAATATTGTATTCATAGTTAATATTATAGCAGATTATCTAAGTAACTCAACATTTTGTAGCACAGGTAGACAGACTAAAAGCAAAACAACTGGCATGTCATTCTTTATTTCCCACTCTTCTTAAATTAGTGTTTTTGGTACCTCTTCAGGAATGAGAATAGGATGAAAATATAAGGATATTTAATACTAAAGGATTTTAATACCTAAAGGAAACTGGGGATAGCAGGTACAATATACAAAGCAAGCAAATAGAGTGTCCTCACTAGTAGACTCCATGCACCACACTTCTCATCCCACCAGTATTGTCATTAGCCTTTGGAATGTACTCAGGATAGAATTTGGACTGGGTTAAGTGACCAATGGGAATGCAGTCCCTGAGCAAATTAAAACAGGCTCTGATCTTTATTTTAGTGGTATTTCTGAATGTTCCTAAAATTCCTAGTGAAATAGGAAAGAATATTTTGAAATATGAAGTCTACGCATTTACTTGTAAGGGATAGCCTCACATCTCTCTCTAATCAGTCTTCTTTCTCTGAGATTGAGTCTAGAGCCTATCTCCTAAAATAGAAGATGGAATGAACTGATATTAATCAGTTTAGCGTGACACTAGACTAGAAAACAAGATGTGGGCAAAGAGGGAATTCACGAAACTGGTTGCTTCTCTAGCTGAGCAAGTGCTATACTTGGTAGGGCCTCCCTAGTGGCACAAAGGATTAAGATGTAACCTGTGAAGCACGCAGCAGCCACTGCAGCGCAAGTGCGAGCCCCGTCCAGGGACTACCCACATGGTGCAGCAGACCTCTCCTGACTCACCTGCTGCTCCCCTCAGCAGTGTATTTCAGTCAATCTGCCTGTTCTGTTCCCCACTCTGTCTCTGGCAAATCCTCTCACCCCCCCACAACTCTGGCCTGTACCCCAGTTCTTGTATGCATAAATAAATCTTTTTTAAATAAGCTGTACTTGGTAACTGAAGGAAGGCTTTAGGTTATATTCTAATATCCCTTCTCCAGGGCTTTCCTAGACTGTGACAAAGTGCTGGAAAGCTCAAGTACTCGTCCCCTAAATTGGCCCTTTGAAGGATAATACTTGTAAATTTACTCATTCAGAAACATTTAGTGAGTACCTGCTCCATGCTGATTACTATTCTAAGAGACAGCAGTAGTATAGCAGGCAAAACAGAAATCTCTGCAACATGGAAGCCCCCACAGCTTGGAGAGGCAGGTCTGGTTCCATTCTCCATGCTGCAGTGATAGTAGAAGGGAAGTCTGTCAGAAAATTGCCTTAAATACTAATGAAATATGTATTTACTGAATTACCAAACTAAGACTGAGTTATTCAGGGAATCTAAACCATTAAATTGGCCTGAAATTACTGAACTAAGCAGACTATTTTTGGTTCTCTTCTCCCAGTGGAAGACAGTGATCTAGAACATATTATATCAATTAGTTCTAAGAAACACATACAAACAAACAAAGCATACACATTGGGGAACTCTACTAGGGAACCAGAGGATATAGTGTGATAACACAGTACATGGGGGTAGGGAATGCCTGGAAAAGAGCGTTGTTATTTTTCCTTGTCAACACTGCTATCCTACAAGGTCTCAGATAGTCAAGGTTATCAAGAAATGGCTGCTTTGGAGAAATTATGTGCAAGGTTGTTTAATTGTGTTGACACATTTTCTAAACCCTTTGGCCTGAGAATTAGAACCATGCCTCTAGTTACAAACTCTTCCTAGGAAAAAGAGCAGGACAGATAAACTGCTTTGGTCATTGAAATTAGGTGATGACACACTTGAAGGAATTTGTATATATTTAGGTATGTGCTTAAGTCATTGAAACAGCTGTCACAAATGGCTATAGATTTCAAATGATTCTCATGATTACATGATAGCCTCCTATAAAATGTGGAAACCAAATACTTTGGTCCTCTGCCTATTCATTATAAGCCACTTCTCAGTTTCTATCCTCTTTTAGACATAGTTACTCTTTTACATTGTCTAAAATCAACATAATTTTTTATTCTCACTATATTCTCCCATCTCATTTGTTTGTAGTTTCTCTAAATACACTATTAACAATTGAACAATCAAGGGATTACACAGACCCTCATCTCAGATCTAAGAACATTAGCAGAATATTACTGCTTCTTAGAAGTTTCTGGCATGGTAGCTAGACTATTTTAAGACTCTTCTCTTGTCCATTTAGTGTCACTTACTTAGCTATAGTACTTGGCATGTTTGCTAAGTATGGATATAGGCAGTGGAATACTCAGTGGCATCTAACCGTAGCTATTGAATTTTCTACTTATATATTCAGGAAGAAGCCTGAAGTATGAAGCAATGGGTACAATGAGTGCAATTCAGTGGTAATGATGATGAAAGTAAGCAATTCTCCTCCAAGGAAAGATCATCTTTCCCTGGTTCATTAATTGGTTAAAGACCTTGGATCAGCATAAAATGCTTTGAGCTGTTAATTAGCATGCAAATAAGCAGTGGCCCCAGGCCCAGGGTTTAAAAGAGATGAGGCTCTGGAGTTAGAAGGGATGCTAAAGGCAAGCATATTTTAATAAAAAAAAAATAAAAAATAATTCCCAAAGTACTGGTAATATTTGCTTTATGACGTTTTCCTTTTGAATCCCGTGAACTCCACCTTGAGCGTTTACTCTATTAAGTTTCACCAATGAGGTTACTGAAATGAATTCTTTAAGAAATAACTGTTGAACACCTGTACACCTATGTTTATTGCAGCACTATTAACAATAGGTAAAACCTGGAAACAATCCAAATGTCCAAAAATAGATGACTGGATCAAGAAGATGTGGCACATATACACCATGGAATATTATTCAACAATCACAAAAGATAAACTCATGCAATTTACAGCAATGTGGGTGGAACTAGAAGGAATCACACTCAATGAAATAGGCCAGAAGGAAAAAGAAAAATATTGGATGGTTTCACTTACAGCAGGAATATAGTGGAACCAAATAAGACATCAGTATAAAAAATAGTAACAGCACAAAACACAACACAGCAAAAATGGACAATTATAAATCAGACATACTGTGGGGGAAGAAAAATGAGGGGAATGAGGTGATGGTGCATGGAAAGTCTATGGGGACTACACCTGAGCAAATATTGTTTAAAAATGAACAATGATGTAAAAAATAAAAATAAATAAATAAATAAAAGAGAAATAACTGTTCAAAGAGAAGGCATTGCTTCTAGGAAAGACCTGTGTGTTTTCTGTTAGGAAGTTTATGAAACATTTATAAATGGTGCACCAAGTTAGGGTTTTACACAACAGTATATTCTGCAAAGGCATTAAAGTCCCGGCAGAGATGAATAGATCTGGAACCCCAAGATCAACTTCACATGTTAAAACTAGCCATCACATTTTTATTTTGCAGGGTAGGTTAGACTATGAAATTGTAACAAATTAATCCTCAATTTTAGTGACTTCATACAAGCTGAGCTGAATTTCTCACGTAGCTCACATACCTAATGCAGATGAGCAGGGACCACTTCATACTGTCCCACAGGGACCCTGGCTAGGAAAGTCTTCGCACTCTCTGAAACACTAACTCTAGAATACTTCTCCCTAGAAGTGACTTGTTGCTTCTGCTTTGAGCTCATTGGCCAGCACTAATCATCTGACTCCACTAACAGGAAAGAGGCTGAGAAACATGGCAGACACAATGTGGCCATTTGTGCATGATTTTACCAAATCACGCAGCAAAAGATTATACCAAAACCTTCATCTCTTGCTTTGCTAAAACTAACTTGGTCAAGCTTAAGTCACCGAAATGCTTTTTCAGAACAAAAATAAGAAGCTGCAGGTATTTCTGCAGGAGTAGTGTTAAAAATGACAGAAGGGGTACAGAGCACTGACCTCCTTCATGTGGCATTTAAAATGTAGTCTCTGTTGAATTCTAGCAATGAACACCTCTTTTAAATTTTTAAAAATCATTAATATTTCTCAAACTTTTAAAAATTATCTCACTCCAAGGAGACTTTTTAAACGTTTATTTTCCTAAACAGCTCCCTCATGAAATTCAATGCTATAGATATTCTAGAAACTCTTTATAGGCTGTATGTATATCTCTTTAATACGTAAAAGTAATACAATGTGTTGTTTGCTTGTTTTTGTCATCTAAGAAACTAATGTATGATCTACATTTAGCAGAATAAAGAAGAAATATGACCCATATTTTAGAATTTATGTAGCTTATTTTATGTACTTTGGCTAATTCTATCATATTTTATAGAGTTAACATTTTTTTCTCCAAGAGCCATTAGGAGTCTTGAGTCCTATTTTCACCTCTCTTTCCTATGAAGATACATACGATGAAGACAATATAACTTAGTTTGAGCATTGCTGAGAAGCTCTTTTCCAGTCAAGAAACCAAAACAATGCCAGATGGAACCAAAGTGTCCTGAGGAACCCCAAAAAGTTAATGGAAAAAAACACTTTTTGCCCATTCTAACAGAGTCGGCCATCCTTACACAGCAAAACAGTAATAAAACCCTAGTGAGGTCAAATATATTTAATTGCTGGGATATTCAAAGGGAACATATAGAAGTGGAGTAGGGGAGCGCCTCCCAGTCAAACTCCAAAATCACCCATCCCTTTGTGGGCAAATACCCAGCCAAAATGGGGCAGTGGAGGTCCAAAACTTGCCCCGAGTCTTAAGGACCTCCTGGTAGGGAAAAACAAGCTATAACTTGGACAGGTCTAGTAGACTCAGAGAGGTGGAGAGACTCAAAATTCACCATTATCATCCAAGCTGGGTAATCCACCATGAGGTCAAGATGATGGCAGCTCTTGTCCTTGAGGAGCCCACCTGCCAAATCATTATATTACTAGAACAACCTCTCCACTTGCCTATCCTTCCTTTCTCTTTCTTTCTCTCCCTCTTTCTCATTCTGTGTATATATCTGCCTTTTTCTTTCCTCTCCCCAGCTGCCCCCAACCCCCATTCATGAAGTTTGGTGCATAGCATTCTGGGAGTTGTAATGCAAGTCATCTGAGGTGTTGTCATGGACACCATTGCTGTGGCCATGGTGCTAGTCTTTCCTTTTCCAGGGACACATAATGTCATGTGAGCACTGGTCTTGGAATCGAACAGCACACTTTCAAATCCTGCTAGCTTCACTAGGGGAAATATTTGATCTTGGACAAGTTATTTAAGCCCTTTACATATCGAAGGTTTTTATTTTTTAAATCTGTAAGTAGATTCTAGCAGAACCTATGCCATATAGTATTATGTGGATAATGACTATCAATATTTTCAAATATTATTTAAGGCGTAAATCATAGTAAATATTCTTGTTGTTGATGATGAGGCTCTTAGGTTTATGTGGGTCCATTACATAGACTCGAAACCCAAGAATTTCTTAGTGAGAAGAAAAGAAGTAGAGTGTAAAATTCCTCTATCATGTGCCTTAACCCTGTAGCAATAGGCCTCAATCCTTATTTTCTAGTTCACAGTGCTGTCTTCCTGGCTTCACACCCCTGGTTCACCCAGTGCTGTCTGTATTAGATACGGAACAAGGAACCACAGAAATACCTTTCATTTTGGGAAGAGCCCAAATCTGTGTGGAAAGTCACATATCTCTTTTATATTGTTGGATAAAGTGCCCTAAATTGAAACTGAAGTTCAGGGCACTCATAGGTTTCAAACAGCCCCGCCAGCAGAAGTATAGGAGAACAGAGTTAAGATATCTGTTGTGTTTCTCTAAAACTATTGACAAGACCAGCTTGAGTGGAAAGAACACTAGTAGGCTTGGAGTTCAGAGTTCAAATCTTAGAAGCATCGTATGCTAGCCAGAAAAAATTTGGGCAAATCACATAATCCCATCAAGCTTGGATTTCTTCATTTATAAAATAGAGGTTATAATGTCTACCTCAATGAAGGATTTTGTTAGGTTCAAAAGAGTTAGCATTGATCTATTAATGAGATTACTCAGAAACTAAAGTTCTGTGAAAATTCCAAATATATATTATTATCTCCATCCACTTCTTCATCTTCAGTCCACAGAATTTTTTTATATTTACTGTGGGAAAGGGAAGGTCATTTCTAGTTAGAAATTTTTCCTCTATCCACCTATAAGTCATCTGTTTATTATCTCTCTACCTGATGTCCTAGACAATATTTTAAAATACTGATAGTCATTATCCACATAGTATAGAGCATAGGTTCTGCTAGAGTCCACTTACAGATTTAAAAAAGTAATTCATCTGATATCATGACCTCCCTCACTCAATTAGAAAATCTAATGCTATTTAATTATAATATGAATACCTCTCAAAGTCCTAATATTGTATTCCAAATATCTGAGATCTCCAAAAAAGCACTAATTGTCCCATTCCCCCCCCAATAATTGCCAAATATAATCAAGACTAGATGACTTTGAATGGACAGAAGTCCACATCTGCATTCCCTCTTCCTTTTTTCCTTAGCTAATGGAGTGAAAATTTGTTGAAAAGAGACGATGTACACACCTTGGACTATTTCCAGCTGTCTCTGTAAATACAGCTATAGCAAGAATATAAATTAAGGACTTGTGAAGTTTGGTGTGGTTTATTAGCATGGATCCTTTGGGCAGATGTTAAAGATCATAAAATGCCAGGAGTTCACACACACACAAAATAGAATTGGAAATCTCTCAGAGTAAAGGGCAAAAGTGTCACATGCAGATCAATTCACCTGGAAAGTTTCCTCCTTGAACCACCTCCTTTACCTTAACATGCAAGTGAATGAGAAGAGATTGAACAAAAAGGGTTGAGAAGTTATTGTCGTTTGGGATCCATTGAAAAACTCTCAGAATTGGATATACAAGACATGTTGGTAACTCCCATGATATCTGATGTTCCACAAGAAGAATAACAAGTTTTTATGTCAACCAGTTCCCTTAGGATGCAGGTTTTGTAGGATTAAAGAGCTGGGATGACAGAGGTTTTTTGGGTGACAGAGGTTCTCTGCTACATAATATATTTTTCCCTGTATGAGCAGGAAAGCTTTCAGAACTCTCCATAAATATTTTAAAAATGAATATAACTTAGCATATCATTAGTGTTTTTTTTTAATATGCAATGTTAAATTTTACAAATAATAGACTGTTTTATCCCCAACTTGTAAATTGACTTTGGTACCTTGCTCTTGCTGTGGTATCTCTTTCTCCTGTCAGTCTAGATCTATCTTTTCCATGTCAGTCTATCAGTGAAGGCAGGTGCCTCGGGCATGGGAATACATTTCCACATAGTGTTTATTTCACTTAGTAAGAACTCTGTGAAAGAGCTGAGCAGCACTGGCACAGGGTAGCAGAAAATTGGGGCATTGGACATTAAGCACAGATATAGTTAATAATTTACAAAGAATTAATAAGGCAGTAGGTTGTTTTTAAGACCTATGATCAAGTGACTGTTACAGATACTATTTACAAAATTGATACTTTGCTGAGAGACAAAGCAAGTTTAGTAACATAATTAAATAGAAATTAAATTATATAAAATGAATAATCACATTCTTATTAATATGTTAACTTTGTAAAGATTATTTGCATATTGCAGGCATTGAGGAGGCTAACTAAGGCAAGCTAATTAGATTTCAAGTGAATTGCCACCATGTTAATTCATATTTTATAAGAATAGTAATTAAAATCCAACATGTTATAGCTATAGTATGGTATTTTATTACATCCTATACTAACATTTCCTTATAAGTAATTTTAAAACATCAGCTTAATGGATTAGTAAAAGTACAACAGTGTAACTGGGCATTTATTGTTAATAGAATTCAGATTATGAAGTGAATTTTTATTATTCCTAAAGTCATTCACAGCATAATTTTAATGATATAATACTTATACTCCATCAGTGTTCTTTTGCAGTCACTTTGTGCTACAAATGATTTTTTATGTGCACATATATAAAAATAAATGTTAATATTTACATGCATTCCTCTAATTTTATTTTATTTATATAAGAAAATGTAATTGTCATGGTCTTTGGATTTGAACATCAAGTTCAGTGGGCACTGTATTATGTGACAAGCTTAGTGGACTGGGATCTTATTTGGTGAGACCACCAGTGAATCAAATATTTCCCACATTTAAACAAAGCTAAGATGCTAAGAGGTCATCCTGTTTCCTTCCTGAAAAAATTATTATAAGAAGAATAAGGACATAAACATGAAATTGTGTAAAATCAGGTCAGGTCTTTCTTTTGAGAGGTAAACCACTCTCTTGGTCATCCCCCATAGAGAAAACAACTCCCTTTGTTCTGTTGACTCTGGGTCTCAGCAGGACCTGAGTAGTTGATGAAACCAGCATGTACCCACTGGAAAATGCTGCACAGAAATAAGTGAGAAATCATCAATGGGTTGTGAATCAAATCAACTTGAGATAGTAACATTCTTGCTGAGAGTCCTCTGGGAAAATTTCTATGCTATTGTTTGAAGGGACTTTTCCCCTCAATGCTTGAGATCAATGAGCAGATATGGCTCATTTGACCATTAACCATGTTTTCAATAGCATCATAAGGAATGTATTAATATTTCCACTTTCCAACTGAGGACATAAAGGTACAAGTCTGTACTTTTCATTGCTAATAGTTCCACATTTTTTTCAATGAGGAATGCTGACTGCTTTTCCTATATGATTGCTTGATATCAACCAGTGTCCACTATTGCCTTCAACACAAATGTCAGCCTCTTTTTGCATGTTTAGGTTTTCTGCTCTACTCTCCCTCCCCACGAGTAGTTATAGCCTTGTGGTAGGTGCTGTGACTTCCTGCCTAAATCATTCTACAGGAATAAAGGATTTAATATTCCAGTTGCTGAAACCTCACCTTTTAGTCCCCTTCAGATACAGAGTTGTAGACAGAGATCTGCCTCACTTAAAGTTATGCCCACAGCCTATGACCAATGACTAATCAAAGGTCATAAGGCCTGACTCTCACTCCCAAGTGGGGAAAACTTGGCAGCATTTTTCCTATCATCCCAACTCCCTGCCGTCATTTGAGATTACTTTGCAGTTCAACTTCTTTGGCCCAATCCTGCTTTTCCTTTCCCTTCTAGAGGTTAGCTCCCCAGCATTCTCCTGGTAGACTTCCTGTATTTCAAGCTCAATCTCGGTCTCTGCTTTCCAGAAAACCAATTGCATCAAGCCATATGCTACTTTGAGAGTTTAGATTTGCCATTATTTTATGGAGCTCACAGAATTAACCTTTCTACACCAATGCTAATTTGTATTTCCATTTTGAATATACATTTCCCAAGTGACTGAAATAAATTACAACAACAGTGGAATCTGGATGATAGGGTTAATAAAAGAGATTGAGTTTATAAGATTGAGTTTATAAGATTTAAGAGGGCCCTCATCTTAGAAGGCATTAGAAAAATGAGGGAATCTTATTCATAATGTGAACTAATTAGATTCAGATCTTGAATACATTAATTAGAAATCAGAGATATGAATTTAAGTGATTGGGAAAAAAAAGGAACATTTTCCTTTGCGATCTTCAGTGTTTGATAATTAGATGGAGATCTCAGAGAAATGTATGTTGTCCCTTTGAAGCTTCAATCATTGCATGACTATTGAAACAAAGACATCAAGTTTTCCACAGAGAAAGGAGTTTGAACAAGTGAGGAAACTTCTCTTGAGATGCCACGGATGTAGTACACTGGCTCATTATTATACCTAATGATGTCATTGATCGAACTTCTTAAGTACCCCATGACTGAAAGCATCCCAGGACAACCAGAATGAAGCCAAGAGGAATACATTTTTTTTTTCATATTAATAACACTTTTGGAGACATTTCATGGAGCTTTTCCAAATGTTTGAAAAGCTAAATAGATTTTTATAAGTTTTATTTTAGCATTCAGGTATGTTCTAGACAGTTATGTAACACTGTTCTCTCTATGAGTTTTTCCCAATGAATTTCCATAGTCTCATTCAATGCAACAACTATATTTTTAAGCTGTAGCTATAAATGTTTCCTATTTTCTCTGAGTTTTTTTAGCCTAAGATTCATGGCATTTCTATATTTCAAATGTTCTTTGTCATATCTTATTGATACCATTAACTCATAAAACTCTCTGATGCCCACCTCACCACCTACCCACCAGCAATATTTACTAAGGTTTAGAAATCGAAGATTAGCTAATAATCTGCGTTAAGGAAATGCATTGCCCTGTCTGTTCATGGAGAAATCCTTGTGACAAATTATTTGCTCAATCCCTTATTTTACTTATGTCATACCCTTAATTTTGACTTCAAGAATCATCTAAAATTACCTTTGAAATAAGTGAAACTATGCTGCAGAACCCAGCAAATTACCTTATCCTCTAAGAAGTCTCTGTTAGTTCAGGAATATTTAATGAACATCTATTAGGTGTCCAGAATTGTTTCAAATTTGGGAAACATTTGTTATTCCCTTCCTTAAGGAAACTTAATATTGTAGGGGAGGAAAATTTTCCTTCTACCCTCATAGCTTCTATGGCCAAACCTAAGAATTAAGCTGATATAAGACAAGTTAACAAAAGCATAAATTCATTTATTTACTTTTTTTTTTTTTACTGTATATGTGAGTCTTCGAAAGGAAAATGAAGACTTGCAGATAGCTTTAGGTCCAAATCATATACCCTTCTGTATAAAAAATAATAAATTGTGTGGCTGTGACAAGACAAAGGGACTTGGGGTAGGGCTGTGAATTGTGGAATAGTATCCAGCAAAAATATAAGGGAAGCTAATGGAAGATAAAGTTTATTTGAGTAGATTTGTTTGTATAGATCCATCCCAGCGTTGACTCCCAGAAAGTGAAAAAATGTACTTCTTGGGATAAAAGGACACTTTCTTTATGGGAAATTTTATGACCTGCTGTTAGGTAGACAAGGAAAGTCATTGAAACCTCCCATCATCTTCTGTCTCTCAAGTGTCTATAGCTCAAAATAGTCGATATACCAAAGTAGCATATTTTGGGGTGGCATTTTCTGAACTCCTTCAAAAACATAAAGTGATCCCTAAATCGAAGAGTTCTCTATGAAGGAGAAGTCTCAGATGTGTGGCAGCTGTGCATCAAATGTATGCTATATGTGTTAGCTGTTACACAAAATGAGTTTGAAAGCTTGCCAGTTCTACTGTTGGGATTCAGGAAAATAAGAGAAAGAGCCCTCCAGGCAAGGGAACCATATGTGCAGAGATTTGGGAGTTTAGTGGTGAAGTCCTGGACTAGCTCAGGGAGAGATATAGTCTGCAAAGGGGAATCACGGGGTAAAGGCCTGCTCAACAGCAAAGGACTAGTTCATCACTGTGCATTTCTCATGGAAAAGTCTAGTAATAAAAATTATGTCAGAGAAAGCAAACTGACCACCAGAGAGTTGAGGTCCCCTTCTGTAAGTAGAATTAATTACCCCTGGAAAATGGCTTCCCTCCAGGGACTATATGGCCCAGTCTCTGGTGAATCTAGGTGGTAACTAGTGATCCCTAATTGAATGTAAACTTCAGGGCTATGTGTTCCTCCCAGGTCAAGGTAGAAAAACAATTATTAATCTTCTCCATTGCTTCTTATCTACTGATTGAATAATTAAACCTAGGGTAATGTTGGAAGCTACATGTAGAAATTAGCAGTCTCCAACAATCAGGGTTCTTGAATGACTGGATGAATCCTACCATGCCCCCAGCTAATCCAGAACACTGACACCAAACTGATATACAAGTGGGGAATTCTAGCTTTTATTCTGTCATGCCACTGAAATTTTAGATTTTCTTCACTGCAGCTACCTTTGCCCTAACTAAGGCAAGGAACTATTAGAGGGTTTTTCATATAGGCATGATGTGATGATATATATACGTGAATAAAGAAAGATGTGTTGATATAAGCAATAAGATGATAGCAGTAGGATGTTGCAATAGCTACTAGAAGGTTTGGACCATATTGAGACTTCTATATAGCACAGAGAGATCATAGCTTTGGGCAAAATTTGGGTTGTCCATGCTACAGGAATTGCTCTTAGCTTACTTAAAAATAAGTTGACATGGTTCCCAGGTGTAAACCTGTACCTCTAAATCATAGATGGTTATAAACCAATGTTATCACAATAAAAAAGTAATATACATATAAATAAAAAGTGAGTGGCAATTTTAAAAATTAATGCAAGAAATCCAGTTAATTGTGAAATTCACAATACAGCAAAAATCTAGATTAGGTTGGGAGCACCCAGTAGGGAACAATCAGGATTGACTGTGTCCTGGATTACAACATTAAAATAATTTGAAATGAAAGATTTTATCTTTAATCTACATGTATCATATAAAGGAATATCTTTGGTTTAACTCTTCTCCATAGAAAACGGTTCTTTTTTCACATGGATGCTAGCCACCTCATAAAGACAGGGCTGCCAAGATATATTTCAAGCCAGAGTGCCTAGAGACTTATAAATGCATGGAGAGTGAAGCTTGAAGAAAGAAATCCCCTTTGCCGGGGTGTAGAATGCCAGACAATGAATCCTCACAGAGGCGACATTACAAATTAGAGTCTGGAAGGAGAGAAGAAGTCAAGGAAATAAGAGTCGTTAGAGAATGAATGATTGTGGTAATTAAGGTTATGGGTAAAGAAGGGTTTAGTTATTGCAATGCAAATAAATCAGGGATGTATTTTAAGCAGTGAAACAGTGTGCCTCATGGAATTTGTCAAGTTCTTGCCTTTTTTTGCTTCCAGATAACCTAATACTCTCATTAGGAAGTATCTTACTCTTGTAAGATACATATGAAAAAGATAATTGCTAAAATATGAATAGCATCTTAGGTATACACTGAGATGCCTTGACTAGTTTTGGATGAAAACAACAAAAAGACATCAAACATATTTCTCAATCAGTATTTAGCATATCATTACCAGCTTTGTCGGGGATAAGTGACACATTTGTAGGTGATGGTAATGAAGATGACATTTTAAATTCAGATTGACAAAACTCAAAGCATTTGTCACAGATTCACCAAATGTGACATTGGAAGTCTAAGGGGATGTTTGACTCACTAACTTGGAATATTGTCCTGTTAGAAGTTTCATATATAAGTTGATGATAACTAGTTTTTCAAATTACACTTTAATGTAATGAGGTGTTCTGTTTATTTTTTATATTTTGTGTTATTGTTTTTTTGGGAGAAGGGAATTTTTGTCTTCAGTGTTGGGAAGCTGATGATAGGAAATAAAATGTAGCATCCAGGCAGTTGTCTCAACTTTGGGTTTTCAAATTCCTTTATAAGGTTATAGACAAATTTGTATTTACATTAAAAAGAATCTTTTTCTGATTATAAGATGATGTTTTCAATCTATGAAACTTACATTATAGAAAGGTATGGGAATATAAGCATCTAAAACTGTTTATTGGTCTTTTTTCTAATACATCTGGTATGCTTTTTCCTGCAATGTTTTATTATATAATCAGAAATGTTTTTAACATCATTTTAATGGTTGCACTATGAGCCATCACATAGATGGATTATATGTTATATATTTTTAATAATTCTTTTCTTTCTGAATATATGGAATGTTTCCAAAAATTTGCTATGCAAAATCACTTGTGTACATGTGCGCATGCACGCACACAAACACACACAGAAAATTCCACTTGCATAAATCTCCTTATCTGTATCTATAAATACATGCTGTTTTCTTACCAGAGATTCCTAAAAATGAAATAGCTACATGTGTAAAATGATCGAACACTCTGGTTACATACTGTTGCCTCACCTCCAGGTCACCCGTAGTCATTTACACCACACCAGTGACCCTTGTTGCCTTGACCTAGCCAAGCTCTGATGATAGTTCTTGTTCTTAAGGTGTCATTTTGACAGATGAAAAATGGGATCTTATTGTATTTATCGTGTTATTTTCATTTCTCTGTCTAGGAGAAGAAATGGATTTTTTTTCATTTGTTAATTGACCATTCATATTTTTCTTTCTTTGAATTGACTTTCTTACTCTTTTCATATCATTGTTTTCAAGATACTGATTTATAGCAGTATATTTTTAGAGATACGTATTCTAAGATCTTTTTTCTTTTTTACTTTACTTTTGTCCATATATCTTTTCATTTTTCCACAAACATTGAAATTATAGCCTTAAAAATCTTTATCAGTGATGCAGTCATTTAAGTTTACCTCTATTTTATTCTCTTCTAGTTATTTGTTCATTTATTTTGAAGATGATTTCTTAATTTATTTTGGTATGTTTATTTTATTTGGCTAACACTTAAGTTGTGTTTGTGTGATATACTGTCCAAAGAAAGTCATTGAGGAGAGGGAGTATATAATGACTTTTTAAATCTATGAGATTTAAATGAGAGCTATATTATGTGTTTTAATACATTAGTATTTTCCTTAACCATCTTCTCAATAAGATGGTTGCAATATCTTAAGCATAGTCCCTCTTTTATGTGTAGAAATTATGACATACATACACATGCAAATATAACTATACAAATATAATCATATCTGCTGGTTAGAATTTTCAGGCAAACAAGAATTCTAGCCTCTGTTCGAATACAACTATCCCTTCGTTGGGTTGATTTATGATGCTTGTTCCATCATACCATATATCATATATCATGTAACACATAACATTATTACATATCCCCTGATGTTTTCAAACGGCTTACATTAGCTCACAAATCTGTCATATTACACTAATAAATCATTTAATTGTGCTTTTATAATAGATATTATATTTATAGTATATATCTGATAATGGAAATTCCTTCTTTCACTTTCCATATAGCTTCTTCAAATGGTCCCAAATAAATTAAAATTAAAAAAAAACTATATTATTTCAAATTATTCCAAGTATTTTTCCATCGGGATTTTAGCCAACCCAAGAAGTATTTTGGACATAAATAACATCTTTTTGAGTATTCAGTCTCTCCACTCTGGGAAATCTTGTGCTTTTAGTTTATCTTTTTCATAGCTCTTAGAAAGTATTGTAGCTTTGCTTATGTGAATTCTAGGCATTTCCCACCGCAATTGATTATTTCTATGCATTTTATATAGTTACATTGTTTTGTTAAAGGAAATTTAAAAATTATATACTCTGGTTTTACTGATGTGTGATATCTTGCTTTTTTAAAATCAGTTTTACTCAATTTTATTATTATAGTATTTAATTCTCTAGATGATTTTTAAAGAAATAGATGTGATGCCATCATTACAATCATCTTCATTTGTTCTTTCCGCTAGGGCTAGCTCTTATTTGTTCTTCCTTCTTCTCTCTTCCTTTCTTTGTCTCCCTCTCCTTGACTAGAACTGCTAGAAAAATGTTAAATGTAGTAGCACTAACAAGTTTCATTGTAATATTGAAACACTGGATAAAAATTCCCTCATCTATGTTTTCCAAAATGTTACCCTTGTAAATATTTGTCTCTCCACATGCTCTGGAAGAAAAGAATTCCTTGTTGTTTTTTTTTTTAAAGTATGCAAAATGTCTCATTGAAGTGTTATGTTTTTGCATGTTAAAGACATGAGAAATCCTGGCTACAAATTTTGTTTGACTCCATTTTCTAACGTCACAGAAAATTTTCAAAGTATTTTAAATATTTTAATATTTCATAGTATTTTATTCATGTTTCATTGAAAGAAATTAGCCACTAATTAAAGCAAAACTCTGTCCTAAACAGAAGAAGAACCAAAGATGTGAGGAAAGCTGCCCTGGGTGTAGGCAGTAAGAGGATGCAATTGTCTGAAAAGTATTTAAAAGCAATCGTAAACCCAACTGAAAATCAGGGTCATTATATGTCTATATTTTGGTTTGTCTGAGTTCAAAATTTAGATAATCAGTTTCAGTTTCTGTTAAGTCTTTGTAATATATATTTAAGCTTTAAATTTATATGTTTATGAATTATCTTTAATAAGTGTTATATTCTACAGGGAAGTTAATTTCAAGTTCTCCCATTTCTATAGGGACTCTCACTGCAGTGACATGTGACATATGTTCATTTTGAGAGCTAGTGGGCAAAGGATAAAATTACCCATATTCGCTCTGGGTGAAGTTTGTGTCACTGTGGGATGATGTCGTCTTGCATCTGCATAGCAAATTTGAAATAAACAATAATAATGCAAAAATAGTGAAGACAGAGGAGCAGAACTTGGGTCATTTTAATTAAATAGCTCATTGTGATCATTTGAAATTTTTCTTTGTGCTTAAAATTTCAATCACTGAAAAAATAGGGAGAGGGATACAATATTTTCATTTGCTGGATCAGATTTTGGGTTACTATGGGAAAGCTTTCACTAAATTAGAGCAATATATTTAAGTGGATATTTTCCTTCTCGTCTTAGGATGCTAAAGCTGAGATTTGTCCCCCTCTATTGGTCAGTCATTGATCTCAGATGGGGGATGAGGCATTTTCCCTGTGCCCAGAGTTGTCCAGAGAAGGCAGCTGTGAGCAGTTAGCTCTCAGTCCTCCTAGCAGTTAGGATAGTTCACTGATCTGAGTGGGGAACCAATAGAAGGTGCTACAGGTGTCAACTTTTCTTCCCATTTATTCCGTTAAAAAATTTGTCCAGTTATTTGTTAAGAAAACTCTTGCAGGGTGAAAACTGGCACTCCCCAACACCCCACCATGACTGTGTATCTATCTATCTGTCTTAATCCCTGCAACCTGAGAATGCTACTTATATGCACAAAAGTAAATAAAAGCAGGATCTTTGCAGGCATGATTAAGAAGCTTGAGCTGTGTGCGAAGTGCCTGGATAATCCAGGTAAACCTTGATGCAATCACGTGCAACCTTGTAAGGGGGAGGCCCAGGGAATTTTACAGGAGATACCAAGAGAAGGTCACGTGAGGGGAGGCATTGAAGTGAGGCAGCCATGATCAAGGCCTGCCAGAGACCCCGAAAACTAGAAGGGGAAAGGAATCAATTCTCTTTTAGAACCTCCTAAAGGAGCAAGGAGTAGACCCTACCAACCCCTTGATTTTGTCCTCCAGAACTACTAAAGAATACATTTCTACTGCTGGAAGCCACTCAATCAGCTGTAATTTATTACAGCAGCCATAGGAAATTAATTCAGCACTGCCTTCAGATTCACAGGTAAGCCGGTCTGAATTAAACATTTTCATTTTAAACAGATACACCCACATTATGGTAGGCTGTAAATACCATAACTTTCCCCAATATTCATGGGATTTTTCCCTTAGCAGATGTTTTAGAGGTAATATTGGTGCTATATGTTGTTGAATCCCACCTACCGTGTATTACTTTTTCATTGTTATGTTTGTATTTATTCTCTTTCTGGTTTGCCTATCACGTCCTCTTGAGTAAGGATTACTTGATAAAGGTGAAAGAAAAGAAGTTTTAAAATCATGGAGTTCTCCTGAACTCCAAAACTTCGGCAAGCTACTTAAAGTAGTATAAGGCTACTTAAAGCCTCAGGTTTCTTTTATATATCACAGTGATGATACCCATGATGTAAGGAATAGCTGTATGGATTAAATGAATAGCTGTATGGATTAAATGAATAGCTGTGGATTAAATGAAATTGTTAGGGGGAAAGGATGTCCTGAGATAATCTCATACAGGCTTTGTGGACTCCACCCCCACTCCAGACTAAAGCCATCAGGACATTGGGGAAGACAAATCCCATCACCACCAAGGGGAGGGTGGCTGGGACCTGAGGGTGGAGTTGGGCAGCCAGGTTGGATATAAAAACCAAACACGTGGGCCTTGCTCACTCTCTGGCTCGCGATCGCTCACCTCCTGGCTTCACCGCTCCTGGCTGGCGGCCAACTCTGAGAGCGCCATTTTGGGATTCCTGATTGGCGGATCGGGTAGGACTCATTTAAAACTTTGTCTCCCACTTTTCTCCCAGAGCTGTACATTTCCTCATTTCCCCTTCCCGTGTAAATAAACCTTTTATTAACCCTTCGTGTGTGCCTGCAGTAGAGCATTGATAAGTCCTTTTAAGCGCGCGGGTGAGGACCCACAGTCAGGCACCCTGTTTTGTATCGGGGTTGCTCTACAACAAAATAACGAATGTAGAATGCTTGTCTTGGGCAGAGGGAAAAAATAAATAAAGCTCCTGTCTTTCTCTTTTCCTGAGGAACCTAGTATATGCTTTCGTATCATAGCAACAATTAAGTAAATAAGTACACCAGTTGCTAAATTGGACACACTTAAAACTCAAACTGCAAGTTGATTATAAATATTTAGCAACAGATATTAGAAAAAGTATGTCATTTACAAACATGTTAAATGTTGCAGTAAAAAGTAATGTGGAAACATATTCATAACTCTGAGGGCTAAATGGTTTTTTTTCTAGCCCTTTTAAAATAATTTCTCCAAGAAGGAGTTACAAAAATAAGCTGTGACTGTCACTTTTTAAGCTAGTACTTTGTGATTTGAACACAAAAACGCAATCAATAGTAACCTGATTTTGGAAATACATGGATGTGAGAGGTCTATTTGGTATGGCCCAGATATTGCCATACGTATGCAAACATGTTAGCAAGTCTTACTGTTCAAATATTAATGGGTTCACTAGACATTTAAGTGGCATTCTCAGGTAACCAGACTGTGGCCTAAGATTGAACTACTTTGGTAGGAAAGAGACCAAGAAAACACATGAAAGTTAATTACTTCAAAAGAAAGTTGCCTTCAAACTGAATTGAAATAAAGAGTGGAGACAGTGATATCTAATGGGCATTTTGGTGACTCAGTGAATCCAGGGCCTGCCTGGAAGGTAGGAGAGCCCAAAGGATATCAAAAGATATACAAGAACATTGTTTACCTTGTAAACTGAACAGCAAGTGACTTAAGGTGTGCTCTGTGCTGCTAGATAAAATTAACTCTTGAAGTTCATTAACTGATTTGCTGCTAAAATGACTCCGAGTATATATCCTAGCTCCGCCAGTGAGGTTCTTGTGTTCTCCTGATTTGCTTGGGTGAAATACATACATTATATATAATGTAATGCATATATTATATATTATATATGTAATACATACATTATACATTATATATAATGAAATACATACATTATATATTATATATAATGTAAAATATTTTAAATCTGTCCCTGTCACCTGGCACAGAATTGTTAAAATTCTTGTGATTTTCTTTCTTTTTTTTTTTCATAGGTGCATTAGGAATATCTTTTGTTCTATTATTTGGTCTTTGACATTGGTTTCTGACTCTAGGCTCCTAAATTCTTTGGACTCTCCTGGGTGTGTGTGATAATTCCTGGATGATAGGAGTGTCCTTTTTTCTAATGAGATGACTCTTGGGTTTTTGAATGGAAGCTGATCACTAAGAAGACAAAGTCATCTTGATTAGAAGCTTGAAAATCACAACCTTAGGCCCCATTCTCCAGAGAGGAAAAAAGGACTAGAAATTGAATTAATAATATCTTATGTGATAAAACCTCTATAAAAACCCCAAAAGTATGTGATACACAGATTCTAGGTTGGTGAACACATACACATCCACTTAGAATGTAGTGTATCCCAATTCCATGGAGACAAAAGCTCCTATGCTTATGACCCTTCTGGACTTTACATATATTTATATATCTGCCTATATCTATCTATAAATCTTCCTCTGGCTGTTCATCTATGTCTTTTATCATGCCCTTTATTATATAATAATCTGGCAAATGTGTTTTCTCAGGCCTGTGAGCTGTTCTGGCAAATGACCAAATTCAAGAAGAAGGTCTTGAGATCCTTGATTTATAACCGGTTAATCAGATGTACAAGTGCCAACCTGGGGCTCTCAATTGGCATCTGAAGTGGGGAAGGGGGAGGAAAAGACTTTGTCTTTAACCTGTGGAGTCTGATGCTAACTACAGGTAGACAGTGTAGGCACAGAGTTAAATTGTAGGATACTCAACTGGCTATCAGGAAATTGTTTGACATGTGGAAAACACACATCTAGTGTCAAAAGTATTGGGAGGGGGAATAAAACCCAGAAATGTGTTTTTCTTTAGTCTGCAAATTCTGACCAGTAGTAAATGTATGTGTGGTTATGTTTATAGTAGATTTATAGATGTGTGCATGCTGTAGCTTCTATAATAAACAATTACCTATTCTGGGACTACCAAGAAATATTGAGAAGTTGGTAAGGGAATACAGATTAAAATGAAATACAGTATTCATGTGTTCATTCCATCAATCCAGGGAAGCAAATGTATTCCTGACTTGCTGCAAATCTCAAATGTTAGAACACCTCTGATGTCATGAAACTAGTCAGTGTAAGTACTGGGGTCAATCCTGAACTCCATTTCCAGCCTCCCTCCCTCTCTGGAGAATAGAACCTGGAATCTGCAAGTTTCTAATGATGGTCTGGTCTTCCTGATGAGCAGCCCCATTCAGGAGCCCACCCACAGTCACCTCACTGAAACAAAAAACAACTTGATACCATCCAGCAACTGTGTGAGTCCCTTAGGAATTATGTCAGAATTGGGATAAGACCAAATATGAGAACAAAAGATGCTCACAGTACTCTTATCATTTAGAAAATTGCATTTTAGAAGCACTTCCCTAGGACCCAAGGGCAGAGACCACTGACTATGTTTTGTAATTCACCGCCCAAAGGTATAGAAAATATGGATGATGCATTTAATAAAGAGCGGTTCCTGTTGCTTAGGTGTACACATGGGACCCTTTGGCTCTGGACCAGTCTCTTGTCCTCAGTCCATTTGTTTATAATTTCTCTGAGCTCCCATTAATACAGGAACGAAGCATGGACTTTGTAGTACGTGATTGGGACAAGACTTGAATTTCCTAAATTGTAACCCAGTTTAAGGCTAGTGAAGTTTTCAGACTAAGTAGATTCCTAGACTTTGACAAACCATCACTAATCTTCACCGCTGGCTTGGACAACGGTGTCAACAAGTTGCCACATTTCCTTGGGTAGCAATGATTTCTTATATACAATGGGCATCTCAGTGCCAACTTCACAATGTTTTGTGATGATTTTTTCTGTATGAGGTATTTTACTCGGCAGTTTATATATTTTGGGGGGCAAGCAGTTCTCTCCAATCACTCCAATAAGATTCTGTGGTTTGACTCAGTATATTTTAGAACTTGCAAGCTTATCTATGGATTCTGTTTTTAGGCAAGTGACATTTTCTTTATCATTTTTCAATCTGATGCATCTGCCTTCATAAATCATATACAAAGTTGATAAAAGCAGAGAGCACAGCC
The DNA here is from genome assembly GCF_964194135.1 of Talpa europaea. Classification (NCBI taxonomy): domain Eukaryota; kingdom Metazoa; phylum Chordata; class Mammalia; order Eulipotyphla; family Talpidae; genus Talpa; species Talpa europaea. The sequence goes on along the minus strand of NC_140078.1, from coordinate 89,416,020 downwards.
TTAGGAAAATCCAACAGGTTGGCAGCTATTTATAATTTGACAATTTATGAGAACAAATGTCTCCATTACATAAATAATTCCCTTGCATTTCATTTGCTTATACACCATTATTTCTACAAGTTTGTCACAAAAAGAATAGGGATCAATTTATCTTCATAGCTGGTACATGGGTAAATGTGAAACACAATACATTCAGTCCTACTTGCCAGGAAGGTAATACTAATATTTTATAAAAATATACCTGAATTTTAGCCAAAGGCTAATGGGCCACAGAGATATAAAGAGCCCTGTGAGTAATTTGGCCTTGAGCATTTTCTGTGTACTCCAGCGATCATGGCTACTTTCACCTGAGTTGTTATCTCTGAATGGAAATATGAACTGTCCTTACCTGTTGTTTAGCTTTTTATCTTGTCTCATCAGCATAAGAGGGAGAGCAGTGGGAATGTTTCAGGGCATGTTTGTCGGCGGCCCAGTAGAACCCTGCATGTTTTAAGGATCAGGAAACCTGTGCTCTAATCATTACCCAGTGTTGGGCAGCCTTGTGCCATTCACTGAAAGAGCATTCTGAGAACCATTACTAAGTAAGTATAGAACAGATATGTTTGGTTATTTATGAAATCATTCACAAGTGATTTTATAATCATTATAAATGATAAAATCATTTATAAAATAAGGAAACTGTGTGCTTAAATGAGCTTTATTAACTGCGCTAAATTTGAAAGCTATATTTCCAAGCATCCCCTTCTTGGTGTGCTTCCAGAATAGAGTTGACCAAGAAAGGAAAGCTGTACAAGATTGGAAGGCAGAAATGAAGCTGAACTCACACTCTTGGAAGGAACTTGCAGTTGGATTCCAGAACATCAGACCAGAAGTATCTAGTGAATTCCAGTTTGTCTTCACTGTCCTCCTGACCTGGCCCCATTTTTGTCTTCTTAATGGCTGGTCTTATCAACCAAGAGTGACCCCAAACCAAAAAAAAAGGCCCCAGTTAACATAGGCATCCACTTCCTCAGAAAGGGCAGTGATTATAGACAGATGAATCTTTCTAGCTTCGTCTACTTGGTGGGTAAGATGGCAAAATCCCAACAAGCTCTGTCTTCACAGCTCCACTGATGTGGAAAGGTATTTTGCTTTGTTTATTTGATATGCAATCAGGTCTAATATTATCGGGAAGGTGTTTATTCATGAATAGGAATCATGATTTGTTTCCACAGCCAAGGAGCAGTCTCAAGGTGTGTTCCAACAGGGTCAGAGTATTGGGGAGTTTTAATGGGTCAAGTAGGGAAATACTCTGAGCTTTGCTCATTTGTTGTGAAACTTTCGGATTGGTTTTTAAATCCCTTTGTCTGTCTATGATAGTTTACTTCAGACAGAAGGCAGCAGAATGGGAGTCTGTTGTGGTAATCAGCAGACATCTTCTCTTACTTGTAGTTGCAGCAGAAATGTAACCATAAGTCTCAGCACAGCAAGCAGTTAGAAACAAGATGGAATCTGAGTCCAAATGGTTATCACAGCTTCTAGCATTTTCTGGCAAGCACTAACTTTTGCATGTGCTCCAGTGTTTCAGGTCAATGTGGTTAGTCACTTTTTTTTTTTGGATCCCTGCACTGCCTGCTTCTAGACCTTCCTTTCATTATTTCCTCCCACATTCAAGTAAGATTCAATTCCTGTCATATACCCCATTCTCATAACATTTATAAGTGGCCACATTCTTTTGCTAAATGTGGGCAGGAACAGATTCAGATTCATAGGATCCCTTTCAGTTATGACGTGAAATAGTTCTTTATTTCAAAGACTCAACCTGGTTATTCTAAGAATAGTAACAAATGCTTTCATTTAATGTTACATTTTTATGAAATGTAGGTATTATTAATACTGTTTTTTTTAATTTGTTTTTTTTTTAAAGATTTATTTATTTATTTATTTATACAAGCACTGGGTACAGTCAGAAGCGCAGGAGGGTGAAAGAATTCACCAGAGACAGAGGGGAGAGCAGAACAGGCAGACTGACGAAATACACTGTTGAGGGGAGCAGCGGGCAGCAGGAGAGGTCTGCGCGCCATGTGGGACCCTCGCCTGGTGGCCAGGGATCGAACTGGCACTGCAGAGGCTGCGGGCAGCTTCGCAACCCAGCGCCTCAACTGGGTGCCACCAGGGAGGCCCTCATACTGATTTTTATAGAACACATTTTAAGAATACATCTAGTGTGATTCACACAAATTGTGTGATCATCGTTCAAACCAGTGTGTCTCACTCCACGATATGAGTCCTCAGAGTACACAGACATCTCTGGTCCATACATGTGACTCACACTTAGAAGATGTGTGTTTGCATTAAGCACAGTCCTAGGTAGAAGGGACCCATTGTTTTCAACATATTGATAAAGAATTCAACATGCTCAAACATTAAAATTAATGCATAAAATTGTACTGTCCAATATGATCTCCACTGTCCTACTTAAATGCAAATTAATTTAACTTTAATAAAATTCAGTTTTAGTTACATTACGTCAAAAGTTCAAGTGCTCAGTAGCCACATCTGGTTAGTGGTTACCTAGTCAAACAATATAGATGGAATGATGGGCATATTTCCCATGAGGCCATTCTAATGTAGAAGATAGTCCCCATTTTAAGGAAGGCAGAAGGTCCATTGCTCGCTCCATTTTAAGGTACTCAAACCCCTTTTTCTCCGTTCTGACACAAAATCCCCTTCAAGTAGAACATTAAATTTAATGTATAGCTTAGGAGAAACTGTATTTTCCTTTATAAAGGTCAGTGCTTTTTGTACAGCGTCATTGCATACAGAGTTGAAAACCAGATCCAACTCACCTACAGCGTCACATAAATATTTTAAGACTGTGTTTTATAAACTGTAAACTTTATTGTAGGCTTTGATTCCAGAGCAGGTGAAGTCTATAAATCATCAAATCCCACCAGTCGTGGCTATTGTTTTAGTGCCTGCGTCTTCAGGGGTACCACACACTACCCCAGCAGATTGGATTAACAGCTCTCCAGGGGCGCTTCTGCCTTCTAAAAGAAATACTGATTGAACCAGAAGGAAATGCCTCCTTCTCAGACAGATGTGCATAAAAGGAAAACCTAGGATTTACCAACAGCACAATGGACTACAAAGAGGAAACCAATCACCCTCTTCAGGGAAAGCATTAAAGAGTTTATCATTCTTTCAGACCAGAAAGGTTTTGAATGGTGAGCACAGACCTTTACAGCTGCAACAGACTTCTTGCATTTTAAGGAGCAGCATAATAGCATCCCCAATTAGGAACTAATTAGAAAAATAAGTAGCAGTCTAGAATTTTGGCAGCTATCCCTCAAAAAAGAAAGCAATCAAAACACTTCAGATTCACCTGCATCAACATCAGTGCTGTGAAATAGTTGCCTTAAAGTGTTCTTGCCTTTTTTTCTATATGGTTTTTCTAGAAGTAGAATCTCTGCTTTCTATAATAATTATTAAAAATTATATAGGTATTGCACATCGGGGTCTGTTTTCTGGCAAATTGTTTCCTAAACTGGAATGTGTGTAGAACCAGGTGTGGAAAGTAGTTGGAAGTTTGTAAGATTCTGTGATATTTTTAATTTTTATAATTAGAATATACATTTATTTTATTAGAGTGTTATAGAGTTTAGAAATACATTTCCAGTTAGAAAGATACTCTTTCTGGGCCTCCCTGGTGGCACAAGGGTAGTTAAGCACTACACTATGAAGCAATCCGAAGCCTCTGCAGCACAAGTTCTATCCCTGGCCGGCCAGGGAGCAACCCACGTGGCATAGCAGACCTCTCCTGTCTGGCCTGCTGCTCCCCTCAGCAGTGTATTTCAGTCAGTCTGCCTGTTCTGTTCCCCGCTCTATCTCTGGTGAGTCCTCTCACCCCCTGCATCTCTGGCCTGAGCCCCAACTCTTGTATGCATAAATAAATAAATCTCTAAAAAAAAAGATACATTTTCTATGCAGCTATAATTTCATTTGAAAAATAATCTCATAAGAATAGACATTCTCTGTTAAAGTCACTATTTCTCAAGCTGGTGTTGGTGCATCCTTTAAGGTATATTATAAAGGCCTTTGAGAACTTTGAAAAGAATTTCTTCTACTGAGGCCTGAGAAAAGTTTGTGTAGATTACAATGCATTTTAGTAAATCCTTTGCTAAAGTCTGACATGTCATTTGATAGCTCCTTCTTTGATTTTTTTATATTTGCAAATAGGGACAAGGAAACCAATCCTATTGCTCAGGCAATTCATGAAGTCTTCTTGAATTGTAAAATAAGGGAAATCTGCATTTAGCTGGCCTGCAGTGAGATACTGCCTTGAAGTGATCAAGTATGACGGTTTCAGGAGGCCACTGAATAAAAGTTGGTCCCTTTTCATTCTTTCCCCACTTGATAGCATGTAACTCTGCTGGCACAGCCCCAGGAGTACCATTTCTACTCTGTAAAAGTGGGGTCTGCTTGTGGCCTGTGTCATATGCTATGTACTAGATGCTATCTTGTCTTGAGATGAGGGTTTGGGGGTTACTACTTGCCTGTGTTTTTTGGAAGTGCACATTTTATCATAACTCTGTGCTCAGAGATTTTCCTCTAGTCTTAATTGAGTTCTTATTTAATACTTTTACCATCAAAGAACACACTTGACTTACTAATTTTTAGATTTTTAAATTTATTTTTGCATAGAAGAACTGGGGTATAGGCGTGGGGTAAGGGAAGGTGAGAGGATTCACCAGAGACAAAGGGGGAGCAGAGAAGGTAGATCTACTGAAATACACTGCTAAGGGGAGTAGCAGGTGAAACAGGAGACTTCTGCTGCGCCATATGTGGGTTACTCCTTGGCTGGGGATGGAACTCAGGTTGCAGTGGTGATAGCGTGATAATGCTGAGACTCAACCCCTGTGCCACCAGGGAGGCCCCATACTGTATGACTTAAATTAAGTTGGTGAGGATGATTTGTAGCCAAGAATATAGTTTATCTTAGGGACTACTCTATAGTCACTCTGTGTGTGTGTGTGTGTGTGTGTGTGTAAAATCTCAGAGTTCTTTTGTCCATGCATCATCCTTCAACACTTAGGTTGTTTACATGCCTTGGTTATTGTGAATAATATTTTATGACTAAGGATATATTTTATTTTAGTGAATAGAACATAGTTGTAATACATATATATCTTTGTGTGTGAGTATATACTTATTTTCATTCAAGTATCTTTATTATTTTGCTTTAACCATCAGACATGATTTTAAAGATCTCCTGAGTAGGATAGACATCATTATTTTTATGTCTAGTATACCTCTTCTAATGGTCTCTCTTTCTGATGCTCCAAGTCTTATTCTGTTACCATTTCTTTAGGGATAAGTTTTCTAGCTAACAAAGTTTCTTAGATCTACTTTATCTGAGAATGTATTTTTGCTTCATTCCTGACGTATATTTTCACCAGATAAGGAATTCGCAGTTTGCATTCTTTCTACACTTGAAATATGTTCTACCGCTTTTCATGGATACCACAGTTTCAGCTGAGAATCAGCTGAAAATAACCTGTTGCTTCTCTCTGACTGCTTTTCAACATTTTTTGTTTTTAGTTTCCAGAAGTTTAATTACGATATATTCTGGCATGCAGTATTTGTGTTTTTCATATTTGCTGTTCACTGAGTTTCTTAAACCCGTAAGTTTATGTATTGTACCAAATTTATAAAATTTGCTTCATTATTTCTTTAAAACATTTGTGTACATTCTCACCTTCCAGGATATTAAATGAAAAGAAAAATTAGTGTTTAATTTCCATGTATTTGTGTATTTGCTAGTTTTCTTCTGTTAGTTTCATTCCATCGTTGTTGGGTATAATGTATAGAATGTTGTGTGATTTCAATCATCTTAAATTTCTTCAATCTTACATCATCATTAAATTTGGGAGATCAGGAGGAGAACTGAAGGAAAGTGAATCTCATTTTCCAGTGTTCCCTATGCAAAGATTTTAAAGAAAATGTTTGAAGCCTAATAGGTAATTTACCCTGGAGATGTTCGTTTGAGAAGAATATATAGTTTAGGTGATGTTGTGTATATGGCTGTCAAGTCTAATGGTTATGGTGTTACTCAAATCCTGTTTCTTAATTGCTATTCAGTCGGATTGTTTTATTATTGAAAGTATGGTACTGAATTTTCCTGGCCTTGTTTTGCTATTTTTCCCTTCATGTGTGACAAATTTCATATATTTGGGAGTTCTAATGTTAGATGCATATATATTTATGATTGTTATATATTCCCAATGATTTGACACTTTATTATATAATGGCTCTGTTTCTTTGGACAAGTCCGTTTTGTCTGATAAGTATATTCATCCCTGCTTTTTTTTTTTTTACCAATTGCATGGAATATTCCTTTCCTTTCTCTTCAGCCTATATGTGCTCTTGAATTTAAAGTGTTTTGTAGACAGCGTATAGTTTGAATTTTCACTGATTCAACCTACAATAATATATGTATGTATGTATATGTATATGTTTGTGTGTGCGAGAGAGGGGCGATAGAAGCGTGGATGCATGATTGATTGGGATATTTAATCCACTTCCTTTGAAAGTAATTACTATAAAGGAAAACCTGCAATTGCCATTTAGTTATTACAGTTTTCTCTGTCTTGTAGCTATTTTGTCCCACTTTTTTCCTCTATCTTCCTTTGTGTTTTTTTGGTAATGATATGTTTTGATTCTTTTTTCATTTTCCCCTGCGTATCGTCTATAGAGATTTTCTGTAGTTACCATGAGGATTACATAAACTATCTTAAAGTTAAGGCAATTTACCTTAAACTGTTAACAAATTAATTCAACACATGCCAAATTCTACTTATATACATTATCACACATCCTACTTCGTGTTATTCATGTTTCAAATTATTATGTTTCTACTGTATATCAATTAATACATGTTTTTTAGTTATTTTTATAATTTTATCTTAAGGTCTATACCAGAACTAAGTGATTTACGTGCCAAAATTATTATGCTATAGAATCCTGTATTTGCCTGTGTATTTACCTTTCCAGAGAATTTTACTTTTTGCATATTTTTGTGTTGCTATCTTAGCTTTATTTCCTTTCGATTGGAAGGTCATCTCTGAGCATGTTTTGTAAGGCAAGTCTAGTGGTGATGACCTCCTACAGCTTTTGTTTATCTGGGAAAGTTTTCATTTCTTTCATTGTTGAAGGACAGTTTTGCCTGATAAATAATTCTTGGTTGAAAGTTCATTTTTTCTTTAAGACCTTCATCCTATTCCTTTCTGACTGCAAGGTTTCCACTAACAATCCATGGCTAGTCTTATGGGGTACTGGGATACACGAGGAGCACCTTTTGTGACTCCCTTAGATTCTCTTTGTCTATGACTTTTGTAAGTTTTATGACAGTGGATCTCAGCATGGGTCTCTACAGAATTTGTTGAGCTTGTTGACTTTGTATGTCCTTTCCCTCCCCACTTACGAGACATCTCCAGTTACTTCTTTAACAGTATCCTTTATTTCTCCCTCCCCCTTCTGAGACCCCCCACATGAACATTTGTTTGCTTTGCATAATTCTGTTAGGTGGTTCTTGTTATTGTTTTTTTTTATCCTAATTCAATCCTTTTAAATGAACTACATTGAAATTCACTGGTCAGTTTGGTCAAGTCTGCTCTTGAACCTCTCCAGTAAACTAAGGTTCAAGACTTTATTTGTCAGTTTAGTTTATTGCCTTGATTAGACTACGTTTCACAGTTTCTTTGTATGTCTTGTAATCTTTGGTTGACATTTGGATAAATAGCTACTTCTCTTGGTCTTTAGGACCTGACTTCATGCATGGGAAGATTTTCACCAATCACTCCAAGTAGATATGCCTGTTACTTTTCAAATATTTTCTGGGGATGTGTCATGTATTGGCCTATGTGTATGTCATTTCACGGTTAAAACAATTTGCTTTTGTTTCTTCTCAATAGCATGGGATCACTCTTCCTGCCCTCTGGTGTCTCTGTGGAACTGTAGTCTCTCTGGTTCTCTAATAAGTCACAATATTGACCTTTGTTCTTTGCATCCAAATACTGTCATTCTTAATTCAGGTAAGTCAGAAACTAGTCCCTCAGCAGCCCTTGAGAAACAGGAATGTTGGATGCACTGTCCACTGGTGTGACTCTGGAGAAACCAGAAGTCAGATGTTTTCTCTATCACATCGTGTTGTACTAGGGAGGGAGAAGAACTAGGTTCAGTGAATGTAATACACCTTCCCGCTCACTTTGATGCAACTCTTATTGGCTTTGTACTCATCTGGGATGCTGCAACCTCATATTTCTGAAATTCTCATATAATTAACCTGTATTTTGTTATTCAGTTGACATTTTTTTGGGGGGGGTGGGAGTGGGCCTAAATACCCTATTCTGCTATCTTGCTGATATCACTGAAAAGCTACATAAGAACCTCTTAATTCAGAATATGGAAATAGAGCATATTAAAATATCAGAATATCTTTTTGAGTGATTGCTCATCCAAGATGTATGCTTTGTTGTAATAGACATGTCACCCCACAATTTCACTTATTCATTTTGTTTCTTCTCAATGCATGTGACCTCACACAAACATTCACCTTTGTGTTTGTGGTAGCATTCATCTTTATGCATTCAGTTACAAAGGCCCTCACTGAAGGAATGTTAGCTAAAATATTCATTGCTAGGTATAAATGGTTAGCAAGCAAAACCCAGTTCTTGCACACATGCAGTTTCTAGCCTAGTCAAGGATACAGATATATAATAAATAAGGGACTTAGGTCAAAGTAAGGTAAACTCACATGACAAATGTGCTTCATATCTTTGAACAGAATAAACAAAGATACTTTATATGTAGTAATTATACTGAAGGTGGTGAATTACCATACAAAGCAACCTAGCATAGTTAGAATATTCTGCAAACACACAAATCCTCAAGAAAAAAAATCAGCAAAAATTAATACTTCTTTCATTTATTAGAGGGAGCTCTGTACTTTGACCCTCAGATCCCCAGATATTTCTCCATTTAGAGTCAACTTTCCAGCAGCCAGACAGATATTTTTGACTTTAGGATAGTATTAGGAGAACTTGAGCCATAGAGGAGTAGTTATAAGACATGTGCAATGAGTGGGAAAAGAGTGGCCTGCACTTGATTTATCCTGGTGCCTCCAGTTTCATATTCAAAAGTTTTCTTGCTTTAGCTCTGACATTTCAAGTATGAAAAGCAAAGTCAGCAAGTTCACTTAGTGACTATTAAAAAAACAATGCCAAAATATTCTAGGTAGACGAGACATAGAAGCAAAAGTAGTGAGGGCAAAATGAGTAAGAGAACTCTTAGTCAAAGGAAAGGAAGGAGCATCCAGCATTCTGATAATGAATGGCCATGGATTGGGAATGCTGAGACTATTTCTGGTGTAGAAAGGTTTCTATTCTTTGTTTCTCATCTAAAATACCTTAAAAACAAATGAAATTATTGAAATAGTCTTCTTAAAGTAGAATGTGGACATTATTTGGAGAGCCATATGATATCTTCCAAAATTAAATTTCTTCTCGGGGCCTCCCTTTTGGTACAAGGAGTTAAGTCATTATCAAGCTATCAGCAGTCACTGCAACATGAGTTCAAGCCCCAGCCAGGGAGCTAACCCACATGGCGTAGCAGACCTCTCCTGTCTTGCCTGCTGCTCCTCTCAGCAGTTTATTTCAGTAGATTCGCCTGTTCTGCTCCCTACTCTGTGTCTGGTGAATCTCTCACCCCTCCCCTGCACCTCTGACCTACACCCCAGTTCTTGTATGCATAGGAAATAAAAATAAATCTTTAAAGAAAAAAAAAATTCTTCTCTGATTGTGAGGAATTCTTCCTAGAGCAAAGTGGAGCTTAAAAGTTCTTTTGCAACCTCTTTCAACATCCTTCCCACTAACCCATTTTATGTTGGGTATTTTAAGCCATGTCCCTTAAAGCATTAGAACCAAGTGGACTGAATACAGATTCTAGACAAAAGATAAATGAGAGGTCTGAGCTTAAAGGAATGATCCTTTAATAGTGGCATTTCTTGCAGTAAGGTAGGGGCTAGAAGTTATAGAAGAGTTCTTTGCATGTGAGAGTGGTTTTCCAAAGCCTCTGGAGTCCTGGTATTGTGGCAGCTATCTACTCCACTTTTTCACTATTAGAGGTTTTTTCTACAAAAGGGGAAACAGAGAAAAAGTTGGTAGACTTTAAGTTCCAGTTGTACAACCTTAGCGCGAACTGCCAAATAATTTGGGCATGACAGATTCTAGGTATTTGAAACATTGAATACTGAATAATCTTTTTATTCAAATTGATATTCTACACTGCCTACTTTTATAAGAATGTCATCTGTTACACATTATCATGCAATACATCAATCCTTTGAATCTTAACTACACCTCTCCCCAGGCTCACAGTTGGATCTATGATTCCTGGAATCCTTCCTTGTTCATCCCAACCTTTAGGTGTCTTTCTCTCCACTTGTACCCTAAGGGTGTTTTAGCTCTACACACTTGCATTAGTATATATTCTCTCAAATTTCCATATTCAAAAGTACATTTTGTTATTTTACCTTTTTTTTTTTTTTTTTTTTTGTGGGACCCTCGCCGGTGGCCAGGGAATGAACCGGTGCTACAGAGACTACGGGCAGCCTCTCAGCCCAGCGCTCAACCGCTGCGCCACCAGGGGAGGCCCTCACCTAAAATTTAATCTCCTGGAAAGCAGATGTCAAACATGAAATCATTTTCTTCTATCCATTCTTTTATTGATATATTGGTTCAGTGGTTCTCTGCTTGGATTGAGTATATTTAGCCCAACTTAACAAAAATATTACATGCATCTCTTACGTGCTCAAAATGTAGTTTCAGACAAGGATAAAATAATCTCTGTAGCCTCATGAAGATAAATGATTAAAGAAACCAGAACTCAGTTTTCAGCAGCCAAGATCATTCTAGCAAAATGTATTACACAAGTCCCTTGAGATCAGACTGCTTATTTCTATTTGTAACTTCAGGATGTAGCACAGTTGAGCCCTGGCTTCACTGCTGGGCACCAGACGCATATATCCAATGGCCTCTATGACACTTAAGCTTTAATATGCATCAGATACTCGATGTGGTACACAGCAAAATGTTGATCTCCACAGGAGGCCTGCCACTTCTATTACCAAGTAGCAGCTTCTGACCAGTTGCGAAAAACTTAGGAGTTTCCTTGATACTTTTCTCCTGCACATATCAAACTGGGATTTGTCAACCAAGGAAATGAAGATACACTTTTGGCTCTGAAGCATGTCCTTGCTCAAAATTTATTTACCAACATTAGAATTAGGGACCAATGACAATCTTTTAATATAGTCCTTTGCCAGAGCTTTCATTATAATCACGTGGGGAAAATATCTGATGTTTATGTCCTTTGTCTGCACTGGCCATTCACATGATCAGGTACCCTAGGTCCAGGGAAAGTCAGATATCTGGTGGAAACTTCACCCTACACTGGAATCTGGAAATCTGTTGTCTACATGATGTGTCAAACGAATGGACCTAGCTCCAAGTGTAAGATCAACACCACATGTGCAGCCTCCATATGTAAGTTCCACTGGGTGTGGTTGGCCAGTTCTGCTCTGCTTCCTAATCACCTCCCCTCTTTACCATTAGGACTATATCTGAGCTCTAGCATAATCATGTGCGATCTGTTCTCCGCTGCATTTGTTCCTCACCACTGTCTTCCCCACAGATCTCGAACATGCATTGGATTCTCATGAATCAACAGAGACAATTACCACTCATTAAGGTCTTGACACTCAACCTGACCATGAGAAGCACTGCAACCAGTAAGTATAGCACTGCTAATAACATGATCCACGATCCTGGCTGTCACTCAAGTTGTTTTGTCATTTCTCTGTGGCTCTTTTGGCTTACTGGCCTCTCTATCTGCTCTGCCCAACCTCAAATAGATCCTCACATTCTGTGTGGTTTGAACAGCACAATGTAAAAATAAAGTAAAACCAGGAATTCAATTCCACCACTAAGAGCCCAGATTCCTGGTTAGAGTGGCCCCAGAAATGACGTTGATATTATTTTTAAGTAATCCTAAACTAATTCAATTTCCTGGACTTCGGGGAAGAAGGATTTTGCTTCTTTTATTTGACCTACACCAGGCATTTAAACAAAATGAAGCTCTTTAAAGAAAGCGAATGTGACCAAAGAAAGCCTTTGGCCTATCAGCCTGTGTCCTGCCCTCTGCATTGCTCATGAGGCAGCTGCTGCTAAGGACAAGGCTGTTTCTTCCCTAGTGGCCACTCAGAATGTTTTTTCCTCTATGTGCCTGGTAATAAACATCTCATCCTGAAGAAAGGTACAATTTTATTTTATAGATTTTTGGTTTCTGGTCACTGGCTCATCTGGTTAGAACAAAACCAGAGGAAAAAGTGTAAAAGGAAGATATTTTTTTATTCCTTTCAACTAAGTGAAACATTTTTAGTCATTGTTGACTCTCTGGGATTCCAAGCTCTTTGGACTGAAAACCAACTGTCCAGCCAGCTCTTATGGGTACAATGCAATGTCTATCAAATAAAATGGCTCATGATGATTGGAGGCTGAATGAAGAGGACCTCGCAAATGCCTGCCCAAGGAGGTCACTAGAACTCCCCCTCAAGCCCTGGGCTCCTGTTGTGAGCATAAAAGGATTTTGAAGATGTTATTTCAATTAGTCACAATCTCTTAGTCATGTTTTGTGGGACAGGGAGGGTGACTGATGAGAGTGCGTGATTGAATGGTTGGTTGAGAGAGAAATGTTTATCTCGTGGGCATTATTTATTAGCTCATATCTGTTCTCTTTTCTTTTCTGGCTTCCTCTTCCCCCTCTCTCTTCTTTCTATTAGAGATTTTAGTCCTGATTTTCTTCAAAGTGTCTCCTATATCAAGGCAGTATAGAAAATAATAGCTGAGGTAAAAAAGGGAAATGTAAAAAAAAATGTTTTGAAGGAAGTCATATTGTCAAGACTCCTATTTTTGTACTTAGGACTAACAATTCTAAGTCTACAAGCTGCATATCTGGGGTAGAGATGGCAATTTAGTTTCCTATGCATCAGCATGAGTTGAGGAGGAAAAACTACTAGGACAAATCACAACAGTATTTTATTCGGCCACTAACAAAGAAAAATCTAGCTTGGATCGCTGATGCTTCCTGCAAAGTTGATTTGTCAGTTATTTTTCCCTCTGACAGATAGGAAGTCTAATTGGCCTCTTTAAATATGTGGTGATTTGTGGTTTTGAACAAATTTTTAGCAGCCAGTGAGCCTTGTAATCAGACAAAAGTTCAAATAATTTGGTTGAGAGAGAATGTTGTAAAAAGTAATGATGATCATTACAAATAAATATTTTAGTTTTCTAAGTAGAAATGTGTTTATTATCTTTTGAAAAATGCAGGCTGTAGAACAAAAAGCTATGATTCAGTTCATAAATTGTCTTATTCATTCTCTCCTTGCCAAATTTAATTGCCAATGCAAAAGGTTGACCTTGGGAAAGTTACATAGCTCCAATATCTGTGTCCTCACCTGTCAGCAGATAATTCCTGTCGAATATGGGTAACTAGACATATCAAAAGTGTGGCAGGCCCATAGTAAAGTGAAATTATGAAATTATGACTTTTAGGTTGTAACTTAATCTATACATACACATATATGTTTTTGTGTGGTGTCACATTTTGAGAACAAGTAACCTGTACAGGCTCGGTAGTCTGATTTCAGATGAAGTGAAGGCATCTCTGTTTTCTTGGTGAAAAGAACTCTGCCTCTGACTTTTGCACTCTGTTTTAGTCTTAGACGACTCACTGAAGAGTGAGCTGACCTGGCTTTAGCTTATATCATTCAAGTAGAACCTTCAAAGACTTTTACCATTAAGCAGTATGTTCTGTATATTCCTAATTTCTTGTAAAGCATGGGTGTTGAATTGCCACGCACACATGCCCCAATTGGGGGGGGGGGGGTGGCACACACTCACTCACTCACACTCTAAGAGCACAGCAGCAACGAGAGATCTGCCGCACCATCTAGGTTAAGGCTCCCTGGCTGGGGATCGAACCCAGGCCGTCGCAGTGATAGCACTGAGGCTTAAACCCCTACACCACCAGGGAGGCCCACACGCTACAGTCTCTCACACAAGCCTATTATGGAGCTTCAGGGAGAAACTGATGTGACGTAAGATGGGCAGAGACCCGAAGGCAAGCTCTTTAAAACCACCTGTACCATATCAGCTAAATGTAGTAGTCTAAAGCATTATCACGAACCCTTCACTTCTACTTTCAGGCTGATATATCACGAAAAGGGGTACATAACACTTATTCAAATACTTAATGTAGGCTTAGCTTGGAAAATGCAATCACTAGGTCCCATAAATCCCTTTTAAATGAATCTGAGACACCACTTTAAAATGCCAAACTTGAAACTTTGTTGTATACATTCAAAGAAACTTCATGTTACCAATGAGTAGGGGTGTAGTGAGCAAAGAGGCCCCTTGAACTTTAGTGAAGGATTAGTTAATGCCTCGGATGTTAGATATGGAGGTATTGCATAACTATGACCCTAAAATAGTGTTATAAGCCAAGGATAACCTCAATAAAAATTTAATATATAAAAAATCAGATTTGTAGGTTTTTTTTCCCCAATAACAAAAATTCAACAAAATGCCCAGTGGTCTTCATGAATACAACTTTAAGGAGTTTGCTCCATGAGTAGAAAATTTATATGGGACCAAATTTAGCAGAACATTCAAAACCTATGCAATCTACAGCATATCTTTCCACTTTCTACACTGATTCAGATACTCATCTATGGTCAGCAGGGGAGGGAAGAGCAGAGGGCATAATGGTGATGATCACAGGTGCTATAGTGGTAGGGGAACTAAGGGGATTACATCAGAGGGGAGAAAGCAAATACTATACAAAAATGAACAAGGATGTAAGAAAGTCAGCCATCAACAGTAGCTAACCCTAGCACCTGCCACACAGCCCGCCAGCCACCATTGCTACTATACAGCACAATTTGCTAAGCTGCTGATGAGCACCTGATAAGATGACACTGGAGGGTAGGAGACCACCAATCACACTCTGCTCATCACTCAGATCTCTTAGGAACAGGTGTCTAGATAGCTTTCAGTCAGACCAATTCCTCCCCAAAGCTTCTGCTCTGTTAATACCATTCTCCCTCCACAATTGGCACACCCACTGACCTCAACCTTTGGTTGATTCATGCTGTTATTTACAACTGAATTGTTCTCTTTGGAAATTCTTGCTCTATCCACCCTTACCATACCCTTTAACTCCTCAAGTTCTCCAGTCTTAAGTCTGACAATGAGGCCTACCTGGTGGTGCAAAGGGTTAAGTGTCAGCACTATGAAGCTGTGGGCAGCCACTGCAGCATGAGTTCAGTACCTAGCCGGGGAGTCACCCTACATGACTCAGCAGACCTCTTCTGTCTCACCTGCTGCTTCCCTCAGCAGTGTATTTCAGTAGATCTGCCTGTTCTGTTCCCCACTCTGATGAATCCTCTCACCACCACCCCCCCAATGCCTCTGGCCTACACTCCAGTTCTTGTATGCATAAATAAATAAATCTTAAAAAAAAAAAAAAACAAGTCTCACAATGATTAATGGTAGAGTCTACTGGTTTTCAAAGAATAATATATACTTTTTAGATACAATAGTATATTGCTTATTGTTTCATATATAAATCTTAAGTCTCCAACTGCTCAGATGTTATTTGGATCTTTGCTACTTTTAAAAAAGCATTATAATAAGTGGTGTGCAGACCATGTAGAAGGCAGTCCATTTGGTTGGGCTGCTTAAACAAAAGAATTATTTTGACAATTGTATTTCCAGGAAAGACACCAATGTGCCAGATTGCTGCGGGGTGATTTCAGGATACATAGGTGGGGGTGTAGGGGGCAGAGGGAAGGAGAGTATCACAAAACCAAATTATACTATGTAGATATCAAACCCACTCTCTCCTATTGCTGCTTTAAGAATGGGTAGGGTAACATACTTTCAAAAAAAATAAAGTGTGTGCCAGATTTAGGTGTGTGTGTTTCCTCTGCTTAAAGTCTTATTCAAGGGATCTCAAATGTAAATAATGCAAATGAGCCAAACACTCAGCCAACAAATGCCCACATGTAGCTCAGCTATTGTTTAAGATGTGAGTCATGTGCATTTGGTGCAAGATGGAATATCATATGTCAAAGCATATGCCTGCCACTGAAGCCAAATGCAGATAACATATGCTTGGAAGTAAAATATTTGTAAGTCTCATTGCTTATCAAAAATTAATGAGAGCAACTGTGTGTTTACACTATTTTGGGTTTATAAACAGATCAGTGGGGTTAATTGTAGAAACTATTTTTGCAAAACAGTTGTATAGCTTTTTCAAGCTGTGCTTTTCCTTCTACACCTCTACTTTGAAACATACCCACCCCTCCTGACAAATGTGCACACATATCAACACATACCTCCTATGGCAGTGGATGCATATTGGAAACTCTGTTAATAGATCTTCAAGCTTACTCCCTTTTCTCCACAATGTAGGTGGTTAATCATTAGACGTTCATTTTTGGAAAAATCCACATTTCTGCTTAAGAAAAAAACTTAATTTGAAACAAAAGTCATCAAAAATGCCTTGTTCAGAAAGTGCATTCTCTTCACTTAATCGATCTCATGTTAAAGTATCTGATGGCAGACCTTTTCATATTTCTGGGTGAAGGAATTGAGGTAATGTCACATTCATAGTTGGCTTTGATAGAGCCTGGTCTTGAACCTTTATCTGCTACCTCCACCTTTGATAGTTTTCACAGCAAATAGCTGTTCAGCATCATTCAAGAGTGAATATTGAACAAGCTCATGTTCAGATTGAATGCATAATGGGGGGATGGTGAGCGCTGTTGTAGCTGTGTCAGACATCATTACCTACCATTTATGCATTTTGAGAAAAATGTTTGGTATAGGAGATGTGACAGCACGATCCAGGCATACATTAATGTCTCTGATCCTTGGCAAATCAGCAACATAACCTACCTGGACACCTGAGTACTCATTATTCCTCCAGGTTGTGCTTCACGGATGATAGGTTGTATGCCTTCTCCCCAACTCCCCACATGCAATCATTATCCAAGGTCTAACAATTCTATTTCCAAAATATCCATTATACCACCTTCTCATTCCATCTATACTGCCTTAACTTAAGCCTCCATCAGCTCTCTCAAGGGTCTTGCTAAAGCCCTGAATCAACTCACCTTCAGTCTCTCCCTTTTCAACTCTTTACACACTGCCATGAGTGTTACTTTCTTAGTGTCAATTTGATCATGTCTACTACGAAGCTCCACTTGTTCTCAAGTTATCAGTGCACCAAAAACTATATATTTTTAAATTATGGAATCAGGAGTAACCAGTACTATTTCATCTTACCTGTGCTTTTTTGATGCAAGGTAGCTTTATGTACCTAATATTACAAAGTATATGTTTTAGGTTCTGTCTAACTCTTAAAAGCCAGGTACCATAAAGATTGTAACAGAAAATGGGGTTTAGGACACTGTTGGCTATTTCAATCTTAATCTAGAACAGCACTGTCCAAGCCACATATATAATTTTAAATGTTTTTGTAATGACATTAAACAAGATTAGGAAAGGTTAATTTTAAAACTTTTTATCTTACATGATATATCACTTTTCTATTTCAACATATAATCAATGCAGAATTCCCTTGTTTAAAACTAAATATCTGAAAATTCCTTGTTTTTTTAATACCTATAGAATATCTCAATTCAGACTAGTGATAATTCTATGTCTCAAAAACTATATGTGACTCTGGACTATTGTGTTTGATAACATAAGGCTAGCATTCCATGTGAAACTGCCCTCACTCCCTTTCAAGACTACATTTCTAGAAAATGTCATCTTGCTTCCTGGATATAATAACTATTCAATATCCTCACCCCAAGCAGTCTGACTTTTGCCCCACTTTTAGACTTACGTGACTCTTACCAAAGTCCCCACAAACTTCCTTGTTGTCCCATGTAGTACCTTTCCTCTCCAGCAGGAGCTCTGACTCAATTAAAAATCCAATCTGGAACACAGAACCATAATAATTGTTTCAAAATGAGCATTTTGTGGATTTTTTTTTGTAGTATGGAGTTTGTTTATTGGAAATTAAAGACTGGTTTGCAACATTTTGTATGATTCAGAGGCATAGGGTCTCACCTCCACTGATGCAAGTCACCAGACCACACCCACCAGCAAGACATCCTCAGTCTTCCAGCACAGTCCACTGCATTCCCTCCCCACTGTATTTTTGACCATTTCATTCTCTTAGATATTACACATGAGTTGTAAAAGGGATTTGTAATTCCAGTTGTTTTACCAGTGTTTCTTTTCTGAGTAATCAATAGTGAGATAGTATAAAAGACTAACGGGGAGGCAATGACTTTTTGATAGTTGTATCTACTAATATGTGGTTCTTGGTTTCATTAACAGATGACTGGGAAGACATTTTATTTACTTGTGTGGTTCCAACAGTGCCTAGGAGTGAGTTGGTGTCCCCAACTGTTGGGTGACTAAATAAACAAATGCAAAATTAATGAAAATTTCTGTTCTAAGAAATAATACTTAGTGTAAATTTTGCTCAAGTATCACTTTCTTGTTGCAGTAACTTCAGTAGTCCATTGTACTTCATCCCCCCCATAATATTTCTCTTTCTCCCTCTGATAACCTCAGTTCAAGAGAGTCAACTTTCTACAGTTGGTTCTTAGTTTGGTTTTATCTGACCCTTTGTTTGGTCTCTTGACAACCCACATATAAGTGACACCATCTGGCATTTGTCTTTTTCCATCTGATTTTATCTGCTTAACATAATCCCTTCTGCTCCACCTATGATGTCACAAATAACAAGTGTTTATCTTTTTTCATAGCTCAGTAGTATTCCTATATATAAATATATATTTATTTTATATAAAATATACCACCTATTCCTGATCCACTCATCTGTATTTGGGCACTTAGATTGTTTGGTTATTGTAAATAATGCTGTAATGAACATTAGAGTGCATGTTTCCATTTTAATTAGTGCTTTTGTATTCTTTGGGTAGATACCCAGGAGAAATGACTGTATCATATGGCAGATCTGTTTTAAATCTTATGGGAAGTCAACATACTGTTTTCCACAGGGGTTGGACAAGTCTACATTCTCTCCAACAGTACTGCTAGAGCGTTCCTTTTCCCCTTCTTCCTCACCAGCACTGCTTGTTTCTGCTCTTTTTGATATGGCCCATTTTCACAGGGGTGAGGTGGTATCTCAGTGAGGATTTGACTTGCATTTTCCTGATACTGAGTGATGGGCAACCTTTTTTTTTTAAAATGTGCCCATTAGTCATCTTTATGTCTCCTTTGAAGAAATGCCCATGTAGCTCTCTGCCCATTTTTGGATTGGTTTCTTTGTTTTTTGTTGAGTTGTATAAGTTCTTTGTAAATCTTTGACATCGGCTCCTTGTCAGATATGTGGTGTACAAATATTTTCTCCCATTCAGTAGGGTGTCTTCTTGTTTCAGTGATGGTTTCTTTTACTGTTAGAAACTTTTCAGTTTGATGTAGTGCCAATGATTTATATTCTCTTTTGTTATGGTACCACACTATTTTGATTTGTGTGGCTTTGTATCTATTGCATTGTTGGAAAGTAATGACTTCTTTTTTCTATATTTTTCAAACAAAAATGCATCATGACTTCTCCCACAACCCAATATTTTGAAATCTGGAAATGTGATGCCACCTTTTTTTTTTTTGGTCAGGATTGTTTTGGCTATTTGGGTTCACTTGTGATTTCATACTGAATTCCATGAATTTCAGTATTTTCTGTCTTATTTCTTTGAAGAATGTCATTGAAACTTTGATAGGGATTGCACTGAATCTGTGTAATTGCTTTGGTAGAACAGCCATTTTAAAATGTTGATTCATTCCATCAAAGAACAGGGGATATCTTTCCATTTCTTTGTGGCTTCTATTTTTTTTGGGGGGTGGGGAGAATAAAATTTCACAGTTATCTTGGCATAGGTCCTCTTCTTTTTTATTACATTTACTCTTAGGTATTTATTTTTTGGTGTAAAGAATAACTTTAAAGGAAAGACAACCAATGTTAACCTGAAAGAGAAAATCACTGACTTGGGAGTTGTTGCAATTGCACCAAGAAAATATAGGAACACTGAGCATATGCAATTGCCCTGAAAAACCAGTGATTATCTGAAAATGTTCAAGAACTCAGCAAACTATTTACTTTCATTGGCTCAAATGTTTAAAGCAAATTAACAAGGCAAAAAACACTAAGTAAGAGTTCTACTTCTAGTATGTAATCCACTTTTTCAAACTTGATTTGGAACTATCAACAGATACAAATAGAAAGTCATTAAGCCATTGCTCTTCCCATAAAAGCTTAAGATGAAAATTTGAAAGGCGCCTTGAAATCCCCTTGTTTAACCCACCCTCCAATACCATGACTTTGTTTTCAATCAGCAAATTGGTGAACAAATAGACCAGGTAACTTTCCAAATTCTCGGGACTCTATTACCATGGCAACTTATATTTCCATGAATAAATTAACAGCAATAATTATGCTACTCTGAGAACTTACTATGTATTTGAAAGTAGCTAAGCATTGTAGCATTTGGCCTTCTTTTAACAATGTAATTATTCACAAAAGAATAACTGTAAGCTAAATTTCTGCCAAGATGTATTGACATACAGCAAGTATATATTTAGTACTATTTTTAGGTATGAGATTGAACTAAAAGGGGTAAACTAAAAATACTGTGTAGAACAAATTGCTAGGCCTACCTTGTCTTCTTATCCTCAAAACCTCAACTTAGGGCCTCCCTGGTGTTGCAAATGGTTAAGACTCAACCTATGAGGCTATCCATAGCCACTGCAGCACAAATTCTATCCCCAGCCAGGGAGCTACCCACATGGCGCAGCAGACCTCTCCTGCCTTACCCGCTGCTCCCCTCAGCAGTGTATTTCAGTCTGCCTGTTCTGCTCCCCATTCTGTCTCTGGTGAATCCTCTCACCCCCCATACCTCTGGCCTGTACCCCAGTTCTTATATGCATAAATACATAAATCTTTTTTTAAAAAGAACCTCAAATTATAAGGACTCATGTAAAGATAATTCTATTTTGGCTTTTCCCTGACTGGCTGTGGAGGGAAAGGTATGGGGGAGGTGGTTGCATTGATAGGATCCTTGAAACCAGGCAGTTTCTGTGAAATAAAATTTGAAAGAATGCAAAACAAATGACTTTGGCCAGTGAATTTGCAGGTGGGTGTACTGCAAACCAATGCCCAATGTCGTGCTTACTTGTGTTCCATCTCTTCCTATTTCTGTACAATTTTTCTGTGAGGACTGGTGCATGGTTTCTGCAGCTGACCAAAACAGTGCTCCATCAGCTGCTACACTGTGAGTCGGGCAGCCACAAACCTGCAGTAAAGTCAGAAACAAATGTGTTTAAAAGCCTCTCCACTCACTGCCACCAAAGCAGTCACATGAAAACACCCACCTAAGGCTCTGTCTACCCCTCCATCTGCACACTATTGGAAAACTGAAGCGGAAAAGTCTCTCAGTGACCCCAATGAAGATGCTGGCTCCTGGGAAGAACATCTCAGTTCCAGAAAAGGGTTAATAGATGCTGTGCAGGAAGCCAGGTTTCTCAGCAGAGCAGCACAGGCCTGACTCTCCCAGGAAGGTGACTGCTTCCCCTAATGAAGTGCAGCTGATGGGCTAATGCTGCACAGCAGCTGCCCTGAGCTTCTCCCAACCTGCAGGCGCTCAGAGCTCGAATCCATGTTTTTAATTCACCCACTCTAATTATGATGGATTGGGAGAAGCTGCAAAGCACTCTCTCTTTTCCAGGAAAGTCATGGAGGCCATTAAGGGGCACCCCCATTTCAAAAATAGTAAATTTAGGCGAATCCTACTGAAGACAAGTTATGGGGCTTATTCTTCACAGTGCAACTAGTATATTTGTATTTAAAAAACTCAGATCTCACTCATTTTCTAATCAAAAAGCTCATAGATAACTTTTACTATGAGTAAAACATTTGAGTAATTTCAGAGGATAATAGTCAAAGTAAGTATAGTTCACTTGAAAGATACATTCTAGAAAAAACAAGATGGATTAGACAATTACTTATACAAGTCCTCTCAGGAATTTCTGAATGTTCAAAATCCACAAATATCCTTTTCACCAATTAAAAAATGGAGTAGGCCCTCCCTGATGGTGTAGGCGGTTGAGCGCAGCGCTGTGAAGCTGTCTGCAGCCTCTGCAGTGTAGGTTTGATCCTGCTGGCCTGGAGATACCCACATGGTGCAGCAGACCTCTCCTGTCTTGCCTACTGCTCCCCTCAGCAGTGTGTTTCAGTCAGTCTGCCTGTTCTATTCCCCGCTCTGTCTCTGGTGAATCCTCTCACCCTCCCACACATCTGGCCTGTACCCTGGTTCTTGTATAAATAAATAAAATCTTTAAAAAAAAATAAAAAATGGAGCAAATTAGCTTGGTCTACCAGTTACCTTTACTATAAACTTAAATTGTAAACTTAAACTGGAAAATTTAACACACATAAACTGGAAAATTTCCATGTGTGTGTATTCATGATGATCTTCTGGAATCTTTGCAAGAAAGATCTGGCCATACAGGTCCAAAGGCAGAGATGTATAAAAGAAAGATGGTCTCTTCCCTGCTTCTTAAGTGGCCTGAATCTCTGGATTTTGTAATGATTTTGATTAACTATGAGGGAAATTGAAATGATCAATACTATTCAA
The DNA here is from genome assembly GCF_964194135.1 of Talpa europaea. NCBI lineage: Eukaryota > Metazoa > Chordata > Mammalia > Eulipotyphla > Talpidae > Talpa > Talpa europaea. The sequence goes on along the minus strand of NC_140078.1, from coordinate 89,393,186 downwards.
TTGAACAAATATTAAGATCAGTTATGTTGCTTTGCTATCTATGGCAATATTTAAGACAGGAATCTTGCCATAAAAGCTTCTCAACATATTTGATAATTTAAAATACATTTGAGGTGGTTACAAAACAATACAAAAACAATCTGAGATCTTTATTAGTGGTAAATATAGGAAGTATCCAAAGGCAGGAGGTGAAACAATAAAAAGTATGCTCTTATAAGGGCTTTATTTAATTAAAAAAGAGAGAGATAGGAACTAGAATCTTGATGAATGAATGAACTCTCAGTAAGTGGGGAAAAGGAGGGAATGATTCAGTGAATGGACTATTTCAAAAAATAAATAAATATGGCCGAGTGGAGCAGAGAACAGGTCTCTCTCGAGAATACCACTTTGTTAGTAAATCACAAACACAGTTGAGCAGGTAATGTGGGCCTTTTGACAGGAAAACAAAAAATGGATTCTTTAGTAGTTGAATGCCTAAATATTATTTGGGGAAGAATTAATCCAGAATTTCTTTATTGTTTTTAAGACTATAAGAACATATTTGACTCACGCATTCTCTCAGCACCTTCTTCAGGTCAAAATGGATGGAAAGTTCTAAAAAGTTGTACTTGGATGTCACTTGGAGTTCTTCCTCTACCTTTTTCTATCCTTCCATTCTAGGGATGTTTTGCTCTCATGGAGGCGCTGTGACACTTGGACATAAAGTGTTGACTATATCCTCACACTTGATGAACATTCACTGTTGCTGTTCCAGTTTCTAGTTCTTGAAGCCACATTCAAATTAGAGCCAGATGAAAACTTCAAGAATAACCAGTTATTCTCCAGGATTAAAACAGTATTTTTAGAGGAATTCAGACTGAATGCAAACATGCTCATTCAGTGAATATTTACTTGGCTGCCTTCTCTCATCCTTTATTTTGCCAGGAGAGCTAAAATACAAACCTGCTAGCAACTTAACAGTTCCCATAACCTAGCTCTTCCCTGGAGTATGTCAGTCACAGTGGCACATAATCAAACGCATTAGCTTCAGAGACTAGGACTGGTGATCTTTACGTGTGATTTCTGGTTGCTATAGAGGTCTCTTACTAAGACGTTACTAGCCAGGAAAAAGTTGAGGGAAGAGTGGACACAGGTCAACAGGGTGGAATCCAGTATAATTGAGACAGTCAAGAAGGAGCACCTGAAGAAATATCTAGCTTTGTTTGATACAAGACAAAATCTTTCCCTTTTTTGTAAGAGAACGGCTTAGTTTTTCTTAAATCTGGTTCAAAGCCCAGCACAGGGTATGCACACTTACTTCCTGGATATCCCAGAGGATCTTATCTGCTAGAAAAACCTGGAAATGTCATACATTTACAAATCAGGAGTTCCTAAATTAAATGTAGTATGAAAACTGGGATGGCAATGTTGCTGTGTGGTCATGTTTTTGGCAGAGGTAGTAGACTTTTGAGTTTCTTAATGAAGAATGAAATGGAGAATTTAACCATAGCAGTTGATTTTTTAAAAAAAAGATTTATTTATGTATAAAAGAACCAGGGTACAGGCCAGATGTGTGTGTGGGGGGGAGGGGGGCTGCTGAGAGAATTCACCAGAGACAGAATGGGGAGAACAGGCAGATTGACTGAAATACACTGCTGAAGGGAGCAGCAGGTGAGTCAAGTCTGCTGTGCCATGTGGGTAGTTCCCTTGCCAGGGAGCAAACTCGTGCTGCAGTGGCTGTGGATAGCTTCATAGGTTGCATCTTATGCACCTCCTTACGCCCCCAGGGAGGCCCCAGCAGTTGATTTTGAAGCTGATATTCATCAATGTGACAGAGCAACAGAAGACTTCAGGGACAACTCAAGTGTGTCTCTGAGGAACAACAGCCTCTCCCTTAAGTAAGCCACAAGGAACTTAACACAGGGGGTGATGTTATTTCACATGAGGGTTTGGGGGGGACAGGGAGGAGTTTTTGCAGCAGCCTTGTACAGCCACAGGGGGAGAACATGCTTTTTTATGTGTTGCATGTTTAGGAAATGAAGGACAAATTCCACCCAGAGGCAGAGATTTCAGTAGTATAATGATAGGTTGGCGTAAGTTTATAGTTTTTAAGATGCTTGTGCCACCAACTGGTCGCACAGTTGGTGCCACAATCTGCCTGTGGGCCGGTGACGGTTTTGCTTTGTAAGATAATTGACTAAAAGAATTTACTAGAATAGAGACCAAGGAATGATTTTGCTGTAAGTTGTTAAGCTATGATTTATGGACTCTATTGTTAGTGTTCTTGTTTTTCAGACTACATGCAAAGGCAAAGAAGCAGACACATCCAAGAGGTTCCCACCTCAGAAGCATCTCCCTTTGTTCAGAACAAAATTCAGACAGAGGGGAGTATAGATAAAGGAGAAGAAAAACCTTGGCAACAAAAATGCCCAAAAGGGAATATCAAAATACTTTCTGCTGGCTGATGAAGGGAGAAATATCCGGGGCAGGGAACCGCACAACTTAAAGAGAATTAACTTTATAGTCTGTTGCCATTTTTTTCCTTTCTCCTTTCCCCCCACGGAAATGCTTATGTCTTAGTCACACACTAGATGAATAGAAAGGAACATGTAGCCTGCCTGCTCTTCAGAACTAGGTTGTGGTCATCCTCTGCCTTGTACGATGGTCAAGGACTTATTAGACATGTATTTTTTCTGATCAGTTTTTGACAATCTGGAGATTTGGTGGCAGCACAATGATAGCTCTGCTGAAGGAGGCTGTTGGGTAGAAGAAACTGGAGTGTTACAAAGTTAGGCATCTGGTATTTATCGTAGTGCTTGTTTCCTGCATTTCCAGCACTGTGCTATTAAAATCAAGCTAATGATCAGATTCATTCAGGGAACATTTTTCTTCTACTGTATGTGTTCCCAGTGTGAAGAATATATCTTGAGTGAATTCTTGACTTCGCTCTTAACCTGCACCATAGCTCACCAATTCCAGCCTTCCAATCCGAGGACTGGGCTATGCAGACAGCTGCGGTTATAGTGCTGGTCAGCTACCAAGAAGGCTGCGCAAACAGGAGTGACTTGTTGAGGAATCAATGGCCATTTGGCAGACACTAGAGTCTTATGGTTCTACATGAATGATTTGTGGCAGAAAGCAGAAGAGCCTCAGGATTCACAAATCTTATGCAAAAGTGTTCCCATATTAGGCAAAAGGCACTGAATGTAAGAGAGGCCAGAAAATGAGCTGGGAAATTATGGCCAAAAAGTTTTTTTTCTGACAATAAACAATGAAATCTTGAACAAGTATGGAATTGACTGGACATGATGTTGCTGTAGTTTAGTACGATGGTTATTATCAGTGGCTATACAGGTTGAAGCTAGAGACAGGAAATGAGTTTCCAAAAATGGAAAGAAAAAGAAAAAAACATTTAACAGTCTCTGAATCAGAGAAAAAGATCATCAGATGTCACTTAAATCAAAATATCTTGCAAGAGATTTTTATTTTTTGCATTTAACTTAAAAATAAGTTTTGGGGCCTCCCTGATGATGCAAGGGGTTTAAGACACAACCTATGAAGTTATCTGCAGCCACTGAAGCACCGAGTTCCATCCCCAGCCAGGGAGCTACCCACATGGTGCAGACCTCTCCTGGCTCACCCGCTGCTCCCTCAGCAGTGCATTTCAGTCTGTTTGCCTGTTCTGTTCCCCACTCTGTCCCCGGTGACTCCTCTCACCCCCCACACCTCTGGCCTATACCCCAGCTCTTATATGCATAAATAAATAAATCTTTAAAAAAATAATATAAATTTTGGATAAGATACAATTTCTTTGCATTCTTTATATTCATCCTTTTAAAAAATATTCCAGTTACCACTCTAATTCAGCAATGAACTATATTTTGCAGGAGGTCCCTGATTTTTCTACCTTACCTGGGCCAGTGATTATCAAAATGTTACCCTGAACAGCAGAATCAGCAACTTCTGAGGACTTAACTGGAAATGCAACATTTTCAACTCCATTGAAGATCAACTTAATCAAAAACCTGGGAAAGGGATGAAGCAGTCCATGTTATAGCAGCTCTCCAGGTAATTTTCATGCATGCTGAAATTTTAGAACCACTCAACTGTTTTATGCTGTAGTAGTAACCTCCTAAATCTCAGAGGCATAACACATTATATATAAGGGTGACCTCTTCAGTGCAGCATGCTTTCAAATAGGGATTCAGAAATTCAAATTATTTCCATCACATAGCTTCCACTATCTAAAAATAAGGTACCAAGAATCACTAAGACAAAAGAAAAGAGAGCTGAAGCATTAGTCCATTCATGAATTAACTTGGATGTGACAAATTTCAATCAATCCATTGGCCAAAACCTGCCACTTAGCTTTGAACATCTAACCCGAGCACCTGGTGAGACAAGAAAGAATATGAATATTAAGTGAGCATGATCTGTAATTAATGGACTTAACACCAGTATTTTCCTTGATCAATTATAATTCTCCTAACTAAAAAATCTTAATGGCTTTCTGGCATTTAGAATTATTAGTTTACATTGCGTGCAGTCCAATGGATATGTATAAATGACCATGATATTCAATAATTTTCACAAACCAGTTCCTTCCTCTTTTCCAATTACTACCCATAAATACAAGTTTCAGTTTTGACTTTGATATCCTGCCCACTGATTTCCTCCTTATCCATGTAATTCTTGTCTTTCAAGACTGAACTCAACTTTCAGCATGACAGAGTAATAGAGACACATATGCTCTATGGTGCCCAGAAACTTTGCCTACACAGTTTGGCTCTACTCTCTTTGTCATTGCCAAGGGAACCAGAGGTAGACAAGTACCCATTTGGGCCACTAAGATTTTTGTACCAAATGTATAACTATGTATTTTCAATATTCTTGAAAGGCTACTAATGATTAAATACTTGGTATCTATTCCATAGAACAGTCTTAGTGAGACATCATTTGACCTGTAAGTTCCCAAACAATATGTCAAGATGAATGGGGGGGCTAGGGGAGAGGTGTGAGTGGGCAAGAATAAATGCTGAGAGGGCTACAAGCTGAACTTGTTTGGATTCTACATTTTCCAGACATGGAGCATTCTGTCTGAAAACATTAATTTTTTTAAACTAGGGACACTGGGCCACCCCAGTGGCTCAAGGGGTTAAGCACTGCACTATAAATCAATCCACAGCCTCTGCAGCATGAGTTTGATCCCCAGCCAGGGAGCTACCCTCATGGCATGGCAGACTTCTCCTGACTCGCCTGCTGCAGTGTCTTTCAGTCAATCTGCCTGTTAGGTTCCCCACTCAGTCTCTGGTGAATCCTCTCACCACCTGCACCTCTGGCCTGTACCCCATTCTTGTATGCATAAATTTTTTTTAAAAAAGGACTCACTCCATACTTAACCAAATTTTATATGTATATGTTTGTGTATACACATATATACACACACAGACACATGCATAAACTATCCTGTATGGTTCCAGTTTAATCCAGTGTCCTTAGTAAGAAGCACTATACATTCCATCTCCTTTTAAGTTTATCAATTTTATGAAATATATATTTTGGTCCTTGCATCCACTCCTATTAAAAGAATCAAAAGTTGCCCAGAATATTATCTGCTAGTTAATGCTTCATCACCTCCTATGTGAAACAAGAACAAGCAGTTTCAAAATCAATTCTCTAGTTCCTATCATAAAAACAATTCCTCTAATTAGGGTTTGCCATGTCACAACTTTTGCTTGTTAGTCCATTATTTCCAGCCTAAGTTTCAGAGAAGGGACTAATCTACTAGTTTTTTTAATGAGTTTCCAGAATTATCTGAGACAGAGATAATTCTCTGAGGTTAAGTAACTGAAATAGTGATTGACCTTCTTCATCTTCTCAAATTCAGGTATAATTAATTCCTCAGTTGCTCACACCTAGGTTGCACTATGGAGATTCTTATATGTCTGACCTTGGTCCAAACTGTATCTCTTTTGCATTAATTGACTACAAATATTGCCCACTTGGGGAACACCATCACCTCAAGTAAGGTTGATTAGTATAAACTAAGACAGAAAACTTTCCAAAAAAATAGACAAATTTAAAGATAAATGCATGGGTGAAATTACCCTTCTTATCTATATAGCTGATCATGTAGTATATTTTTCATTATTTGAATGTATAATTTTGGTTGTTTTATCTATAGTAACAAGATTTTCTGCATTTCTTTTTAAAAGTAGCTTGATTATGGCCCTGGGTACTAAGAAGTAGACATAAATTACAGAAGTGGTTCTTGCTAAAATGAGAATTATTTTTCCATAATTTTCACAAATACAGAATTCTTAAAACAGCTGGACATGACACAAACTGTTAAACAATAATGTGTTAAACATCACTGAGCTTGAATTGTTTCTTTTTAAATGAAAAAGTCATAAAAAGTTTCCTAAAAAACTTTAGAAAGTGGTGGTGAAACAAACTACTGAAGTTAATCTAAATGTCTTTCTACAACTAATGTTGGGGCCCAAGGGTGCTGATGGAACCTGAGGCTCTTGACTTCTATGCAAGGAAGAACTCTTGAGGGAGTAGGTGTAGGTGAATTAGAAATGAAGCCAATTTACTGTAGGTTAAAGTACACACTAGTGCAGACAGAGTAGAATCCCCTTTGGGTCTTAAGGCTGCTGACATAAGTACTTGTTTAGTTTGAGGGAGCATGGACGCATTGCTGGGGTATTGAATGGATTTTGACCAGTTTTAACAAAATGTGCAGGAATTTACAGCTTGGGATAATGACACTAGCCAATTTTGTTTACCAAAAGTATTTGATTCCTAACTTCCTGTTAAATAAGACAGAAGCTTTACAACTCACGACTTCTGGTGTGAGATAAACTAATAGAGTTTGACTCACTTTGTTCTGAAATGTGCACAATTTTTCAGAAATACTGGATGGGGAACTTAGGGGCTGTAGCCATTGTGCTTAAATACCTGTTCTACCCCGACTAAGATTACAGGTTTGAAATTTTCTCCAGTCTTCAAATTAAGTAGCACTGAGACCATATGGAAAATGTCACCTTATTATTTCTAATCTAAAACTTTTATATTCATAAATTATATATCTTTATAGTGATAATTTTAACTCTATATTATTTTCCCAACAGATAACTATGCCCCCATAAACATTTATATTTAATATTGTAATAGGGAAAATTTTAAAATCATGTTTTTGTGTAATGATAGTTTTTCTTAAAGTAGAATCCAGAAGTTTTACAAGAAGATGGGATGATAGATTTTTATAATACTTTTTTTTTAAAAGATTTATTTATTCATGCATACAAGAGCTCGGGTGTAGGCTCAAGGTGTGGAAAGGTGAGAGGATTCACCAGAGACAGAGTGGGGAGCAGAACAGGTAGACTGACTGAAATACACTGCTGAGCGGGCAATACAGGAGAGGTCTGCCAGGCCATCTGGGTATCTGCCTGGCCGGAAGGGATCAAACTGGCACTGCAGAGGCTGTGGACATCTTCGCAGTGCTGCGCTCGACTGCCTGCGCCACTAGGGGAGCCCTATTTTTATAACACTTGCTATACTAATAGAGTTGTAGGTCATAACAGTATATAGAAAAAAGATAGTTCAAATTTACAATACTAACATAATTCCTAACCCATCACACAAAAGGTAGCATTAACATTTGTTTGGATCTAATTGTTTTGATTTGTGCCTTTATTTGTTTTTCTATAACAAAATGTTGTCTTCTGTTTGTCACATTTATGGTTTTCATGTTTCAATGTGGTTTTGCCTTTTTCTTTTCAAAGATGAGTTTCATCTATGAACTGACTTTTTAATACTTGAATTTCCCTCTATATTAGATTTCTCCAAAAATCAATAGGATAACTGTCTGCCAATCTATCTATAGATTTATTTTAAGGACTTGGCTCATGCCAGCTTTCCAAGGTGTTGGATGATGGCAACGCCAAGTATCCTCAGGGCATCTAGCAGGTTGAAAATTTTGGCAAGAGCTGAACTTGAAGGGAAGCAGAATACTGTTCCCCAAATATTCCTCTTTGGCATTATGATTTTTTGATCTGTTAACTTCAAAAAGTAGAAGCCATAAGAAAATTATGAAAACACAGAAGGTAGCCTTTGTAAGAGATATTTATAAAAGGTGGAGTCTTCAATCTGCAATACAGCCATACCCTTATGTACTATGCTGTACCTGATCACCACCCCCACCTGTACCCCACCTTCACATCTTCTTTTATTTTCAGCTTAAGTTGGTATTTAAGGAGCTGGCTTGAGCTACCTAGAGAGTCATTCAGTTTTCCTGGGTTTCTCCCATGTATAAAGCATGGCTGTTGTTAAACTTCTATTTGTTTGGCTATGGTTAATCTGTGCTATATTACAGAGGGGTCTTAGCCAAGGACCCCAAAAGATAAAGTGAAAACTTTTTTTTCACTTAAATAGTTTGGCAATCTATAGTGGGGGCTGTTGAGACACCTTTTGCCTACTTAAGAGCCTGCAGATAGGAGCCTGGAAAACTGGCAGAAGATTGTGAAGGGTAAGAGGTCTTACCAAAGTCAGCGTTTTTGCATTTCACACTGTAGTGGCCTCATGAGAGAAATAAAAATTTAATCCTTTCCTCTCTTTAAAAAATTCAGATTAGCGAGAGAAAATATTTAGTGAACTGTTGGGTTTTTGGAAAATATATGATACCTTTTTTTCCCTCTGTTTTTCAAAGAAAAAAAGGTGTCATGACTTTTCTGACAACCCAATCGTTCATTGGGTACAACAATTTTGGTAAAAATTTGTTATAACCACTATTAAGTGTTTTTCCCTCCCAAAGACAGATGATCATTATTTTCTTTGATCTCTGTCTTCTGTGTCTCTAGTCATAAGGAAGACAAGCTCAGGTGAAATGAGCTTTTCCCTCTTTTCCTATGCCTTGAGAGTTACAGCTGAATAGGTTATAAATCTAAGCAGCAACATTTGCTTTGTCTGATTGTGCCAGCTCTCAAGAGAGTTTGTCACGAGGGGGGACCCCATCCATATGTGACTTCTATCATCTCAACCTTTGTGGTTTTGTTAATGCCATACATCCTCTTCCACTAGCTCCTGGCTGATGTCACAGATTAGTAGGTCTGACTGAAAACATGTCATGTTCGTGTGGGGAAACTAGGTTCCATTTTCATCACACTGTTACTGCTGGTGACAACAAAGATCTTTGCTTTCTTAGACTAATTCTTAGACTGAGTTCTGTGGATATTGTGAGATTTGCATCTTTTCCACCCTGTCTTGTGATGCTTTCACATCCATAAGTTAAATCATAAAAAGATTTATTGGTTTGGATTGCTATTGAAATAAATGTAAGAGCTTATTCATCAAGGGCTAGTTGATGGAGTCTTTGAATTGGAAACACTTCTAAAATTGAAAAAACAGAATCAGAAAGCTCTCATCCTAAACAACTGTCTCATTGGTACCTATGGAAAAATTAAATTGAAGCGGACACAAAGGAGTATGGCAGATAGCCTCAGGGGCTTCCTTAACAAGATGAAAATTAGAAAGTTCTATTTGCTTCCACTGATATAATTTCCTACCAAATTTGGAGAAGAGTTAGAAGATCAGTAGTCATTCTTACTATCTCTCACTGGGACCTTGATTGTCTGTAAGTATAATTATACTCTAGTTGTTAGACAAGTCACACAGCCCCTTCACAGAGAAAACACATGATCAGAATTTCTTCCAAGAACTCCTATAAGTAATCAGGAAATGCTTCAACCAGGGGCCAATGTTCAAGGGCTGACAGAAGCTATTTCACCCTAAGGTAAACTGGTTTATGCTGTGTCTACTTAAATTTCCCAAATCACTTTGGTAACTTAGACTTTTGCTAAGTTAATGTAAATGGTGGAAATCTATTGGGTAATTTCCAAATAAGATAAATGCTGAAACATTAATTAGTAATAATAGGTTTATCTACTTTTGGCTTTTTAGACGAACTGTAACTTAAAACATGCGCAATGATAAGCATTTCTTCTGCATACTGAAAGACTGGACTCTGAAGAAACAGGAATATCTTCCATAAGTTCTAAAAACATTAAGTTTACCAATATGAAGAATACTGTCTAACTGTTTACTTCTTAGTTTACACTAGAAATTAAAGATCATAGCATTGATCATTCTAATTACTACATGTAATTAAACCTAAAGTAAGAAAGTGGGGTGTGTTTGGGGGCAAGAGAGAGGTGGAAATGTACTTTGCTTGGGAGCAATGAAAGTAATATTGTCCTAAAATGAACCTCGTTATTTCAGAATGTGAAAGAGAGGGACAAAGGACAAAGTAGAGATAGAAAGTTGGGGAGAGAATAAAAGAATCTTATGGTGGTGGTCAAGTTGGCTTGAATTCAGTAAGCTATAAACATTATAAAAATAAGCCTTAATATAAACAGCACACTATGTAGATTTTTTTTCATCTGCTACAAGGGAAAAGATTTTTATTATTGGTCTGCTTTTGATATGAGATTAATCTACTTAGAAGTTAATCTACCTAGAAAAATCACACCTTTGTGAACTAAACAGAATAATGCTCTCAGGTCCATAATACATGTTTTCACAAATGACAGGATTTCATTCTTTTTCATGGCTGTATAGCAGTCATGTATACTATAAGCCAACATTTGAGTTATTATAAAGGATAGTAGTTAAAATGATAAGTATTGTCCACTTAAAAGAGGTATCTTCTAGGAAATACTTGTGCTTACTGTTTTGCAATCAACAGCATATTGAATCATATTGTACTCCTGAAACTAATACAACTTTTTTCAGTTACACCTCAAAAAATATGCTGGGGATGAGTGACCTATGGCCTTAAGAAACATTTCTATTTAATTCTTCTAAGAGCACACTGAACATTATTCCTGTTTCTATTATTTTAGAACTGAGGAAACTGAAGCTTAGAAAGCTACATTAAATTACCTCTCATAAATCAAGTACTATAGACATGAGCATTCATATGAGTCTATGGGACTCCAAAGCTCTTCACTTCTCATCTTTTTCTTTTTCAGAACTATCTTTCTGAGTCTTCCCTATTTAATTTTGCAGCAATAGAATTGTTGCTTACTTTTGAAATTTTTTCGAAATTATTTTCCGAAATTATTTTCCGTGATAAAACTTCAATTACAAACGTGTTTGTGCCAAAAAGCATCACACCTAAACTTGATTCATGTGAAAAGGAGAAACAAAGAACTATGTAGAATGACTTCTAGAAGGTAACCAAGAAAAGCAGTGGATGACACAGGACTCAAAAGGACCTAGCAACAATAGATCTCAGAAAGTAGTAGAAAAAAATATCCTTCCTTCTGGAGAGAGTTTATTTTGAAACACAAATGACATCTATCCCTATTTTCCAACATGGATTAAACCACATAGAAAAATTACATTTGCAGGAAGCAGTCTGAATATGTGGCTACAAAGTAGAAAAAGATGTTCAGTTGTGCTGTGGGAGAGGCTATTCTAGTAGCCAACCGTGTCATTTTCTCATTCTCTAGGAAACTCCAACATGTCACCAGGAAAGGCAATCTTGTTTAATAATTAAAAGAAAGTTGACATAGCATCACCACAAAGATGCTTTTAAAATAATGTAGTAAGGGTCATCATAATAATGTGAATTAAATATATTAATCATGAAAACATTAATGTCGATCAATTTAAAAATGAAACCAAATACCACAGAAAAGTCTTAAAATAGATTGGAGAAATCTACTTTATGTGATCATTAATAATAGGTCTGCCATCACATCCCACAAAATGCCTCAAACATGCAGAAATTGCAGTAATACCCAGACAAAAGGAAGACTAACTACTAGTGTGATGTCACTGTAGGTCATTTTTTTTTTTTTCAAAAGTCACTGTCTCTTTTGAAAAGGTAAAATATTAGCATCTCCTATCATAGAAAATTCCTAAAACTCTAAAAGAAAAACAAACAAAAATTAAAATTGGCTTGATATATTAAGCATTTGATAGAAAAGTGCACTAACCATTTGAGAAAATGTTCATAACATACTGATAGGGAAACGTAAATCTAAATATATTACCTTACACCTGTAAGGATGACCTATCTCAAAAAGAACTGAAACACATATTAGTGAAGGTATGGAGGGAGTGTAAACTGGTGCATCCTCAGAAACAGGGTGGAGATGCCTCAAAAACTTAAAAATAGATCATCTGCATTATCCAGCAACTTCACTGCTAGGTATCTGAGGACTAAGGCCAAACAATCTGTACTCCTATGCTTACTGCATCACTATAATAACTAAGATTTGGAAATAACCCAAGTAGCCAAAACCAGATGAATGGTTAAAGATGTGGCATGTGTGCACAATGGAATACTCCATTATAAGAATTTTAATTTTGTTTTATTGTTTTTCTTCTAGAGTTTCAGGAATGTTGTATGACATGAGATGCTAATATTTTACCTCTTCAAGACACAGTGACTTAAAAAAAAGTGAATCGTTTTAAACATTAATATTTATTAGTATTTTTAACTCACAGACAAGATGAACTCTCACCGTTTTCAGCAACATGCATGCAATGATGGTAAGTGAAATAAGTCAGGAGGAGAAAGGCAAATACTGAATGAATTCACTCATGTGTGGAATATAAAAGAACAAAATATAGTCCAAACCAAACCAAACCTTTGGATTTTGACTGTAGATCTGAGGCTCGCAAGGGTGAAGAGGGTGGAAGCGAAGTATGGAGTAGCCCAGTGGACTGGGGAGTAGGGTCATTTGTACTTTGGGGGTGAGAGTGGCATGGTGTGACAACATGTTTTGAGAGACATGGCCTATATCCCTAAACATATACAGTGCTGTAAACCAACATTACCCCAATAAAAAATAAGATTGGCTAAAGATACATTACACATTTGATAGAAAAGACAGGGTTCAATGTGTGAAAAGTTCCAATTCCTCAAACTCAGTAAGAGACATATGAATTCAACTTTTTTTGTTGGGAGTGGGGGATACAATTTTCACATAACAATGGATATGCCATTTTTACTTTCCAACTAGGTAGCAATCCAAAAGCTTTACAATTCCCTTTCATAGAAAGCTATGGGAGAAAATACAGTCATTCACTACTGGTGGGAGTATACATTGATACAAGCCCTTGAAGAAGGCAATCTGTCAATATCTACTAACATTTCAAAAGCTTATTCTCCTCTACTCAACCATCACATTTCTGGAGAATTCTTATATATTTTCACAGGTGCAAAATTATTTGTATTCCAGTTTAACTATGCAGTACTTTATGTAACAGCAAAAGATAAGCCAAATGTTTATTACTAGAAATGTGGTTAACTATGAAATGGAATTGTGATTTGTAAAGTATAAAAATAAGGAATCTTTCCAAGTACTTACATGTGAAAAACAGGAAGATAGATCATTAGTAAAAGCACAGTGTAAAATGATGCTAATTGTATGCCATGTATTGTGTATGCAAAGAATAAAATTAGAACTCTATCTTTGTAAGGTTGGGCATTTTAAAAAATATGGAAGTTAAATCACTATAGAGTTAGTTGAGTGGGTCATTTGGGATTTGAGCAAACAGGATGGAGAAAGAGGGGAACTTTTTGTTATACTCTATATTTTAGGGACTACATGCATGTAATTTTATAATGAAAAAACCAAAAACTTTGCTAATATTGATGTTGATACCTTTCCCCAATGAACCAGTATAGTAGCAAATTATGTTTTTAGCTATTTGATGCTATTATAAATAAACAATACTAAAGTTATACTCACTTTGTAGGAGAGGAAAACAATTTTCCTTTTACCCTTTCAGTTTCTCGGCTGAGATCCCACTACAATAAAAGATAGTCAAGAGGAAATAGAAGTTAATCACATGTGTTCCTCCTGTCTACAAGGGAATCACTCGGGAAAGCACAACTCCCCCAAATGGACCACATCACCACCTTAAATGCCACCCTAAAACTAATGACAAAAGATGGGGGAGGGCAATTGTGGAAGTTATCAGGTAAATCCCAGTGAAGAGGGTATGGCCGTAGAGCTGATTTAAGTCCCTGCTTCCTGCACTGATAAAAATTTCCAGTGACTTAGCCATCCTCTTCCTGGTAGAGAGAAGGAAACACCCTTACAAATGGAGAATTCCCTTGTAAATGTCTCTTACAAAAGGGTAACGTCTGTTGTTTTCAGAGCTTTTCATATGTCTGCTGTTTCCTAAAAGACCAGATAAAAATAATCCTTATGCCAAAGAGGATTATTTTGGGATGTATAGTCTGTTCTCCATCATCTTTATGCAGGAATTTTCCATTCTATCTTTAATAGCTTCCTTCAGACAAATTTCTAAATGTGGAACCACTGTGTCCAAGAATATGAACAATAAAAGCAATAATGACTGAAAACTTCTCAAACCTGGGGAGAGAAAGGGACATACCGGATCAGGAGGCCCAAAGGTCAAAGCCAAATAGGACCATTATATTATATATATAATACACATATTATATATAGACACATTATAAACTTAAAATCAAAGATTTTTTTAATGGAGACAATACTTGTTTTATTTGAAAAATGTGAAACAAGTTACTCAACATATTCAGTAGTGGAAAACATCCAACCAAGATTTGTTAACCAAAGTAGGTAAATAATACTGTTACCATTCAGAAAAATGAGGAGAGTGGCAGTATATAAATAAATGACTTATCCTGACTAGTTGAATCGAATGTACTGAATTCAGCAACATCTAAATATACATGCATCAGAAACTTCCATTCCTAAGAAGATGGAATAAGCATGCTTTTCCCTATTACTCCTGCTAAGCACAGCTGAAAACCCTGGATATGATATCGCTGACCAGCAGAGAGTCTGTCAAAGACAACAGGCCAATTAGGTACAATATAACTGGAATAACACAGAACATAACATAGGTGTGCTCCCTGGGTTTTCTTCTTGCTCAAATATCACAAGTTGAAGAAGCTGGCAACTCAGAAACATCAACAGGTACAGGCAAAATAAAAGGGGAGGGGGACCCAAAATAATGGCTCTACCATTTCTTGGAAAGTGAGCTCTGAAATATGATTTTCTCTACCCTTCTAGAGAAAGCCCCTTCCCCTTCATGGCACTGCTGACCCATCCCAATGCAGAGCACCAAGTCAGGTGACTTAACCTAGTCCAGGAAAAGAAAAGAGGTGGATAAAGTCTGGGAGTGTGATGCCTCCATTCCCTTCGTTTTTTTTTTTCAGGAGAGCTTTGGCTATTCGGGGTTTTTTGTAATTCCATATGAATTTCATCAATAATTGTTCTATTTCTTTGAAGAATGACACTGAAATTTTGATTGGAATAGCATTGAATCTGTAGATTGCTTTTGGTAGGATGGCCATTTTAATAATGTTTATTCTTCCAATCCATGATCAGGGGATGTCTTTCCATTTCTTTGTGTCTTCTTCTATTTCTTTTAACAGTGTTTTATAGTTTTCTTTGTATAGGTCCTTTACCTCTTTTGTTAGATTTATTCCCAAATATTTGATTTTTTTTGTTTCGATAATAAAAGGGATGTTTTTTTTTTTTTATTTCTTCTTCTTCAGATTTATTGTTTGTGTATAGGAAGGCTACTGACTTTTGCGTGTTGATTTTGTATCCTGCCACTTTACTGAACTGATTGATGAGTTGAATTAGTTTTTCTGTGGAGTTTTTGGGGTTCTCTATGTATATTATCATATCATCTGCAAATAGTGATAGTCTGACTTCTTTTCCTATTTGGATTCTTTCTATACTACAAAGCCATAATCATCAAAACTGCATGGTATTGGAACAAGAACAGACATACAGACCAATGGAATCAAATAGAAAATCCAGAAATAAATCCACAGATTTATGGTCAACTCATCTTTGACAAAGGAGCAAAGACTATGCATTGGAGCAAAGAAGTTTGTTCAATAAATGGTGCTGGGAAAACTGGGTCGCTACATGCAAAAGAATGAAGCTTGACCACTACCTCACACCATACACAAAAATCAACTCAAAATGGATTAAAGAACTAGACATAAGACCTGAAACCATGAAATACATAGAAGGAAATATAGGCGAAACACTACATGATATGCACATCAAAGACATCTTTACAGACACATCACCCAAAGCAGTGATAGTGAAGGCAAAGATAAACACCTGGGACTACATCAAATTAAAGAGCTTCTGCACAGCAAAAGAGACAATAACAAAAACAAAGCGAGGGCCTCCCCGGTGGTGCAGCGGTTGAGCGCTGGGTTGCGAGGCTCCCCGCAGCCCCTGCAGCGCCAGTTCGATCCCCGGCTGCACCCCGGCCACGGGAGGAGGGTCCCACATGGCGCGCAGACCTCTCCTGCCGCCCGCTGCTCCCCTCAGCAGTGTACTTCGGTCCTTCTGCCTGCTCTGCTCCCCGCTCTGTCTCTGGTGAATCCTCTCACCCTCCCGCGCTTCTGACTGTACCCAGTGCATGTATAAATACATAAATAAACAAACAAATTAAAAAAAAAATCTTTAAAAAAATTTAAAAAAAAAACAAAAACAAAGCAAAACCCCACCAACTGGGAGAACATTTTTGCACACAACACTAATGATAAAGGACTGATCACAAAAATCTGCAAAGAGCTGATGAGACTCAACAACAACAAAGAAAATAATCCAGTCAAAAAATGGGCAGAAGAGCTAAAAAGAAACTTCTCTGAAGAAGAAATGCAAATGGCCAACAGGCATATGAAAAAATGTTCAAGATCACTTGTCATCAGGGAAATGCAAATCAAAACTACCATGAGATACCATCTCACACCAGTGAGAATGGCACATATTAAAAAAAAAAAAAATCTAGCAACAACAAATGTTGGCGAGGTTGTGGAGAAAAAGGAACTCTCTTGCACTGCTGGTGGGAGTGCAAACTGGTCCAACCACTATGGAGAGCTGTGTGGAGATTTCTGGACCTACTAAACATAGAGTTTTCATATGATCCAGCATTTCCACTCCTAGGTATTTACCTAAAGGACACAGAAACATCAATTCCAAAGAGCACCTGCACCCCTATGTTTATAGCAGCACTATTTACAATAGCTAAGCTTTGGAAACAGCCCAAATGCCCAAAAATAGATGACTGGATCAAGAAGATGTGGTACATATACACCATGGAATATTACTCAGCATTCAAGAAAGATAAACACATGCAATTTGCAGCAACATGGATGGCGCTGGAAGGGATCATGCTCAGCGAAATTAGCCAGAAAGAAAAAAAAAATACCGATGGTCTCACTCATAGCAGGAATCTAGAAAACTTAAATAAGGGACCAGGAAAAAGAATAACTATAAGAAAGTGAAAATCAAAATCAACAAAAAACTATGAACCAGAGACACTCTATGGGGGGTAAAGTGTGGGAGGGGAGGGATTGGGGTCAAAATAAGGGGGTTGCAATTGTATGGGGAATATAAAAATAAAATTTATTATAAAAAAAATAAAATCCTCATCATAAAAAAAAAGGTGGATAAAATTCAATGGCTCAGAGGGCCTTAAAGGCCAGTGATAGTCCAGTTTGGAATCAGTGAGTACCCTGGAAAGGAGGCAGTATCATGAAAGAGAGCGCATGGAATTTGATTTAGCCTGGGAGAAGAAACATGATAATTATTCCAAAAAGTTTGTAAAAAGCAGCTGAGAGAAATGCCAAGCAAAGCTGAGGAAAGGCATATACATGAAAAGCAAATGTCTTTCGATGTATAAACTCATAGAAATGTCAAATGTACATTAATTATCTAGAAACCAATCTAATGATATCCTATTGTTAATTCATTTGTCAGACAGCAAAAGTTAGCTGCCCCCCAGTCAGAAGCCATCACCTGCAACAGACAGGGAGATATGGCAGGCAGGGAAGGAGGCTTTGGCCAAGCCAATACTAAACTACTTAAGGAAATGGAAAACTTAATACTGTCCTGAGTAAGTCCCAGAACTCACTACCTGACTGATTTAGGTCCAAAGAGCAAAAGTATATTCACTTACATATGCATGAACACAACTCTTGCATGCGGACCTAATTTAATGCAGGTTTATATGTTTAACAATTCGCTCTTCCTCCATTATGTCCTTCTGCATAATGGAAATATTCAATACTCCTTCTGGTTCTGACTTGCAATATACATCACAAATAATTCTACAAATTGTTTAATGTACAACTTGTAGAATTCTCTGTGATGTATGTAACACCCATCCATCCGTGTATATGTATATAAGTGTATATTCATATGTACACATATAAACATAGATCTTTCCTTAATCAACACATTATTTTAGCACCAAAGAACCTTAACTAAACAAAAACACCTGCGAAAGATTACTTCATTTCTTTTTTTTTTTTTTTAAAGATTTATCCATTTATCTATACAAGTACTGGGTACAGTCAGAAGCACGGGAGGGTGAGAGAATTCACCAGAGCCAGAGCGGGGAACAGAACAGGCAGAAGGACCGAAGTACACTGCTGAGAGGAGCAGCGGGCTGCAGGAGAGGTCTGTGCGCGATGTGGGACCCTCGCCCGAGGCCAGGGATCGAACCTGCACCGCAGAGGCTGTGGGCAGCTTCGCAACCCAGCGCTCAACAGCTGCACCACCAGGGAGGCCCAGATTACTTCATTTCTCCTGTTGATCAGGAAAGTCAATAGGGATTTGCAAATTTCAGGGGATGATATTTAAACAGTTCAGGGTCAGTCTTCATTATGAGACTGCAGGATGCTGACTTCCTTTCCTGGCCCTTCGAGAAACCCACATACAGCTGTATCTAGCACTGACATGTTAAAATGTTGCACAATTGTCTGTTTCATATGAGGCAAGAAAGGCTGAGTTCAGGGAAGGCTCTGATTTGAATACTTTTATTTAAGATCATGCTCCAGGAATGACTCTTAGGTAGGCATTCTGCTGATACTCTGTCCAGTAGAAAACAGCTTTTTGAGTTGGGACTTGAAGAGATGTTTGTTGTTCTGATGCTATTTTTGTAAGTAATTGAATTGTGTGACCCAGAAGTTGACATATACTCACTGGACAACCCACGAAGCTCTAAACTGAGTGTAACTAGGGTCTCTCAAGTTATTTATAAAACGAACACTGTATAGTTTGATACTTCAGTGTCCTAAAACAAAGAGTATTTCAGAAAATCATCTAATTTTCATAGGACACATTAAGATAGCAAACTTTTTTAATCTTTACATCATGCTTTCTCAAAACATAACTGTCCCCATATAATTTTTCCTTTAACTCACATAATTTTATTCTGACATAAGATACATTAATTTCCATTCTTCAAGTGACAAATCCTTTTCCTAGTGCACCTTTCATTTGGTCTGTACTCATAATCTTCAATGATAATTATCTCAACTGGAAAGTCTTTAGGCCATTATTGTCCAATAGAACATTCTGAGACGCAGAAATGTTCTATTTCTGTGCTGTTCAATAGAGTTACCACTTGTTTCATGTAGCTGTTGAGCACTTGAAAATTGACTAGCATGATTACGACATCAAATTTTACTTTTAATTCAAATTTTATTAATTGAATAACCACAGTGTACTCTATAGCCCAGAGAATCAGAAAACCTGCCAGCTGAAATTAAACAAAATGTGACTAATTACCACACATTTAGATTGAAAGACATCCAAAGTGTTGAAACAGATATTTGGAGTGAAGGTAGCTTCAAATCAGAATGGTTTAATGGAATGGTAAGTCCAATTTTCTTTCCTAGCCCAACTCTTGGTGTTTGGAAAAGACTATTAATTAAAGAGGGAAATTTACTATGAAAGCTATTTATTAGAAAATCCTGCAGAATAAAGAGAAATGTGGATGAATGTGGCTTCAGAAGGGATAGCTTCTAGTGATGATCTAGAGACATAGGCAACAGGAGAAAATGGACAGTCCTTCCTTCTGGAATATCCCATTGGGGTGAGACTCCCCCAACTGTCTTGCTTCCTGCAGGTTTCTTCCCCAAATTCCCCAAAGATTGGGCTGACTTGGACCACATAGTATTTCTTGTTCAGGGAAAGTCAGATCCCAAGAAATTCGGAAGTTCTATCATTAGCTTTCCTGGAAGAAACTCTCCAGAGGTCGCTACCAGAAAGAGGCAAGAAAACAAATTACACGTGCCATTTGTCCTGGATGCAGGTGGCACACTCCCTGCCTTCCAGGACAAGTGTCCAGTGTGGCAATGAGTCTGTCAGAGAGAAGAATCCCCATTCAAGAAAGATGCATGTAAGGCATTCATTCTCAAGTGGGCATTTGGGGGGCATTTACTCCTAGGAGATGCCTAAGCACCATTACATGAGTAATTTAAAAATGTTCCCAATAAAGCGCTCAGGGTGGAGTTCTCTGGGAATCCATTGTTCTCTGGCTGCTGAAGGGGAGACAAGAGAATTTCAATAAATAATTTACATTAACTCATGAGCATTACTCATTCAGCACAATCAAGTTTAAGTCAGTTGGGGGAGATATCAATGCTCGCTGCCAAGATGGCATCTTTGCTGCAGTTTCAATATTTGATCATTGTTTTCTCACTCTGATTTTTTTTAATGATGATGTTTTGAAAGTTCCTTTCAGAGAACTACCCCTGGCAATTATCTACAGCACTTTTACCTCAGTCCTCTGTGCTCCCTCCCCTTGGGGACTACACCTGAGTGGGGGGGGGGGCAGCAAATATTGTTTAAAAATGAACAATGAGGGCCTCCCTGGTGGCACAAGGGGTTAAGCACTGCACTATGAAGCAATGTGCAGCCTCTGCAGCACGACGGTTCGATCCCGGGCTGACCAGGGAGCAGCCCACATGGCACAGCAGACCTCTCCTGTCTCGCCCGCTACTCCCCTCAGCAGTGTGTTTTGGTCAGTCTGTCTGTTCTGCTCCCCACTCTGGTGAATCCTTTCACTCCCCCACCTCTGTGGCCTGTACCCCAGCTGTTATATGCATAAATAAAAATAAAATAAAAATAAACCTTTGTCAGATCTGTGCCCTTTACCCCAATAAGACAGTCAACTCTAAAATCCAAACACAAGCTTTGGCGCTCAGCTGAATGGATCATTTTTCAGATTCTACCCTTGCCAAACCAAGTTCCAGATCTGATATCATCTTGTCTCCAAGCTTTGTTTCCTTTCTCCTTCCTTTGCACTTCTTATAAGAATGAAACTGAGCAAACAGTTTATTGAGGCCAAGGCCAAAAGGAGAAGGGGCTTAGGCAGCTGGCAAAAGCCCTAACCAGGAGAGTTAGTTTCTAAAAATCTGAACCTTCACGGAAAATATGTGAACAGCCTCTGCACACCCACGCAGACCCACCCCAGTTCTGAAGAGGCAAAATAAGAATTAGCTGTAGTCAGGCAACTTGTTAGTCTGCTTCTGAAATAAAGAAGTACTTACAATCAATTTAAAAAAATCAAAAGAGCAGAAATGTTTTCCAAATTCAGTTTTCACAAACTTCCTCCCAACTGCAAGAACAACTCACTTAAGACTGAAAGCAATAGGCGTAATCCCTTCTAAGCTGTCAGCCACATAGCTCTTATCTCCCAATATCAAATATGCCCAAATAGCTGGGAGAATGATGCCAACTATTTACCTTTTACTTGTAGTGCTAAGAAAATTCTGAGAATTTCTAAGAGAACCCCATTATTTTGGCCACAACTTATACCACCATCTTTCCTCCCTCAAAAACATTGAATATGTTAGAGTTTAATTCACTAACACCATTTTTTGGGTAGGAATTGCATTTTATTTTAATTGTATTTTTTTTAATGATTTAATGTTGGTTTACAATGCCATATGATTTAGAGATTCAGGTTCGCACATCTTCACGCCCACCTCCGAGGCACCTATAGTCCTCACTTTTATATTCAATGTTTTTTGAAGTCAAATTATAATTATGTATTAATAAATTTTCCTAGATCCCTGTTCATAAGCTTGAGACTAGATAATCCAAACCCAGGGATCTTTAGCTCCAAGGTTCAATCAGATAGGTAGATTCTGGAAATGTCAAATACACTTTCAATCCCACCTATTTCTTTACAAAACTAAAACACATGCACTACTGCCATCCTGCCCATCTGATTACTCTTAGGAATTTCCACCCTGGATACCTTTACTTTTTCATATTCTTGCCAGTCTCATTACTACCAGGGAAGGGCAAAGAACATGCCACTGGTCTGGAAAGAGGCAGAGCTCCATCATTGAGTTCTCAAGTTGTACTCAGCAGGCCTGCAATGATGTATACCTCACAGGCTCTAGGGTGTTCCTCCCACATGTATCACTGTGTCTAATCAGAGCCTGGGTGAACTCTAAATGATTCTGCTCTCTCTATTTGCTGGGAATAATGTATGGAGTCATCTACTTTGAGATTCAGGGGAAGATTGTTGTCTGTGCACGAACGAGGAATAGCCAGGAGTGACACTCAATGCTGAAGATTATTCTTATCGATCCATCTTGCAAAAAGTGAGTTTGTATACTTGGATGTCAGGAGGGACGCTGGTTCCATTTAATCATGGAGAGTAATGTGCTTACACACCTGTCCTCAGGACAAGTCCACTGCCTTTGTGGAAAATCTAAAAGTAATGCACTGATGCAGTGACTGTGATGTTATTGCGGAGTTTGGGGGATGTAGGGGGTAGGGAGAGAACCAATGACAATTTTTAAAAAGACATTAAACACTGTTTGCATTCTGGATTTTTTGTGTGTAGATAAAGCTTTTACATTTAGGAATGATCTCATTTAGTTTTTTTATATATTAAGATTTTATTTAGATATTTTATATATTAAAACTTGTCTTAATCCTCAATCCCAAGATACACTAATTGAAAAAGCACAGGAGTCTTTTCCCCTCTCTATGGCTGTGGCTGAGAAAGGTCACGTTCCAGCAGGCTGCCTATTCAATGTCCTGTAGATATCTCCAAGCCCTGTGGAAAATGTTATCTCATCCTCCTTCCTCTACATTGTTCATTCCCTTCAGGCTAGCAAAGCATTGTTCATTCCCTTCAGGCTAGCAACTGAGGGTCAGGTTCCGAAACTGAGGCAAGTTCTAATCATACCTAAATTCCTAAGTTCTTGTCCAGACTTGGCAAGAACTATTGGCAATTGGTCACATACTGCTATGTAAATTCACTCAGCCTCCGTTATCTTTCAACTTTCGAAGTTGGTTCAGTTTTCTTTCTCACTGAATCTCAAGTTCTGCATGCATGTAATTATTTACTGTGTGTTCAATCTTTTAGTAATGTTTCTCTCTAATCCTTACCCCCCAAAAAAAGCTTTCCTTTCATGCTTTTTTTTTTTTTTTTGTCTTTAGTCAGATTTTTTGAAATGACATTGATAAGATATTGGACACTGCCCTCTAATCTTCAATTTTCAACTCTTCTCAATATTCAAAAATCTAAATTGTGTCTTCAACACACCAGTCAAACTTCTTGTACAAAGGTAACCTTTTCTTGAAGTCATGTTTCAATTATACGCCTAACTCCTTAGCCATCAGGTTTACCCTCAAAGTGGATACAATTTTTATGTTCTTCTGCTTCTGGAATGTTTCTCCTCCTTTTTGACTCTATGCTATCAGTTCCAGCTGGTTTACTGTTTCTTGAATAATTTTCACATGTATATTTTCTGTTTTCTGAAGTTTCTTTTTCTCACCTGGATGCCTCTCTTTGCATCTGATTTCTCATATTTTCACACTCTGAGCAATTCCATGCATGCCATTGGCTCCTCCTATTCTAGACATCTCTCAGAAATTGCCTTTTTCATTTACTTCATGCTTTTCCCAAAATTCAACTCTTCAAATTTTCTCTCAACCTGCCTTCTCGTGCATTTCTTCTCATAGTTAGAGGCAAAGCTCTCAGCCAGTTGTCTCATGCAATTCCTAGAGTCATGCATAAATCCTTTTTCTTAATCTTCACATTCAATACCACACAGATTTCCAGTTTTGTAAAACACACCTCCTCTTTCTTTTTTTCATTCTTTTTTTTTTTTTTAAAGATTTATGTATTTATTTATACAAGCACTCGGTACAGTCAGAAGTGCAGGAGGGTGAGAGAATTCACCAGAGCCAGAGCAGGGAGCAGAGCAGGCAGACTGATGAAGTACACTGCTGAGGGGAGCAGCGGGTGCAGCAGGAGAGGTCTGCGCACCATGTGGGACCCCCGCCCGGTGGCTGGGGATCGAACTGGTGCTGTAGAGGCTGCGGGCAGCTTTGCAACCCAGCACTCAACCGCTGTGCCACCAGGGAGGCCCACCTCCTCTATTTTCAAGGGTCTCTTGCCTGGAAACTGGATTATTAAAAATGTTTCCTAAATTACCTCAGTGTTAATCTTATCCTCACTAACATTAACCTGATACTGCTTCCAGAGATATGGTCATCATCTACATAATTTATATAATCATATTAATATATATAACCCATAGAGAAAAAATGCTGTACCTCACCAGTACCATTTACAAGGCAGACACAGATATTTTATATTTCATCATGGCAAATTTTTCACAGATAATACAGTGATTTGTACGAACAGAGTAATTATATTAAAGCAATTTTTCCAATGTATGGGGAATAGTGATTTTTAAAAAAGGAATGTCTTTTACTCATTTGCACACAGTTGCCACATAAAATAGCTGGACCTAAGGATAGTTTGCATTGTTGACTTTATCTGGTTAGGCCTTCATTCCTGTTGCTTGTAGGATGGGATTCTAAAGTCCTGAGCAATTTGTAGAAGGCCCTCTACTTTCTGGCCCAACTTTCCCCAGGTACATCTTTCGTCATCAGCTTGTGTCTGAATTCCACTGTGAGGACTTGGTGTCTTAACTGTTTTACCTATTCTAAGTCTCTCCACAACCACCCCTCTCTAACTGCTTATCAAAATGTAAATCAAAATTATCTTTATGATAAGTTAGTCCTCAATAGCAAAGGTTCAGTTCTCCAACAAAGCATTTATAATAGCATTATAGCAGTATACAATTGTCCAGAATGATGTGGATGGTTGGACTTAAAACATAGGTTAGACCATATAAAATTGTCATCAAAAAGATGGGTTATCTGAGGGCCTCTCTGGTGAAGCAAGTATGAAGCAATACTTGAAGCCATCTACAGCCTCTGCAGCATGAGTTCAACCCCCGTCTGGCCAGCGAGCCACCTACATGGTGAAGCAGACCTCTCCTGTCTTGCCCGCTGCTCTCCTCAGCAGTGTATTTCAGTCAGTCTGCCTGTTCTGTTTCCCACTCTGTCTCTGGTGGATCCTCTTACCCTCCCCCCATCTCTGGTCTGTACCCCAGCTCTTGCATGCATAAATAAATCTTTAAAAAAAAAAGGGATGGGTTATCTGAAATTGTCAAAAGTTGACCAACATTGTTTTTCTATTTGTAAATGAAGCCATCTTTAATATATTTTTTATTTCTCCATTAAACCAGGAATCTGCTTTTGTGTGGCCCTTGATCCTAGAATAGTTTTCATACTTTAAATGGCTGTATAAAATAATAAAAAATAAGAACTTGAGGAACAGATTGCATGTGACCTACAAAGTCTAGACTACTTACATCTGGACAATATAAGGAAAAGTTTGCAGACTTGTATTAAACCATTACCAACTTGGGGTAGCTCTTTGTGGTCTCAATATAGAGCATAGTGTTTAGGACGCTCTCCGTGTTCCAAAAATGCTTTTCAAACTGAACTAAATGACTGATGTACTTCCTGAGGAAAAAATGTAGAATGAGAATGATCTGAATTTTTTGTTTGTGTTGTTGATGAAGTTTGGAAAGACAGGAAACACAAATTTCACTATTTTGGCCACATTTTGGAACTCACCCAAACTCAAAAACCTATGACCAAGAACATTTTATTGTCAACGATCTGAAGTAAGTGTTTAGATCATTCTGCTTCCAGCAACAGGGCCACTAGGTCAGAGTTAACCATCAGTAATGCAAATAACTTCTAGAAGGAACTAGGGGTGGTGGTGGAGAGAGTGTGTGTGACATAGGATTGCTATTAGATTGAAAATTTGTTGACATTAGAAGTCTTTAAAGAAAATCTCTCACTAAACGGTATCATTGCAAAGTGCTTAAGAAACTTGACTGAAAGCCCAAGCACTTCATCACTGGCCACATTCCCACTGAAGAAATGATCTAGAAAAGATTGCTCTTAAATCAAGAAATGTGAACTTATCCTTGGCAGCCACAAGTCAGGGAAGAAAAATTTTGCTTGAAACAACAGCCCTTCCTGTAGTTTGTACACTCACTTTTTTCCCCTAGCTTTTGCTTTTATGTTTGATATATCTTGAGAGCTAAAAGAAAAGGGATCTTTTTTCTATAGCTTTTTGAAAATGGGGTCTTCTGAAACAGTTTAGTGCATTAAATCCATCCCCTCAGTTAATCTCAAAAGGTATTGTTCTTGGTATTTTCACCACTACATTTACGAACTGCTTTGGAAATGTAGAATTAGCGAAACACTCATTTCCTGTTTTAGTTTGGTGCCATATCACAGCTGTGCTCGATTAAGGCTTTTTGAAAAGCAGCAGACAGAAAACAATGCCTTCTCCTGTATTCTTTATAATTCCTTGAAATAAATAAACCTAAGACTTTCTATTGGAACCCCTCCCCCAATGCTTTTAGATTTATAGACATATTAAAGCACCATTTCTAAGCAATAGAAAAACAGCACATTTTTTACTAACCAGCATGGTCTAAGGATGCATTTTATTTTCAACTATATCCCACATTTGCTATTTTCTTGCTGAACTTAACTGCCAAGTGAAGTCATTTCTAATTTACCATGAAAAGCCTTTTCATGTTGCAAATACAACAGTGTTGCAGGATTAGGTATACAAAGCAGAATATTCCACAAAAAGGTACTAAGTATGAGAAATTCGAAGGTAGCTAAACTCTCTCTAGATTTAGGAAATTTTCCAAAATTTTAGACTATGGCTATCTCTTAGCTTTGGCTCTATTCCTCCCTCATGGTGGTGTACAACCGTCAATGAAAACTTTCTAAAACACAGATGTAACAATGTCACCGCCCCCATGTTATCAGTACATTAGAGTACTAATTATGAACTTTGGATCGACATCAAAATCTCCTGAAAAGCTTTCAAAGTATGTATATGGGCCCCTTCATCCCAAAAGGGTCTAGGTTATTGGGTCTCAATTGGGGATATGGACATCTGCATTTCTATAAAGTACTGGGAGATTCTGAAACACAAAACCCAAACAATCACTGGACCATAGAACAAGAGCCAAATTTTTAAGCTGATGTATAAGACTTCACAGTTGACCCACATGTTTAAAATGCAATGAGTGGATTTAGAACTTATTTTCACTGATTTCTGAGCAGAATTTATAGTATTGATTACTCCTAATGACAGACAACATCCTTTCCCCTTAGCATTCAGATAGCATTTTTCTTCTTTTTATTTCCTTCCTTTTTGATTTTATCTCTTTTTCTTTAAATTTGTAAAATATTGATGATATTGGAAAGCCCAGGATCCCCTCTGAGGTGGCTTCTATCATCAATCTATGTATTTTCCCTGGGTCATATATAACACATTTCTTAATAACATTTCTTATTTACCCTGGGTCATCCTGTGCCTTCAGTCACCCTGGTGGTTAAGAGCGTGGACTCTGGGGTTGTTTGTATTGGTTTTTATTATTTACTAACCTCTCTGAACCTTTATTTTCTCATCTATAGAGTAGGAATAACAGTTGTATCTACATCAAAGGGTTATTGTTACGATTTAAGGAGTACTGGCAATCCACTTAAAATAAGATAAGATTTAAATAACACTTGGAATCCTTAGTATTATTGTGTTAATATTGGTAACTCACTAATAATTCTTTCAACTCCAAACCCCCCTCCTGAGTCCATCAACTACCATGTCCATCTGTCTATTTGACATTTCCACTCAGAGGTGATACAGCTTCAAAAACTCAACGCTGCTTAAACCTGTTCTTCTCTGCCTGTCCTAGTTTGCACCTTGAGATTCACAGCTCACCTAACTACCACCAACCCCAGTGCACTGTTTAAGTTGAGAAAAATAGAAATCTGACAACTTTCTATTTTTTTCCACATCAAATCCATCATCAAGTCCTGTTAACTGCAGATCCTTTTATGATCAAATTCACTTACTTCTCTTGACTGTCACTTGTCAGAACCCTATATCAAACCACTTAACCTTATTACTGGCCTTTGACTCTTAAGTTATATTCCATTTCCATTCTCTATTCTATACTTTAGTGATAGTAAGCTTTCTAAATCATGTCCATGACTATCTAAAGATGCCCAGTGGCTTCTCATTGCCTTCAGAATGAAATTAGATGCCTTTGTCATGGCTAACACTTTCTTTCAGGGTCTCCTTCAGGCACCTCACAAATCTAATTCTATATCACTTCCCACACTACTCTATACTAAGCTTACACTGAAATCTGTCCAGCTCCTTTGCATCACCTCCTTGGTCTTTGAATAGTTGAATGATTTCCCCTCTGCCTGGAACAAGTTATTACCCACCAATCTGCCTCAGTTAGGATGTAGTTTCTCCAGACAACTCTTAACATAAAAGGTCTCATTAGGTACTCTTTCTCAGGTGCCCCAAGATACCTGCTATACATATCCCATTGTCTATAATGGTTACTTCTCCTAAAATATTACTATGAAAGTACAAGTTTATCTTTCTATTCTTAGCACATTTCCTGACACATAGTAAACATTCAAAAAATGTGACAAATATAGGAATTGCTAAATATGAAAAGACAAAAATCCCTTATCACACACCTCAGATTTCATCTGTGTCAAAACTTGGTTCTATTCATAGCTATAAGACTCAATGTTATTGTTTTTATTCTAATATAATTTCAAAGTTCTAAAACAAGTAACATCTGTAAAGTACATCAATTTCTGTGTTCTCATTTTTTAACATACCAGATGTATTATGGAAAATTTATTTGAAAAAATAGGGTTCCTAAATCCTGTAAGTATTGTACCCTTGGGTATTCATCCTAAACCTTCCCTGATTGTGGGTAACCACAGTATTTTTGACATTAATCTGAGCATGTTATGAGAGTTTCAGTTCTTTCTGATTTTTAGTTTTTGGCCCAGTGAGACTGGAATCTGAATTTTCTTGATTCTAATATCAACAAAACAAGTACCTTATTTTAAAAGGAAAATGAATCAAAATACATGAAATGAACATATGGGGAAGACAGTACTTAAAATTTCAGAGTATTAGTGCTTATAAAAGATAAAAATGATAGAAGAGATTTTAAATATCACCAAGTTTGTCCATTCTGTACATTAAGAGAGTGACACTTAGGGAGGTTAGGTGACTGATCACAAATCACCAAGCCATTTATTAGAGATCTGGATTTGAATTTGTTCAAACATGAGGAATCTCTGCTCGTATGACTTAAGAGGACTTTTACATAAAACTTCAGGACTATAAATTTCTTCTAGGCAAGTGATTGATTACTAAGGAAGATTCACAGATAATACTGACCATGAAGGTGTTGAAGAAATTACCAATTGTTATCATTTTTCATATGTCATGTCTACTTTTAAGCAATTTATCAAACTTGAGGTCAATATATTCTTTCAGGTGGGATTGAGAGAGATAACTTAGTGGCTTAGACTAAGGAGAAGAACAATATTGTTGCAAGGAAAAAACAAAAGAACATACAAGAAAAAGTCCAAAAATATTTTGGAAAAATTTGAAGATTCCTTATGCAAAATACATTGTTCATTTTTATCTATTATAGTTCTCTTTATAATCTTGATTCCCTATACTTCTAAAGAAAAGAGATAATTAGTTATGATGGGAAAAATATATATGTACACACACACATGCTAGTATTGCTTTAGTCATCTCATAAAACTGAAGACTACAATAGTCAGTGCACATTAGAATTTTTATGTCAATTCCTGCCTAGATCACATGTGTCTGTCAGATGGTCCCCCATTCTAGGTCTCTCTCTGACCCAGGATATTCTCTATTCTAGCACCAGGCTTCTTTGCCTGACTGGCAAGTTTATCTATTCTCCGATCCCAAATTACCTCATTTTCTCTCAATATTCCACTCCCCCACTCCTCTTACCCTACCACACCTTCAGTGCAATTAAACTCACACTCCCTTCCTCAGTCATGCCATCATTTCCTGAAC
This sequence comes from Talpa europaea, assembly GCF_964194135.1. Lineage (NCBI taxonomy): Eukaryota > Metazoa > Chordata > Mammalia > Eulipotyphla > Talpidae > Talpa > Talpa europaea. Next base: position 89,363,078 of record NC_140078.1, on the reverse strand, counting down.
ATATTTTACACTTTTCATAAACTCCTGTCTGAAAACACTGCTTCCAGCTCTTCAAGAAAATCATCCAGGAGACCTCAGAGAATAGCTTTACCTCAATGCATTGTCATAAAGATTTCCTAGTCTTTGAAAGTCTCATTCCTGGCGTTTCAGAACCATCTCCACCTCTTAAAAACAGATTCACATTGAACAACTCAAGATACTACTGAAAAAAAAATCCTGAATGTGGGGAAATATATTTCCATTGAAGGATACCTCTAATTCAGTTTCCCAATTGAGCTCATTATCACTATAGGCTGAATCTCTGGGGCATCAACTTAGAATCAGAAGGCTTAGGCAGTATAAGATTAGAACAAGATGTGAGGACATTCAAGAGTTTTAATTTCACTGTCAGTTTAGCCAGATTCATTTTTCTCCACCATAGGCAGTCACAGTGCAAATCCTTGTGTTCAGCACTTATTTTTGGGCAGAGTTTTCAAGGCTCTGCCAGTGTCTTCTCTGACTGCTCATCTCCCTCACTTCCAGAATGGGACCATACTCTCTCTTCAGTCATGTTTACCTATTCACTCATATTTCAGCTTAGTGTCACTGACCTGGAAGCCAGTCTCTTGAAGGTTTTATATTTCAGCTTTGAAAATGTTTATTTTCAAATTCAAAGGGGGAGAGTTTTGTTGTCCTATGTTTTAACTTCTGAAAATTCTTTTCCCCATAAACTGGCCTAGCAGTATGAGTATATTTATCAAATTTGTATTATAGTTATAGATGTGTCTTCAGAGCGATTATATGACCTCATTTGAATATAACTATTTTATATAAGCGATAACTGCAAAAAACATTGCTGGTAGGGAGAAGTATTCAGTTCTAGGATATAAAATAATATAGCCAATTTAGAAGACAATTTGGCAGTTTGTTATAACCTGGACATACACTATCTCACAGGACAATGTATCAATCATGTTCCAAGTATCTACCCAAATGATTTGAAAATTTATGTCCATATAAAACTATGCATATGAATATGCATAGTAGTTATGGTAATAACTAGTCTAGTGCCAATGTGTTTCTTTTGTTTTTTTTGCTGAGCTGATACTCAGTCTCTCCATTTGCATGTGACCAGATTTAATCAAGGAAATACAAGCAAATTGGTGTGATCCTTTTGCAAAGTGATCTGGATTCACTGAAAACTTAAAATACACACACACAACTAAATATGCAAATACTGCATGACCCAGAAATTCCACTCTTGGGTATCCCTCTGAAGAACTTGAAGCCATCAACTCAAAGAATTACATGCTGTACAATGTTAAACACAATACTGTATTTCTAATAGCTGGGACATGGCAACAACATGTGTCCACTGATAGCAGATTGAATCAAGAAGCTGAAGTACAGCCAAATAAGGTAAATAATTCAGTTCAAAGACAAAGTGTTGCCATTTACAGCCAAATGGAAGGAGTTTGAAGAGATTAAGTGTAGTAAATCCAGCTAGAATGACTAAAATAAATATTGGCCTTTACAGAGCAGAAGAATCAACAATGCAAAATACTTCTAGCAATAAGCAGATAATAATAAATAAACTTAGGCTCTGAGATTGGGAGGGAGGGGTAAATAGAAAGGGTCAAAGGATTGATGTGGGGGAAGCAAGAGTCAAGATAAAATAAAGTTGGGGGAAAAGTGAAGACAACCCTTGAATATTTTTCCCTGAATGTTAAAAATGTGATTATGAAAGGAACTTTGAAATTTTCATTTGCATTTTAAGTAGTTCTCACTTCCTGGTAAAGAGCAGAGGGAGAAAAAAAAAGTCAAGGTCATCAAAGCCAAAGAAAGAGAAGCTCTCACAACCAAAAGGAGCTTAAGAAGATGCAAGAAATAAATGTTATGGTATCTTGAATAGGATTCTGGACAGAAAATTGAAATTAGGCAAAAACTAAAGAAATCTGAATAAATTAGAGATGTTTGTTCATAACAATAAATCAACATTAACATATTAATTATAACAAATGGACCATAATAATGTAGGATAACAGGGGAACTGAGGGCATATAATTCTACATACTGTTTTCTTAATTTTTTTATTTGTAAATCTAAACCTATTCAAAAAACAATGCATAACCTCACAATTATCATGAGAACACACTAGACAAACCTACAAGGGATGTTCTACAGAATTCACTGCTATTCAAAAGTGTCAAGGTCATAAAAAAATGGAGGTGACATGAAAAATAAACATGATGTGAAATCCTGAATGAGATTCTAGAACAGGATGAAATATCAAGAGTGTCTATAGTTAATAACAACATTGCAACAAAGTTAATTTTTTGGTTTGGATAATTGTGCCATGTGAGCATGCACACACATGTGCGTGCATGTTTGTGTGTGTGCATATATACACACATATATACATACACACATATATATACATATATACAGATATATAAATATAAAACAAATGTGGTGTAAATATATGTTATTCACATTAGGAAAGCCAGGATGAAGAGGATGGAGAATACTCTATTTTTGCCACTGTTCTGCATTCTAAAAATATATAAAAATACAAGGATTAAACAAAATGAAACAAAACTTCTTTGCAAAATTCTTGACTCCAAAAGGGATTACCCAAATTGTTTGAGACCGTTTTTGTGGGGCGGTGTCTTTTTCAGCTAAGTGGTGACATTTAGGTAAGAACTACCTAGGGAAAAATAATCTCTGAACACTTAATTAAAGGAAAAGGCAATATTTTCCTCCTTTATTGAAGAATGCAGCAATTCTTTCAAAATATTTTTGTTTGTCCTTATTTTTAAGACCAGAGATTTCTTTAAAATACCTTCAGTTTGAGAAGATCTGATTCAGGTTCTGATAGATTTCAGTTATTTGAGAAACTGTATTACGCTATGACTCAAAGCCAGGTGCATAAGAGATGCCAAGGGAAGAAATAACTCATCAAGCTAGTTTGGGCTTCCAAACACTTTCTTTAGCAAATAAGCTTTTACATCCAATGTGTAAAACTACGGGCCCCCAGTGTATCAACTGCTAAATCTCTTTATACAAATGTGACTGGGAGAATTCCATTAACTCATTCATTCCAACAGGAATTTTACTGGCCAAGTACCTTTATCTATACAGTCTTATTAAGCTTATGAGTAAATACAAACTATAATGGTGTTTGTAGGCAGAATAACCAGAGGTTTTAGGCTGGTAGTCCAGAAACATGGTGGAAACACTAGATTTAGAATTCCTGTCCTTTGATGGTCTGCCCAACTTCTGTTGCGATTTTGAGGAATAGCTGCACATGAAACATCTATTAGGCACTAAAAGGTCAATGTTCTCCTTTCATGGGATTTTTCACATCTAGACCATAACTTTTTTCTTTCTTTTTTTTTTTTTTTTAAGATTTATTTATTTATGCATACAAGAACTGGGTTACAGGCCCCTACTCCCAGGCCTTTTGAATGAATTCAGATGTCCCTTTCTCTGATCACTTTCTTGAATTATATATCTTTATTTTTTCTTGTTAATTCGTTTATTTGATGAATACAATTTATTTGGACCAATTTTGAACCAAATACTAAGGATAAAGACCTAAACACATGATTCTCTTTCATGTCAATTGGAGTTCTGTAGGAACATGGTATGGCCTAGAGTGGGGAAGGTGAACCACATGGAGAGGGATAGAAAACTTCCAGGAGGAAACATTGAAGAGTTGTCTGTAGTACAGTTCTGTTGTCCTCACTCGAGTGTGGTGTTCTTATAGATCATATTTTCCTCACCCTCCATCACAAGGAAGTTTCATTTCATTAATGAAACGAACAAATGAAGGTATTTTATTTTGGCCTTTCCAATGAAAACTTTAATGTATATAACAGATAACATATTAGCATTTTAACAGCCCCTTTCCAAGGCCATTGCAAAAAAGTGCTCCTACATAGCATTTTCTAATCAGTCATTTTAATTAAGAGTGATTCTGATACTCTTACTCATGCTAATCTGTCACTAAACCCATGGGAAATTTAATGTGATAATGTGCCTCAAAATTACATTGAAATTATTCCTGAACCACCAATAATTTTTTGTTCTGTTTCAACTGCAGATAGCTAAAAAGGTCAGGGAAATAAAATTTTCATCAAGCTTGTATGAAAGCATTTATGGAGTTTGTTTTTTGCTAATCTCTGCCTAATGATGTCATATTTATTTGCCTTGGCCCATTGTGCTATTCTTTGTGACCAATTATTTGACAGATCCTCTGAATATAGAGTTCTGAACCCAAAACTGAGGTATATAGCAATACATAGAACTGTTACAAGGAGTTAGATAAAAACAGCATTACTTTTGGTTGGAGATAGGGATTCAACACATGCCATATAGAGGAGTTGACATTTGAGAGAGAACTAAATTGGGGAAGGAGACATTCCAACTGGAGGAAGCAGCATTAGATTAGGAACCAGAGTACGTAGAGAGAAATAGAAGCAGTTTGTAACCAGCCAAGTAGGATGAAAAGAATGAGTATATAACAAAATTCTTTGCCTTATAGACTCCACAATCTAATATGTGCCTATAAATCCACTGCCCAGGAAGATTTGCCTAGAAAAGCAAGTTGAGATCTTGCTGGGATTATTCTTCAATGCTCAATATTTATGGAGCTACTAAAATTTTTAATTAGGAAAATTAGTTGCATAAAACTATGCTTTATAAAATTTAAGCATGAAACACTATTTAGACAAACTATGATGGGGCAAGAGGCAGAGTGACAACAAATGAGTCTTATACAGAGATTATTTTATAAAATAGGAAAGTTCTTCAAATCCTACCAGTCTGTGAACTCCCAGAGCACAGATTTTATCTGTTTTCTTCACCACTGTATTTTCAGTGTCTAATTTATTGTCAGGTTAAAAAATAGGACACTTAGTAAATATTTGTTGAAATAAATGTCACCCAGAAACTAATTCCGTACAAGTGATTTAAAAACTATTGTAACAAAATTCATTCATAAATAAACTTGATTCAATAATATGTGTGTGTGTAGAAAGAGATGTGTGAGGTATGCATACATATGTATATACAAAGAGATTATACATGTCCAATATGAGAAGGCTATTATTCCTTGGAGTAAATATAGAAAAGTTTCAATGCATAATTAAAAACACCTCCTATAAAATGTGGAGCACATTTTACTTAAGAGGAAGGCAACATTACACATGAAGACACAGTATGAACAATGGAGAGTATTCTAAGATACAGGTGAATTGTTGAGATAAAGCCCCTTGAGCAATGATCTTGAATATACAAGATAAAAGTATTTAATTTCACCCAGTATCCTTTGTAGTTCACTAAGGACTGACAGTAAATGGAGTGGACTTATAGGAACATTAATTTGATCCAATGATTTAAAGAGTAAGGTGGCAGCAGACCACCGTATACATATAAACAATGGATTAAAAGCCCTTGAAATGACTGCTAGTGTTTAGTCCAGTATATAAGAAGCTGGAAGTTAACACTCCAACAGAAACAAGGAAAAAGCTGAATAAACTGAAAATTCAACAATTTCTCTTACATCCATCAGAGAAGTAAGGTCATAGGACAAAACCATTGCCTCCCAAATTGGAAATAAACAGGCAAATACAGAGAATCATGAGTTGCCACAAGTATAAATCTCTTTAGGAACCAGAGCCAGGATAGGAAAACCTGGTTAATTTCTGAAGACTCAGTGTAGGCAAGACTAGAAGAATCTAGTCATCAGAAATCCTCAACTGTTTATTTTTTTGCTTGTTGTTTTTTGTTTGTTTTTTAGCTATAGAGGGTCACCCAGTTTCTCATAGCAAATAGCAGGGAAATCCCCATGTACATAGAGCAGCAGTAGGGGAAAAGGTACCATTTTGAAAAGGCCAGAGCAATCTGTTTTTCTTAACAAGGCCTACCTTGAGGAGAAACTATTTGACCAGAACTTAACCTGATAGGGTTTTATAAAACACCAACAGACTGGAGGCATGGAAATGCCCAATTCCCATTCTAGCCATCCTGCAACACTGAAAAGGATGAGAGAGGGCCTCAGAAATGTCAGTCAGGAGGCCAGGATCTCTAAAAGTCTATTTAGATCCAAAGACCAATTTATAGAACCATGAAAAGATCCTCCCCATATTCCATACCACCAAATAACCTAAACAACTATTAGAGCCATTTTATTTCCTGCATATATCATTTCCAGTTATCAAGAAAAAAAAAATGACACAGTAAAAGGCAAAAAAAAAAAAAAAGTTTGAAGAGACAGAGTATCAGTACTAGACTTACATATGACAGAGATGTTGGAATCTCCAGACCAGAAATTAAAACAACTATGATTAAGATGCTAAAGGCACTACTGGATAAAGTAGATAGCATGTAAGAACAGATAACACAATGTAATTAGAGAAAATATAGAGAAGAACCAAAAATAAATGTTAGCGATAAAAACCACTGTAACAGAAAATAAGAAAGCTTTGTTGGGCTTACAAATAGACTGAACATGGCTGAGGAACGAATCTTATTTTTCTTATTAACTGATAACAACAGGTTTTTTTTGGTTTGTTTTCAAAATAACAGCTAATAATACAGGAGACAAAACTGAAACTCAAAATACTCAGTTAAAATTACAAAAGGCAAAAAAGGAATGGCAGACAAAAACAGGAATAATGGGAACAAATAGAACATTCACAAAGATGTTATATATTAATTCAACTATGTTAATTATTCATTTGAGCATCAACAGCCTAACCCAATAAATTCAGTAACAGAAGGATAACTGAATATCCCATAATATTTGGAGATTAAACATTACATTTCTATATAACACACCAGTCAAAGCAGAGCTTTTCTGAGAAGTTAAATATTTGGAACTAAATGAAAATGAAAACACAACTTACCAAAATTTATAGGATGCAGCAATAGCAGTACTTAGAGGAAAATTTATAGCACTGAATGTATTAAAAAAGAAACGATACAAAATCAATCATCTAAGCTTCCACCTTAGAAAATTAGTGAAAGAGCAAATCCAAAATTAGAATAATAACAAGATGATTCAATAGAAATAAACAAATGAATACCTGGTTCTCCAATAAAATCAATAAAGTCAGTAAATCTTCACCAGAAGACATGAATTACTTATATTGGAAATGAAAGAGGGAAGATCACTACAGATATCATGAAATGATAATTGCAGAAAATTGTGCCCACAAATTTGATAATCCACATGAAATGAACCAATATTTTCAAAGACACAACCTTTCCAACCTCACAAAAGTCTAAATAGAGAATCTGCATAAATCTGTAGCTCTCCCCACACATTTCCAGAAGTATCTCCAACTTAATTTTTAAATGGCTCTCGGTGAGACATTTTTACAACTTTTGTGATTTTTTTATTAATAGTAAAACTTTTAGGGCTGTAAAATATCTTCTAGATAAGGAAATTAATAATTATCAAAACAAATTGGTATATAAATTATTCTTATTTTTATGGAAGTATTTAAGAGCTAATCTGAAGCTCTACATTCATTTTAATGAAGCCAATTTAATTCGAATGATCATTTACATTGGCTTAATTCACTGTGTGGCTATGTGGCTTGAGTTTCCATGCCCTAGCAACTACATGGCATATGATGTCAGGCGAATGATATAAATTGTTGTTTGTGTCATTATACTTTCAGAACAAATTTGTTACTGTGGCATATCATAGCCTAACCTGAATAATAATGTATCAAACTTTTTAATTATCTTGAAATGAAAACAAATTTTAAAAACAAAATCACACTTTCTGTGTACAGGGGAGATAATTCACTTTTACCTACTTGCATGATTTGATACCCTAATGAACAGCAGAACTTGTCCTGATAAAAATTCCATGATATCCCTCAGAGTGAGTTTGATGCTATTTGAGTACATGTAATGGTAAATCCCATGTTACTCTGTTATGGGTTATTAAATGAACTACCTTAAATGCATTAGATACATAGGATCTCCCAATTAATTTTGTTATTCAGTTTTTAGTATAGTTGGTTCTAAAAAAATATATGGTTGCTAGACAATATCATAAGACCACTAAGGACTCTATTTGACTACATAATTTCTCAGACTCCCTTTTTTGAATCATAAATAAATCCCTTTTCAAGTCAAAGTCAGATTCAATTTGCAAAACAGAAACATTTACTTTTGTTTAAAAAGAAACCTTTCTTTAACTTTTAGATTAATGTCAAATTTGCTAAGAACCTTACTAGAATGGCATTATAAATTACTCCTGCTGTTTTACTCATAAAACTTACAGTAAATATTATATATTTGATTATTCCAACTCTCCACAGCATGGGGATTACTAATGAGGCATATTTTACTTACCGATGTTGTGAACATTTCATAATTTCTCCAAGAATATAAACTGATTTGACCATCTTAAGCTTTTTAGAACACTAAATAATATTCCTGAGTCTAGAACTTAAGTAGGTGGTGGCAAAAAAGTATGTAGGATAAAAAAAAGGAAACTAATCCTCTCAATATTGCTAGAATTGTTCAGATAATTCTATAATGTGAGTGTCAATGTGTGGGGTGATGGCTATTAAAAGGTAAAAAGGCGAAAATCTTAAATATTAATTTTACTGTGTTTATAGGATGCTGAAATAAAATATAAAAATAAAGCTAAAATAGGGTAAATATTTCATGAAGTCTGATAAACAGCGGTTGTTATAACTAACATCAGATTGTTACCTTCATCTTTCCAATCTCTCATGCCAGAAACTAGAAGATAACTTAGGACACATTTCTTCTCCCCCATGATATGCACGCTTAATACATGTCCAAGTGCAGTCATTACCACATTCAAGAAAAGTCATCACATTCTCCTTAATTTCTATTTTTTATAATCATCACTCTACTGCACGCCACCATATCTTCCACCTGGATTTGAGCAATGTGTTCTAGTTGCTCCTCACATGCCAACATTGCTATTGCTGTCCATCACACTTTTCTCCACACAGAATATAGTATGAGATTTTTGAATCAAAAATTGGATCATGAGAACCCCCTCATTAAACACTTCAATGCATTTTCTATGCATAAAAATTCACATCTTCATCTTGTTCTACATCCTGTTCTTCATGATGATCTGGTGCCTATTTTTCCCCAACTTCTTCCTCTCTCTCATCACCAAAATATTTACTCTCTCGAGGCTTTTATCCATTCATCCAATGAATTGTTTTTATAATTCGTTTGCTCAAGTCCCAACCTGCTAAATTTTAAAGTTTTATCTCTACAGCATTGTAGCACCAAGATCTCCCAGACACATTTTTTTGCTTGCACAAGGTGGTACAGGGGATATAGTAACCCCAGAGTTAACTTTTCACCTTTATATAGTTACATAAGTTACAAAGTTACATAAGTACATGTGGTTCTTTTTAATGACAGTATTTTTTATGACTGCATATTATGTGCAACATCCTTTCCACATAAAAAGGCAATATTTTAAATAGCCATGCTATTTAATACTGTAGTCACAAAGTAAAATGAAATGATAAAATACATGTTCACAGAACATTATTCAAGAAGCATGTAGAAAGTACTATCTTTGAAATATTTTTCCCTTTAAAAAAATGCAATTTTGATGACCTGTATCCCTGACAAAAATCCACATGGCCACTCTCACTTATACACAGGGTCCAGAGGAAAACTATATTCCTGAATTTCAAATTAAGATTATAAAATTTACCACTTTCTCAATAATTTATAATATAATCCTTTCACAAAACATGATTTAGTAGTTCAAAGTTTTCTCTGCTAATTTTGCCCTCTTTTCTCAGATTTAGCAAGTTATATCTAGAAGCTTGGTTGATAATTTAAGAGTCACTGATAAGACATTAAGGCTCAGTATTTCATTGGAGTTCAAATACTTTAGTAATGATAATCCAAAGTTGAAGCCAAACATATAAATCTTTAAAGAATTTTGTCTACAAGAAGACAATTTGTTTTCCTTAGCTTTACACAATTGACATCATTTTGAAATTTTCATCAACAAGACAAATCCCAGGAAAACTTCATGGTAATGTACAAAAACTCAGTAATTGGTTACATATGAAAAGGAAATTATATATGAAACTTCCAATTAAGACATTAGACAACTATCTAATCCCAAAGTAAACTCACCTTAATTTTGTAATTTGGAAGGCAAGATAGCTGAAATGATTGACCCCTCTCTGTGTTGTATCTTGAGTTTTGACAAAATACTTCTGAACAACTGTTCAAAAATCAGGTTGAGTGAGCTGGAGACTATGTCCTCATTCACAGAACTGAGTGTGCTGAGGGTTAACACAGCCCCAATGAAGTGAGATGAAGCAAGAAGTGTCTGCTCTGGCAACTAAGAAATAACAAAAAGCAAGATCTTCCTAGAATATGTGGATAGAAGGAAAATAACATTGAAACATATATGCAAATAGCAATCAACAGGTTGCATCCATTCATTCATTTTACCAAGTTTTACTGAACTGAACTAGTGGCCCCTGAGACTGGAAATGTGATTGTGACATGGTCCTTATTTACAAGACTTAGATGTCTCAGGTTGAGCTAGCATGCTACTTTTCTCTGAAGATTTTTTTTTAAGATTTATTTATTTTTATGAAAGAACTGGGGCACAGGCCAGAGATGCAGGGGGTGAGAGGACCCACCAGAGACAGAGCAGGGAACAGCAGGGAACAGCAGACTGACGAAATACACTGCTGAGGGAAGCAGCGGGCGAGGCAGAAGAGGTCTGTCCTGCCAGGTCTGTCCTTCCCTGGCTGGCCAGGAATCAAACTCATGCCACAGTGGCTGTGGATTTCTTCATAGGTTGCGTCTTAACCTCTGTACCACCAGGGAGGCCCTGAATTTTTTTTTTAAATGTAATGTCTATGAAGACAGAATAAGTGCTAGTTGTATTTTTCAATGATGTGTCATACAAAGGATTAGGGACCATTTTAGGAAAACAAAAGCAAGTCCTGGGAAATCATGGCATAAGCTATACATCCTCACACTTGCCCAGAGGCATCCTGGCATCATTGTGTGGCTTTCTACCTTTCTGTATTATTACTCCCTTCCTCCCTATAGTAGCAGGAAGACCACGGAGGAGGTTTTCTATGATTGGAGCAGACCAGACCGGGTAAAGGAGAATCCTGGAGCCCTACATGGCTTTCTCAGGCTTTTAATGAGCTTTTACATGAGTTGCAGGTACATGGCAGGCAGGGGTGCCGGTGGCGGGGGTGGTGCCAGGCAGCCGATAAGGCCTCCAAGCCCCCAGCAAGTCTTCCCTCTGGGCTTCTCTGGTGTTCTTTCTCCCCTTCTCTCTCCTGCATCTGCTTCTCTCAGCCAATATCTCAATCCTCCTGCCATGGCCCACAGAAGTAAACAACATAACTTAAAACAATGTAACAAATGCAGGTGCCCCATCAGGCAGGGCAATCCTAATGGCAGGAGGGCAGAAAAGCCTGAAAATCATTCACCCTACACTCCCTCACTCCCAAAGATACTTATGTCTGCCAATATCCTGCTTTCTTTCAAAATGCATCTGAAACATATTCATACTCAATTACAAATAACTTAAATTCCTTAAACCAATACCTCCTAGGATATTTGCACTTTAACTAGGAAAACAATGAAGTAATAAAAATCTGCTGACATCTAAGTTGCTCTGTTGAAGTGGTAGACCCAGCAAAGAAAGAGGAGCGAGATTGGACTTGCAATGCAGGTTCCATGAAGGAGATGATAATTTACCACTACTAGACTTGTTTAGACTAAATCCCTCCTATTCAAGTTCATTGCTATGGCATTCGACCTCCCCTGGGGTTGTGCATTCCTGGTGGGAAGGGAATATCTTTAAGCAGTGTGTTCCCCTTCGTTGGTCTGTTAAGGTCATCCTTGGCACTATTAGTCCCATCTTGGCAACACTGTATGAGTTGGTATCCCATGACTAGTGCTTTTGTACAAGTAATATCAGTAAAAAGGTCCTGAGTCATTGCTGCTTTTTCCATGTTCTTTTGAGAATTTGAGTACTAAAGGTTCTCAGGTGTTCTGTCTGTGCTCAGGAAGAAAATGCCATGTTTGAATTCCACATGGTATTATGTTTACTGCAGCTGCTTAGACCCAAAAGATATAGAAAAATTAGTTGAAATGTCATTATTATAGTTGTGTACTCGATCGAATGCTGTGATCATTTCTGGAAGTGGTTTGATTGCGGAACATTCAACCATAGAAATAACAGGATAGATCTTTATTTCTCATCCATGTGATTTATGTTTCTGCTTACACATCAGCTTTTTAAACAAATTCAGCCTGAAGTTAAGGATATCCTCTGTAGTGTTACAGACTCTTATTCTTACTATTTACACACTAAACAGAGAATAAATTTACATTTTCTTTTTACCTTCTCTCTTTTGTTCATGATTTTGCCTAACCTGGCAATGCAATGCTATCCGTGGTAAAGTTTCTGTATCCTCAATCCTAACTTAGAAACTATAATTGGCAAAAGTTTCAGAATATGAGAAAAGTTCTCCACAATAGATGGGGAAAGAAATGAAATGTTATATTTGAAGAGCCATGAACACATTTTTCTTCATCAAAGAGAAAATGGTTAGAAAAAAAAAAAGCCTAAAAGTTAGCCCAAAACAGAGATTAATTTTAATTAAGGCTTAGAAGAAGATGACAAGTGTATTGATAAATGACTTTCTTTTCCTTGCTTTCCTTTTCATTTCCTTTCATGGTCTGTGCTTGAGGCCAGAAGATTTTCCAGGCTTCAGTAGATGCTCATTACACAGTAAAAAACAAAAAACAAACAAACCCTGGAACATTCAGGGATCCCAAGTAAAGACCTGCTAGTGTTGGAAAAGTAGGCAGCGCAGACATTTTGTTAGACTTTAGAATTCTTTTAGTTTGAAATATCTCCTGAGCTCTTGCTAACTAATCTCTGTACCACAAGGAAGAGAGAAATAGATGAACTTTGAAAACATTCCAATCTGTTGTGCAACTGACCTAGAGGCATATGGTTTGTGTATGGGACAGAGCTGAATTAGAGAACTGTGTTAGCAGCTCATCTTATTAAAGGAGTGAAACAGACATTTAAGTGAGCAATGAATACCGCAGTGACCAAAGAGTGCAGTGTGCCCACATGGACCTAAAATCATCAAGGAGAAAGGAAACTACTATTAAGCACTAACAACATCTAGGCATATTAGCAGGTGCTTTATACATACTTTTTTTTCCCAAAGAAAGTGACCCAAGATGGTGATGTAGGACTATCCTCCCACAGGATAACCAAAACTGAAATTACATATGGAACCATTTCCTTTGAAAATAAGACCTGAAAATTAGATTAGTGGTCCCATCGCATCAGGAAATATAAAAAATGACATATCAAGGCAGGTAGGGGACACTGAATATGTTCTTGGCGTAAGTCCCCACCCCAGTGTGGTGACCCACAATCAGGAGGGAAATCAAAACCTAGAGTTATTCTCTGAGAGGCAAAGGGTTTGTATCCCCACTGCAGATACCCCAGCTTTTAAGACCATCACCTGAGAGATGAAACCCCCAAACATCTAGCTTTGAAAACTAATACGGTTCATGTCTAAGAGACCCATAGGGCTGTAAACAACTTTGAAATCTTGAAGGGATTGCATGTTGATGTATCCCAGGACTCAATGAAGAAATAGGCCTTTGAAAAGCACCCCTATTTTACTTGAAGGTGATTCATTTGCTAAACTTACTATGTTCATCTGAGGGGTAAGAGCCTGCTGGAATAATCTCCGGGAGTGTTGAAACTGGTGGGCGCTGTTTCACATTCCCCCTTTCCCTTTGCTAAAGACTGTGGATGCATCTTTTTATTTTTCTTTCTTTTTCTGCCACACTCCACATTGCCAATATTTCCTGGAGAGTCACTTTTATACATATCTGGTGCCCAGAGGACTTTAATAATCAGACAATTGTGGAGCATTTTCAGCAGAATAACACCCCAGGGCACTGCAGACATAGGATTCGGAAACACACCCCCAGACCAATTTTATTTGTTTGTCCAGAAGCTTTAACCTGAGGGACAAACTTCTAGCCTGGTATATTTCTAGAGGCCCACAGAGGTACTCTCAGGAAATTGTTTTCAATGAATGATGAAACAAAAGGCAGAAAATTATCAGTAGTATAGCAGACTTGAAAAAATCCTATCAAATTACCTGACCAAAATTCACGGTCTTAGAATCCACTCAACAATCCACTCAGAATATACTTTTGTCTTGATGAGTACTTTGAACACTTATATCAATACACTATATTCTGGCCCATAAAACGTGTCTCAAGAGTTATAAAGGTATTAAGGTAATGTAAAACTTGTCTGATCACAATGGAATTAAATTAGAAATGAATAACAGAATGATATTGAGATTTGAAACACTGACTATAACAACCACTGACCAGAATGTGGAGCAACTAGAACTCTCAAACTATTGGTGGCAAATTCATTTTGGGAAAGAGTTTGGCAGTTTCTTAAAAATTTAAACATACACTTTCCATGTGATCTATCAACTTCACACCCAAGAAATGAATGCCTAGATCCATAACCCTTTAATATGGATTTTTATAGAAGCATTATTTGTTGAGTCTAAAAGTAGAAACAAATGTAATTAACAGTTATGAGTGAATTCATTCATGAACAATTTTATGAATGCAATTTTTTGCACATAGCTACATTGGAATAGAACTCTGAAATAAAAGGAATCAACTACTAACACATATAGCAACATACATAAATGTCAACATAATTATGCCAGAATAACCCAGAAAAAAGAATATATGTTGCATTACTCCATTTATGTATTAATTCTAGATATTGTAAACTAGTCTAGGATGAGTCAAAACTTATCAGATTGTACATTTCAATGTGTGTAATTCATTTAATGTCAATTATACCTTAATAAAGCTGCTAAAAGCTAAATAAAATTAAATTCATGGCTCAAAAATTAAAAACAATAGACATGTAGATATACCTCAGAATAGATGGAATATCACCTCCATCTCTGTGTTTTTCACCATATAGTATAAACCAGAATAAATTGCTATGCATACAGAGAAAAAAAGAATCACTCAACCCTACAAAAAAGTATATATGTAAATCTTTTAATTGGTGTTTGTTTAAATATAAGAAGGTCTTACATTTGGTTATTTTAAATTCCTAAATTCTTTTATTATTTGTGTAAGCTCTATTATGGCTTGTCTTGGATATGCCATATAATATCATCAGCAAATAACTTACTTCTTTTCCAATTCTTATGCCTCTATTAGATTTGCTAACCGCAGCTCCACTATAAAAAACATATGCTTGCTGCTGAATGAAGATTCACAAACTCCTTCCACGAGCAAAATTTAATCTAGTTCTCTTGGAACTTGGATTCTTACTGGGTTTCAAGAAATAAAATTTCCTAATTGGGACACCATCAAGAATATTTAAACATTCCTATACCCAGTACTTAAAGGAGAAAGAAGTCACATTTTCCCCCAAAATGTGAGATTTTCTATATGCTGGATGGAGGTCTCAACAGAATCCTTACAGTTACAGAATGGTAAGGCAGAAAAGTATTTTCATTCATTACCTAATGTCATTGTTAAAACAGTCCCAATTAATAGGTGATATTATTACTGTCTTTTTTTATAAAAGAAGTTTCTGAGATTCAAAGAACATCAAGAACTTGAACACAACAGCCCAGTAACTACTTTGGAGATATTATAAAAGCCTAAATATGTCCAATTTCAAGAAACATGAATTGGCTATTCTACTTGGTTACCCAGACTACAAATTTTATAAATTGTTTGAATTACCCGCTACTATGTAACAAACCACCCCTTCTAACAAACTTAGAAGCCTAAAATAATTATTTAACTCACAGCAGAGAAGGCTCCTCTGCTCCACACAGCGTCCAAGTTTAAACAGGGAGGAAGGAATGTCTAAGATGGCTCCCCACGTGGCTGACAAATTGGTTCTAGTTTTCAGCTGAGAGCTTAGCTGAGCTTATTGGACAGAATATGGCCAATTCAACAGGCCCTTCTGCTGAAATTAGCTGTGGCTGCCTCACATGTGTTACACCTGGTTCCAAATGCAAGCCTTCCAAAAGTACCAGCTGGGCGTTATAGCATCTTTTCTATCCCAGCACAGAAATAACAGCAAATTTAAAGGTAAGCTACAGAAACCCCTCCTCTAAATGGGAGGTACACTAAAACCACATTATGAAAAGAACAGGTAAGATGGAATATAATGTGGAAGCCATCTTCACAAAATACTATCTCCCAGAGCAATCATCTAGAGTGTTGTTTCTCAAAGTTTGGTCTGTAGAACATCTCAACTAAAGTTACCTTATATATGTTCAAATGATGATTCTTAGGTATCTGTGAAGAAATAATGCTCAACCTTGAGATCAAGACCTAAGAATGCCCATTTATTTGGGTGGGTTTTAACTGCTAAAATTTGAGAATCACTTACCCGATCCAACTTCTCTCATTTGAGAGAATAAGAAAATAAGAACTAGAAAATAGTCTTTCCCACGAGCACAGTTAATTATGCTATTTTTAGCCTCTCTTTATGAGTGTTGCTGCTGAATTATTAATATTAAGTTCTTTCTGATTCCTATCATAAAGATAATAAAGAGTAAGCCCCGGGAAAAATCGAATGACTAAAAGTGACAGGAGGGATGTAAGAGAATGGGGGTGACCTGTTGTAAGACATAACATGAAATCAGGGAAAGGTCTTGAACTGTTAAGTTTGAACAATTAAAGAAGCCAGAGGGAAACTAAGGTTTCATTTAAGGCCCAGATTCACCTGGCAATAGAAATAAGTGAAAGACAGTCACTGCAATAAAAAGATGACACTACAATAAGTAGAGACCGATCGATATGTAAAAAGTCCTATTGGGGTCAAAAATTGCCTTTGCTCAAAATATAGCTCCAGAACCTCACACAGAAGTGCTAGAATCCTGCTAAATGCCACTGAAGAATGGTAGGGCTGGGCAGGAAAGGTCAGATTTCAGGGTCTGCAGGAAGTAACTAAAACTGGGCAAATGACACACGCTGTTGTTTGCCCTAAATTTTAATGTTAATAAACATTGTTTTTCCTTTTATTTCTTTGAATTCACACACACACACACACATACACACACACACACACACACTCACACACACTAATCAAAGCCTTGACAACCATGATTGTGCAGAAACCAACAATTTCTTTAGAATTTACAATTCTAGAAATACTCTGACTTCTATAGATAATAGTCATTCAATAGTTCCCAAATGAACTAAATAAAACCAAAATAAGTTTTGAATTATAAGACTAAGTGGTTGCCAGAAAGGAAGAGGGGGAAGGAGGTGGGTAAATCAGCCAAGGACAAAATATGGACAATGACAGATTTGAACTTTTCAGGGTGAACTAAATGGAGCTTTTACAGAGGTTGATTCTCAACGATGAACACCTGCAACTTAAATACTGTTATGTTTTTTCCATTTAAAAAAAGTTGATCATTCTCCCCAACAGATGTAGGTGCAGATGTTAGTTCTTCCCAAAGGTCAGTGTCAGGGGTTCCCAGGTAGCAGGGCCAGTGCTGACTTGAGTTCCCCACCCCTCCAATAAACAGCTTGCTCTCGGAGAAAGTTTTAAATTTTTATGGTGGCGGGAGAACTATGGGTTCTACACCTGAGGGGAGAAACCAATTACTGTACAAAAATGAACAATGATGTGAGAAAATTAAAAAAAAAAGTAATTCTCATTTTTCAGCAGCTCCTTATTACAGAAATCAGCCGCTTGCCCTCTCACAGCCTGCTGGATTTATTTCTAAGCCAAAGAAGGATTAATATTCTTCAATTCTGAGGAAAAACCTAACTTTGGCTCATCTGAATACCTCCAAATGCAGCGGAAACTACCAACTCCTTGAAAGAAAGAGAGATGCCAGGTAAGTAGTCAAAGGCACAGAGGCAAAAATAAGACCTGCTTTGTGAGGGCCAAACTGGACAGAAATCAAAATCTGAAGGTCATCACCCCCCAAAAAAATAAGACCTGCTTTTACACTTCTGGGACACCCAATCTAGTGCATTTAAAAGCATCCAGAGTAGCCCAGACCAGGTTCTCGTGCCACTGACAGAATCTGCTCCGTGAGCCCCACTCTGGCCTTTGCCTGTCAAGGGGCGTTCAGATCCGTCCACGTTCCCGTTTTATCTCTCTGCCATTGCTGATTGCTAATTTCCTGAGTATTAATTACAAAGTTCAGCCCTTCCCCTATTGAGTCTGAAATAGAGAATGAGGGCTAACTTTAGAACAAAAGCTGTCAAATTCCCCCATCCACTCAGTACATTTAAGGCCAAGGAAGTGCGAAGCAAAGAGACACATTCCTCCCCTTTCAGGAAAATTTCTGTGAAATTAGGATGACTCAAACATTCCTTCTAGGTCCTTAAAATAAAGGGTGCGTGTTGAAGGCATTTCATTTTTGAATGGCCCTAAAAATTCTTTTTCTGGGAGATCTAGAAAAAGGGGTGGAATTATCACAGCTCATTGAACACAAATAAATGCTGTGGTCGCCCTTCCTTGCCTGATTAAGCCATTGTCTGACCTCTGATTCCTAAGCGAGTGCATTGCCTCAGTGCTGTTTTTTCAAGAGAGAAGATGAAAAAGAATTTTGCGATAATTAACTTTTTTTACTTTTGATCTTGGGGATAATCACACATTCTGGGGCTGCCAGCTTGTTCCAGCCACAGTGTTTAATTTGAGACACATCCTCAGTCTGCCTCACAAGAATTTGCTTCATGGTTAACAATTCCCACGTAGAAGAGAAAGGAGTGTTGGAGAGAGGACCAATCTACAATTCTAGCCCATGGAGAGGGGGATGAGGAAAATCCCTGCTCACCTCAACATGATTGGACTCACGTGGGCTGTTGGGGGGTTACTTTAAAGCTAACTGCATCTTTAAATTTCCCATGCAGGGCCTCTCTGGTGGCGCAAGGGGTTAAGCACAACACTTATGAAGCAATCTGTAGCCTCTGCAGCATGAGCTTGATCCCTGGCAAGTCAGGGAGCAACCCACATGGCAGAGCAGACCTCTCCGGTCTCACCCGCTGCTCCCCTAAGCAGTGTGTTTTGGTTAGTCTGCCTGTTCTGTTCCCCACTCTGTCTCTAGTGAATCCTCTCACCCCCGTGTCTCTGACCTGTATCCCAGCTCTTGTATGCATAAATAAATAGGTCTTTAAAAAATTTTTTTCCAAGCAAGATGAAAAAGTGAATGGGGAAACCAGGAGCAAGTCAAATGTGCAAATTGTGTGCTTGCAGCCACTTCCTAGGAGTTGAGACATCCCTCAGGAAAGAGTATTAAAACTTTATACAGTTAAAAATAGAAGCTGAAACCTAAAAACTAAAACCTGCAGATCAGTTTCAGTTGTGTGCAGTGAGTCTGTGACTCAGTCCAGTTAAAGACAATGACCTTCTCTTGGGGCCTCAATTTTCTCAGCCGGAGGATGAATGATGTGAAGCTTTTGGCGCGCTCTGCACTCCTAGGGATATGGCCTGTCTCTAAAGCCTAACGACAATTATCCTTACATCGGAAAGCTATCCACCTCACTCATCACCCTTTCAAATCTATTCTCAAATCTAAGTGATCACAGGACACTGGTCAGAAGGAAAACGTCAGCTTCCGGTCCTCTGACTTTTTGAGAGCTGAAGATCAATCAAGCTCCACATCCCCCAATCCCTCCTGTAGGGTAAAGAAAATGTCAGGCTTTTCTGCCCTCGCGCCATCAGGATAGATGATGGATCCTTGTCCTGAATGCATGCCTGATGGCGGGCACCTGGAATAGGGTGTGGGCATAGGTAGATGGGATTCAGCTAAGACTGTGCTTTTAAGGGCGGTGTCACGGGGACGCCAGGAGCAGCAGTAGAAGCCGAAGCAGAAGCCAAAAGAGAAGCCGAGAAGCAGCAGAACGAACGCTGGAGAGCCCAGATAGAGTGAAGACTTGCTGTGGGGCTGGGAGGCCTGCCAGCCTGCCAGCCCCCCAGCCTGCACCCCTGCCTGCCATATGCCTGGTGAACCCCAAATAAAAAACCTGCAAAACTACTGAGGACTCTGACTCCTCCTTTACCCGGTCTGCATGGGATCAGAAAACCTGCACTGTGTCCTGTCCTGCCTTTACACCTCCCAAACCTGGGGTGATCTCACACCTCTGTCATCTGCCCACCATTTTGAACATGATGCAATAGTTCCTTTGCTTCTCCCTAACCAACATGTTATGAATGATGATAGAAAGGTGGCGAACCTTCCAGCTCTTGCCAGCTCTCTTCCCATTCTCTCTCTTCCCTCTGTCCCCCCTTTGCTGTTCTCCCTCCCTAGGGCAAAGTACGGGTCACTAAATCCATTTAGCTATTACTATTTGAAAGTTGATCGTGTCCCAGAGTTCTCATTTCCCACTCTACATCACTCATTTAAGTTTGATCTTCCTTTTTAAACTAACATAGGAGTTGAAGTACAGTCTCTACATCTCCTGACATTTTTTTTTATGTCATTTGATGAACAAAATAATAAAATAAATATATTTGCCAGGGTTCTTTAAACTAGTGTTTGATCAGATATCTGGTTACCATGTCCTAGAGAAGTTTGCTCTAACTAGTTATGACAATGAATTACTACTCATTGTTGATCACTTCTTTCAAAAATATGAATTCCAGATGATGAAATGTTTGAAGATGACAGACCAGACAAAGTTTTCTGAGGTCTTTCTCAAATCCAAGGCAGGCAGGATCCTGACTCAGCTGACTTTGCTGAATGGTTTGACAGGATTAAGGATTTTTCTTGACTTCTTAAAGTATTTTTAAAAAAATTACTTCAAGACTATTTCTATCCCCTGCTCTTAAAAGCAACAGGATGTCTGCTTTTATTTCATATTTTTGACAGTCACTGTTCCCTTCTCTCACCTTTGTACTTTTTTGTTGTTGCTTATTTTTACTGAATTATTCTTAGGACCAGAAGAAAGAGAAGAGAAATACTAATTGTCCCAGAGCTTCTCTTGGGAGATTTGAAGGATGTGTTAATATGAAAAATCTTTTAATCACTGAGGAATTACAAATTAAGTCAAAATAGAAATCTAATATAGTAACTACCTTTGGATTTCCACTAAGTGAATAATTTTTATTATCACTTTGGAATACACTCTGGGACAATCAGTATTTTCTCCTCTTTCTCCAGCAACATTTTATTTCCCAAATCTGCAATTTCAGCAACAACTGGGAATGACACTTCTTCCCATATCCTGTAAAGTCTGGATCTTTGAAAAGTTTGACACACAGATGAAATTTTCTACTACTGGATAAATGATTATAAACATTTTGTTGAATTATGTTTCATTTTTAAGTACAGATAAAATTAGATGGAGCTATACATTTAAGTTAGATAAAAGCATGAACACCTTTTTTTTCTACATTACAATAACTCCCTCCAAGATATGTTACTGAGGGGAACAAGCCCATGCATATTCCAGGTCCCAATTTCAAAAAAATTAGTGTTCATTTTTTAAAATACTTCTTAGAATTAATGTGCTTTGATGGAGATAAAAATGGAAAAATAATTAGACACTGTCCTCATTTGCATTCTTCAGAACCGTTCCTGATTAAATCAAACTAGTAGGGTGTTTTTTCCAATTGATGGCATTTTTTTGTGGAGTGGTAATTAAGTCTCAGTCATGATGAGTGACCCACCAGCGCCATAGGAAAGCCATTTCCTGAGACATAGCCATCAACCAGTCTGTCTAACAGGCAATTGTTTGTAAAAATGAAGATTTTTGTGCAAAGACACAAGGGTTTCTAAAAACAGAACTAACACTCATGAGCTCTGAAAGGTAGAATTGAGGCTAAATTTCCCTCTGGAAACTGTTGAAATCCAGCCCTTATGTTTCTCTGTGCATGTGTGTTGCACCAGAAAGGCAAAGAATTCAAAGACTTGCAAAGGCGGAATGTGGAAATCAGTGAACTCAGTTACGTCTATTGGACAGAACTGGTGAGAAGCCGGAGCTGAAAGTAATGGTGTGGACAGCCTCACCCCATTACTTTCAAAGCAATTGATTCTGTTGTAGCTATTATATCACTCTCGATTTAAAAAGAAAAAAGGGAGGTGGTTTATCATCTCTCCCTTCTAATGGATAGGAACATAAATTTGCACCCAATGTGGAATAAATGAACTAACTATAAGGTGTTCAGCTTGTCAGTCTGTGTCTGACCCAATGGTTCCAACATATGCTTGGCTTAGTTGCCAACATTCATATTTGCTTTCTGTGCAAGGAGACGGTGGGTTGTGAGCGTGTGTAAAATGGCTTCTGAGAGTCAGACCAGCTTGAAGGAAAATAAGGAGGAATTTCTCAAACTCTGCCTTTCCTCAATGCATGGCTATAATGCAACATGTGACAGTCAGGTAGGAGACTTTTAGTGTTTGGCACCACTACTATCGTCTATCTCTGCAATGTGACTTTCGTTGTTTATTGTATTATTAGCAAGAAAGAGATATTATTGATTAAGAGTGCCTATTGTCCTATAGAGCAGATATTAAAAGCTGCAGAAAGTTAGAGAAAAGTCTGCACTCACTATCAAGCATGTAGCTACTCATACATAAATAATAGGATTTTTGCTCAAAAGTTGTTCTGCCAACACCGGTTTAAAGGCAAATATGTGAACAAATCCACAGCAAAAAAACCACTATGATATGAAATGATGTGTTATCAACATCAACATCAACATGAGATCCTACCACCAGATCTTTGGATTTAAATTTTCTAGATTTTGGCCTGGTTATAGAACTTTTAAACGTACTCAAGAAGATTATAATGGGCAACTAGAATTCAAAACCCTAATTTTCAGAACTGAGGTCCCTAATCGTGTCTAGCTGGTCCCATAAAGAGATATTTGAACTCAAATGGGTTTGAGTTTTGGGAAACCCCTATTGTCTAGGACCTGTAGTTCTCATTCTATGTCTCTCTACATGTTAACATGTTCAATACCAGTGAAGTTACATCTGCATTTTTATTTTTTTTTATTTTATTTTTATAGTCCCCATACAATTGCAACCCCCTTATTTTGACCCTCATCCCACCTTCCCCCCAACC
Source organism: Talpa europaea (assembly GCF_964194135.1). NCBI lineage: Eukaryota > Metazoa > Chordata > Mammalia > Eulipotyphla > Talpidae > Talpa > Talpa europaea. Next base: position 89,339,945 of record NC_140078.1, on the reverse strand, counting down.
CCCGCCCATAGTGTGTCTCTGGTTCACAGTTGTTCATTGATTTTGATTTTTTCTTTCCTATAGTTATTCTTTTTCCTGGTCCCTTATTTAGGTTTTCTAGATTCCTGCTATGAGTGATAACTTTTTAAAGGAAAATTTCAACAGGAAATTATTGGAAGTATTTCATGGTTCATTCATTACAAAACTTGAGTACATTCTGAATGTTGATACATTATCCTCCAGCTTGCAATCAGTCTCAGAGAAATTTGATTTAGGTAACAATATCCAAACTATAAAGGTCGAAGTGTAGAAACTTACATCTATAAGACAAGTAAGTTCTAAGGTTCTAAGTTGACTCTAGTTTGCAATACTTTATTGTGCGCTTGAAAGGTGTTGAAAGTAGTTCTTAAATATTCTCACCATAACAACAGCAAAAATGATAATTGTGAGGTGAAGGATGTGTTAACTCAGCTATTGTGGTAGACATTCAACAATACATGTGTATCAAATCATTACATTAATATGTGACTTACACAATCTAATATGTGTATTTTTATATCTCAATAAGGGAAGAGAATAACTCATCATGAAGGACTTTTGATAAAGCTTATGCTTTGAACTTTACTCAGTTTCTCTTTTCAAAGGACATTTATTTATGTAAGCAATATCTAAAAGAAGTGAGGTTATTGAAATGACTTGCTTTTTCATTCAGAATGCATAAACATGTAATTTGCACTATATACAGCATATTTTCTGCATATAGGTAAATAAATGAATATATTTGCTATATTCACAAGAGTTCAACAAAATGAAAGTTAAACCATCTCTATTTTCCAAATGAAGAAAATAAGTTTTTAAGATGAGTAATCTTGGGCAAGTCATTTCACAGCTACAAGTACTGAAACAGATCAAACATTTATTTCTTCTTTCCAAACTAATAGAGCATTTCTCTGGTTGGGTATATACGATGTCTCTCAGCCTTAGATACTTTTTGAGAAGTATCTAACTGAAGCTTGTCATTTTTCTTTTACTTTAAAATCAGAGCCAGTAGCAAGTTGCAGGGGAAAACATATGTAAATACAACTGAGTTTGTGGAAATACTCTGTACAATGAAACAACCTACTGTTGAGTGCCACTGGCATTCAAAAGAATCTTGAAATATGATATCTGGTGACTGCCTTAATAGAAATTAAAATTTAATGTTAGAGATATTATATCAAAAGAGAATTGAGGGGTTTACCTGGTGGCGCAAGCACCAGGCAATCTGCAGTCTCTGCAGTATGAGCTCCATCCCCAGCCGGCCAGGGAGTAACCCACATGGCAAGGCAGACCTCTCCTGACTTGCCCACTGCTCCCCTCAGCAGTGTATTTCAGTCAGTCTGCCTGTTCTGCTCCCCACTCTGTCTCTGGTGAATCCTCTCACCCCCTGCATCTCTGGCCTGTACCCCAGCTCTTGTATGTATAAAGATGAATCTTTAAAAAAAAGAGAGAGAGAATTGAAAGTTCTTTTTCTTTTGTTGGTTGATATATTCAGTTACAAAATGTCTTTGTAAGTATGACGTTTAAGGTTGTTTAGTGCTTACTAATGAAAACATGAGAATATTTTGATAAATGTGTCATATGAATATCAGAATTCTGAAATATACATTTTGACCTTGATGTTCTTTCTAAGGTTCATAATTCAGAAATTAAGATCACAGAGTTAAGTACTTGACTTTTTGTAATGATTCTTATGTATTTTCCTATTACCTATCACCTTGAGAAATTAAAAAATTACAGAAGTATTTTTAGATAAACTGTATAGCATTTTGAATATGATTTTAAGACATTTACAATCTTGGACCTCAGATTAAAGGCTGTGCACAATTAAATGGGAATAAGAATTCATCTGGAATCCATGGGTTGTAGGTAAGTGTATATGTGTGGATAAGTGCATAGAAACATATTCCCTTCCCTGTAGGGTGAGTCCAGAAGCAATGGCACCCCAGCAAAATGTGAACATCTACTACCTAGATCTTGGCCTCTGGTGTTATTTTTCAAACTCCAGTTGGGGATTGTTTAGAAAATACCTGACCAACAATCTTCAACCTTTCAATGTCAACAAAAACAAGGAAAGTCTGAGAAGCTGCCACAACCTAGAAAAATCCAGGGAGACTTGCCAAATAAATATTTGATAGTCTAGATGAGACCCTGGGATAGAAGAAAATGATGTTATATTAAAAACTAAAGAAATCTGAATAAGTTATGAATGTTGATGAATATTATATTCATATTAGTTTATTAATTATGAAAAATAGATTATACTATTATGTTAATAGGAGAAATTGGGTTATTGGAATTCTGTTCTTTGTAATTTTTCTGTAACTCTAAAACTATTATATAATAAAATGTTTATTTAAAAAACCCTCAGTGTTTATCATCTGTCAAATTCTTATGTTTCAAAGGCATAGTCTTGTTAACCTTTGTTATATATGTATATATATGAAATATATCCTTTATGACATATAGTAATAGTCTAGCAAGTCTATCCCTTGTTAGATTAAATCTATAAAAGGCTTATGTCTACGTACTTCTCTGCACCTATTTTTTTCTCTTTATTAGTCTCTCTCTGTGTTATAAGTAATGTACTTTATTCCCAATTACATAACTCTTACAGAGCCCTTTATTTATTATATATTTATATATTATATAAAATGGTTATTTCCTACTCTGCTTTGCTAAGCTTCTCTGACCAGTCTTTAGATAGATGTATACTATCTTAATTATTCCTGACATTTGGGTTTTTTGGGAAAAAAATTGCATTTTTGTTCTGACTAATGTGGATTAGACTCAAATTGTTCTCCCTTAAAGAAAACTAGTTTAATCCACCAGATTAACTTAACAGCAAATTGAAAAGTTACTAAAACAGAGGTATAAGTAGTGTGAATATACAATATATGGTATTCATCATTAAATAGTAACAGAATTAAATTTAATAATAGACATTCATCAGTTTTTCTGGGTTCTCACATCCCCTAAATGAGTCTACAATCTAATGGATTGTGAAAACATGAAGAGGCTCAGCAACCTGCCTCTTGGAGCCGCATTTACTACCTATCATACCTGAACACAAATACATGTAGAATCATAAAGTGTCAAATTTCATGTTCAGATGCCAAACTGCAAGACAAGATTGATATTTACACCTGCAATTACAAACCTAAGCACACAGTACATTAGGTGTTCCAAGAGATATGAGATCACATTTCATAGGCACAGCCCGTCTGCTGGAAATCACAGCCTTCACTGATTCACCGTGAGTTTCTTTGCTTATAACCATAATTGCAGTCATGTGACCACTTTAGATTTATGATTTGGGGGAAAATCTCCTAATACATGCTCAGCTTTCATGTTGCTTCTTTTGCAAAAAGAAAAAAAAAAGATTGTCTAAATATGGAGCAGAGAAGAACAAAGGAAATGAAATAATTAAAAAATTAGAAGTAGGGAAAACATTTATTGGATGGAATATCTTATTATGGGAAGTACATGGGATCTTAAATCACACAGACTTTCTGGCTGCAAAAATATAGAAGAAGAAAAGTCAGGTGAACAAGGGCAAGGAACAGATTCAAGATATAAAGGAAACACCCTTTGGAGACTTATCTAAGACATAGAGGAGACATCCACACGGTATTTTTTCATTTTCTCAAAGAAATTTTTGCAAATGTAATTTCTCTAGACAAAAGATTCAAAAAAAATAAAAGGATGAAGATAATAAAGATGTATTAAAACCACAGAATATGAAAATGGTGGAAAAAATGTAAATACAACAGAGCTGCAAGTTTAAATATAGTAGGCAAACGAAATGCAAATCAAAAAATAATTAGTGACATGTTGGACAGATCAGGGAAAATAACTCAAAGTAAAATAATAAGAAAACTAAGATATAAAAATTGTTAAAAATAAAATGATAGGAAAACAAAGGAGCTGCCTGTGGGCCATGCTCAGCGACTGGAAAGAGAGACCTGGAACCAGTTACCTACCTGTGGGCCCACAGCATCCCAGCATCTCTGGTGTCTCAGTTGCTTCCACAGCTCATCAGCTCTGGTGGACCTCACTGTTTTTCTCCCTCCATGTTGTGTTACTTTTGGAATCATCTTTCACTGAGATGAGAGAACCAGGCGAGCTTAAAGCTTTCCATCTTCAGGAACCTGCCCCTCATGGACTATGACCTCTGTCTGCATAATCTGATTGACTCTTTTCTTTGCCCTCAGTGTCATCAGTGGCATTGTTGGCTTCCAGTGGAATCATGTTGGCGTTTACCATCTTATTATTTTACTTTGAGTTATTTTCCCTGATCTGTCCAACATGTCACTATTTTTTAATTTGCATTTCATTTGCCTACTATATTTAAACTTGCAGCTCTGTTGTACTTACATTTTTTCCACAATTTTCATATTCTGTGGTTTTAATGAAAAAAAAAGATTTATTTATTTATGCATACAAGAACTGGGGTACAGGCCAGAGGCGCAGGAGGTGAGAGGATTCAGCAGAGACAGAGTGGGGAACAGAACAGGAGGAATGACTGAAATGCACTACTGAGGGGAGCAGTGGGCAAGACAGGAGAAGTCTGCTGCACCGTATGGGTTGCTCCTTGGCCAGCCGGGGATCGAACTCGTGCTGCAGAGGCTGCTGATTGCTTCTTAGTGCTGTGCTTAACCCCTTGTGCCACCAGGGAGGCCCTGAACATGTACCTCTAAATCACATACAGTGCTGTAAACCAGCATTACCCTCAATAAAAATAATTCAATTTAAAAATGCAACAATTCAGTTTTTTATTTATTTCAGGAATTTGTTTTCTTCTCGAATAGGAGCCAATTAAAATGCATAGCACACCAGGTAGATGCAGGGAGGAGACCTTTGAAATTTGATTATTCAGACCGTGACTGAAAGACAGAATGCAAATATAAGAATGCCTTCTGATAGCAATATTTCATTTATGAGGTAATAGTTTCTCTTTTAATCAAAAGTTGAAGTCTAGAAAAGAAAACTAGGTTATCTATCTATGAATACTTGTCCTTGTCATAGATATTTATCAACACTGGGCATGGCTTAGCTACATGTAGGGAACACTGTTTTGTGCCACCCAAATGAACTCTTTCAGAGAGAGAAATCTGTTTTCCCAGCTGCCTAGAATCCTGCCAGTTCCCAGCCCTCAGCGGTCAGCCCTCTCTTGAACTCCACTCATCTAGAGAGAGTCACCTTGCCTGAGATCACTCTCTCTCTCCTCAGAGGCAGCCTGTACCCACCAACTAATGGATGTGAGGGATAAAGGAGCAAGCTCTTTGCTCCTCTTTGAGACAACACTGAAAGGCTGTCTCAGTTTTAGAGCTTCCCTATGAGATCCTCTAAATCCTTTGTTAGGACTTTGTTGTGAAAACATCACAGCTGTGTTTTTCTTCTGGGCAATCTTGCTTCTTTATCTTTCCTTACCCAGCACTGAAGGTAAGGTAAGGTGGAAGCAATAACTTAAAAACTACACCATGCAATGATAGGACTGTATGCACAATACAATCTAAATCATTATGTTTTATATATATTTTGTTCCCAAAAGTAGAATGCAGGATTCTGAAACTAAAGGGTGAAAATTGGGCAGCTTTGTGAGCCAGCACTTAGAATAACGCCCTTGGAAAATTTTTGCTTCCCATCCGCTCAAATCCAGATTCTAGGTGTTTTAGCTCCCACATAATTTTCCCACCAAGGGACAAAGAGAGATTCCTATAGTACTTTAAGGTATGGCTGCTATCAGCTACTTTAGATATTTTAGGGTGCTAAGGGACCAGAAGGGAGCTACAGGAGTAATTAACTCTAATCAACAGTCGGAAGAAAGGCTGCTCTTGTGCAGGTGAGTATGGCTGAGTATGTTCAGCTTCCAGACAACCCCATAAGCAATCTCTTACCCAGATTTGATAGTAAATGAACAAGTACAACCACCAAGAACTTAGGAGGGCATGGTGGCAGGCGCCTCAGACACTTTAGGAATAGGATCTGATTTACATCAGCAGAGCGTAGCTAAGAGTGAGAGGATACTGCAATGGTTTAGTATAGGAGGAAAATAATAAACCAGTTAGGGCAGGACAACATCGGTGGTAGAAGCCATCATATATACAACTTATCTTCCCCTTATAAATCCACCCCAGGTAAACAAAACCACCCTACTTCTAGAAGAGCTGCTCCTAGAAATGCACAGTATATTTGGATAATGCAAAAAGTGGACTGTACTAGAAATTATGATATGCCCCCCAGGTACCCCTTCTGAATGGAATTAACCTGTGTGACTTGCTGCTAAGAGTGGAACCCAGGCAAAATAGTCAAACTGCTCTCAGACCTCCAAGTACAAGAAAGAAAAAAAAATAAAATGACCTAAATATTTCTCTTTGAGGTTTAGATTTTCAGATAGCAGAACTGGACCTTATCTAACACAACTGGAGTAAGCAGAAGTAAACAATTTGAGCTGAGCTGCCATGACAGCTGGAGATTGAGAAAGCAGAGGAGGGGGTTACCCAGAAGCAGGGGCCACCAACAGAAAGTCAAAGATCTAGTTATCTGAAGAAAAACCTCTTCATACTTCATGTATGAAGTCCTTGTGACTTGCCAATGAACCTCAGCCGAGTCCACATTTCTGTGCTTCCAACCTACTTTTCAGGCATTAAAGTTTAATTCTTTGGGGGCCATCCTGGTGGCATGGCATGCTAAGTCTCTGTGCTATCAATCCCATGGCCTGAGTTTGATCCCTGGCTGGGGAGCTGACCCACATGGCACAGCAGACCTCTCCTGTCTCATCCGCTGCTCCCCTCAGCAGTGCATTTCAGTAGATCCTCCTGTTCTGTTCCCTACTTGGTCTGTGGTGAATCCTCTCACCCCCTGCACCTCTGGCCTATACCCCAATTCTTCTGTGCAGAAATAAGTAAATCTTTAACAAAAAATTAACTCCTTTGTTCTCAACCCTGGTCCCGCAAAATGATATGTATGACCTCATTTCCTTTCTTGACCAGAGAAGATTTGACTTTATCTCCTACCTTCTTGCCATTGATTCTGAAAGCCTATTTCTCAAATACTCCTTGTCATTATCTCACCTATGCTCACTGGATGGGGAAACCCATTGTTCTGTAACAAAAGCACTAGTGGCCAATAAAATAGGATTAATCCTAAGCAAGACAGCTAATAAAAATGTATGGGCTATTTGGTCATTAACATGGACTTTCTAGAGCTGGCTGTAATGAATGCTGCCAGTTGCCCTCAGTTGAAGGGAGTTGCTTCATCCAATATCTCATCACCTTTTGGGGCAAACTGCATCTGGCGAAATGTGGATATAAAGGCCTGGTCCCTTTGGCTAACCTTGAGATAACTATAAAGGTGTAATCCCAACTTCACAGCACACACTGGAGTCACCTGAGGCTTTGGCTAAGATTGCATCATAGACCCAGTTCTTGCTCTCCCCAGTTTTGCTTCATTCCTTCCCACACTAGAGTAAATCAAGAGAACATTCCCTAATTAACTCCCTAAATGCTAATCTATGTGTCAAGATTTCCTAGGGAATCCAATTTGCAATATTGTCCAAAAATAAAAGATGGTTGAGTCATTTCCATTCTTAAGATGGAATGAATACAACTATATCATGATTTTGAAGAATGCTTGGTAATGTATATAAATGTTCATTTCGTAATAGAGTATTGAGCGCAAAAGAAGGAAGGTATAGAATATGATGAAGACAGGTGAGAGAGGCAGAAAGAAAGATCTGAAAGAAAATGCCCCAGTGGCTTATATAGATTATCTAAACAAAAATATTGTGACTTCTTTCTTTTGTGCTTTTCTGTTTTTTTTTTTTTTTTTTTAAGATTTATTTATTTATTTATACAAGCACTGGGTATAGTCAGAAGCGCCGGACGGTGAGAGAATTCACCAGAGCCAGAGCCGGGAGCAGAACAGGTAGAAGGAGCGAGGTACACTGCTGAGGGGAGCAGCGGGCGTGGCAGGAGAGGTCTGCGCACCATGTGGGACCCTCGCCCGGCAGCTGGGGATCCAACCAGCGCTGCAGAGTCTGCCAGCAGATTTGAAGCCCAGTGCTCAACTGCTGCTCCATTGGGGAGGCCCTGCTTTTCTGTTTCTTAACTCTCCACTATTGGTATGTATTGATTTTTAATTGGAAAGGGATATTTTAGTATCCCTCTTGGTGTTTGGTCTGATAGCACTGTATATTTTAGAAAATTCTGGGAGCCTTGTGATTTTCATACACTGCCAAGATGGCTTTTTCAAATTTATCATTTTAAGGGAGCTATACATGTCTTCGATTTAGCCCAGGTAGTAATTTGGGTAAGGTACTTTCTATGCTTTCCTTTGAGCTGAAATACTGAATAATTGTTATTTTCAAATGTATGTCTCCGTGAGAGCTTGCCAGCCTAACTTCTGACTTTTCTGCCTTTTGGACAAGAGACCTTGTCCAAACCTTGCCATTGCCTGCTCACACTGCCCAAATGCTGAGTGTGCAGCTGTGCACTTTGTGATAACACTTCACACCTAATCCACACCCATCAACTCCCTCACTGTCAAGGCCCAGGGGTAGCATCGAGCTACCAATTTCAAGCTCTCCGCCTTCGTATGACATGCACAGCCTCCTCATGAGTCACTGCTCATCTGATGAATTTTTTATCCCCTCTCACTCCTCCATCACTGATGTTTAACCTTGGGCCCAAGAGCAATAGAGGCAATTGAAAAGGAGGTGTGTGTGTGTGTGTGTGTATGTGTGTGTGTGTATGCACGCACATGTGTAAGGGGGCAAGATGTTTTCTTTTTAAACAACCAATTCCCTCAAGAACTGATTTCTTCAAAATTGGAAAGATCCTTTATTTTGACTGACTGGCTGATGTGATGTCTGGTTAAGTGATTGCCTTCTGTGCTGGCACTCGTGACTGATACAGGTTGACAGGCCCAGGTAACTGAAATAGGCATCTACTGCCAGCTGTTGTTAAATGAACCAAGGAAAGAAGAGGATTAAAATATCCTACATCTGTGGTCCCAAGAATGAGACTATAGCAATGCAGCAGTAACAGAGACAGGGACATAGAGGTATTAACTAGCTTTCTATTCTTGTCACCATTTTAAGACAAGATGGGTGTGCATTTTGTAGGTAGAGCTCATTCCTGTTATAGATTTTCAAAATGTATATAATTTCTGCAAGTGTTATGTTACCCAGAATCAGTGTCATACATTCCTTTCCTTTTTTTTTCATTTCCCTTTTTAGATTGTCTCCCAACACAGTCAATCTCCCCAATAGAAAATGAGGCATGTGACGTTTGTTACATGTTTTTGGGAATTCATTTCTACGTCTGTCTAGCCACCTTTGTTATTATTTTGAAATCACTTGAAACTTTGAAACTAGCCTAATCACTTACATGGCATATACAGATATTAAAGAAATCTGAATCTTTGGACAAAGCTTGCCAGCAAATTGAGGAGGCAAATTATTATCCAACAAATGTCAGTATAACCTGAGGTTCCACATTATAAAATCATTTCCAAGGCCTAATCAGCAGCTTATCTATTTTCAGCAGTATTTGACACAGCATAATTTTACTGCATCAAAGACACGTGGGCAGTCTTATGGCATTCCTCACTGGGGTGGATTTAACTAAGTGAAGAAGGTTTGGGCTTATTTTGGAATCTTTGCTTCAAGTCCAAGTAATTTAGAGCTGAGTATGCTTGAAATAGTCAACTGCTTTCTTCCCGATGTGCCAATTTTAGGTGTACTTTCACGCATAAGGAATGTGCCCCAAATGAAAAGTAGCAGATTCAACACACATCTAATTATTACTTGCCAAAGAGGCCAAATTTGGCATCTGCATTAAGCATAATTGAATTCACTAAACAAAGAAAAGTTCATAAGATAATCAGAGTAGGTTAACTATATGACAGTGAATGTGTATGCATGGGGAGGGGGCAGGGTTAGCTTAAAAAGATAATAAAAAATAATCAAGAGCTAAATGGTTGATTTAATTTCATTGACAAGTACAATGCTTGAAATGGAAATCAAGGGAACTATCTTGATAATTGCTTTTACAACTACCGAGACAAAATTGTTCCTGAAATATTCAGATAGTTATTTTACATATCCATCTCATTTTGTACTTCAAAATAGAGAATTGCAGACCTCAGCCATCAAAAATTTATCAAATGCATAGTCATTAAAAGAAGGAATAGATTTCTACATATAAATGAGATAAATTTTTAAAAAACAAATGAATAGATTAAAGAATGAATATGAATGGATGAAGACAGTAACTAGTAACTTCTAGTTTTCAAAAATTTTTACACATATGCATTAAGGGCTAATTGTTAAAAATAAGACATATGAAATGCAAATTAGAGAATTGCTTGTTACTTCTTTTTTCTCAACCACCAATCCATTCTAGGCTCTACCCAAATTATTTACAAAAATAGCAGTATAGGGAAATACACCACCTAACATATTAGGTACAATGTCACTCATGCATCCTCTCTTTCTCTCTTTTCATGCACTCATATATAATCCATCATTCATCCATTCATTCATTCATTCATTCATTCAACACACTCATCATCCACAATATTATACTGAAACTCTGACACATACAAAAAGAACAAAGTTTGGTTTCTTAATTCCAGGTGTTTATTCCTTAAGTATCTTTGCCTTTTGAGCTCTATGATGTGATACAGTTACTGAGAAGAGGGAAGTATGAATAGGGATTATATCCATATCCGTGGTGTGATGAAATTCATGGTAGATGAGGTCCCTGAAAAAATTATCAGCAAAATAGAAGATGTACATCCAATCTAAGATGATACTTGTATGTATGTAGATATATGTGTGTGTATATATACATACACACATATATATGTGTGTATATATATATATATCTTCTACATATCAAGTGTTTTTTGGAAATAAGGGGTGTACACTAAACACTGCTAAATAAATGAATTAACCAGTGCAGAGGGGTGAAATGGAATTAGGTAATGATTAGTTTTGTCTTTGATTGGCTTTAGGTATAAAGAAATAAAGAATTTCTTATTTCAACCAGGTCATGAAATGCAGAATACTTCGAAAATATTGTAAGTTTGTTTTAAGACTTGATATTTATCCCAATGAATACAAATAAAGGAACGATAATTAACATACTCCAGCCTCCACATGACATGTATGGCTGTCTCTGTGATGGATGAGGAGTAACACCTGGTGGTTTGAATGATATATTTAAATAGGAAAAGGAGAGCAATCCATTGTCACCATCATAATGAAAGACAGGAAGATTTTTTTTAAAGATTTGTTTATGCATGCAAGAGCTGGGGTACAAGCCAGCAGTGTGGGGAGTGAGAGGATTCACCAGAGACAGGGCAGGGAACAGAAGAGGCAGATTGACTGAAATACACTGCTGAGGGGAGCAGCAGGTGAGTCAGGAGAGGTCTGCTGCTCCATATGAGTAGCTCCCTGGCTGTGGATCAAACTCGTGCTGCAGTACCTGCGGATACCTTCATAGGTTGTGCCTTAACCCCTCGCATCACCAGGAAGGCCCAGAAAGACTTTCTAATACACATACTACCTTAGGACTGGGGCAAATTCTGCACAAGGCCAGAGATGGAGTAGCTTGATGTTCTTTGGTCTCTTTTTATAGGAGCACTGAGAATTACTTATGACACTCTGAAAAACTTCCCTTAACTACCCTCTCACATATGAAAACTAGGTAATGAGTTGGCCATTCCATTAAGAGGAGGGAGAAATATCAGTCAAAGCAACACAGACAGAAATAGAAGAATGTGGAGATTCAAGTTTAATTTTAAAAGCAACGTGAAAAAGAACAATGGCAAATTTTTAGGAAAAAACTATTAGTTCATTATAAATTACACTCCAAGTTTACATTATTATTTGAGAAATATATTGATTTTCAATGTCTATAGATAGTAAATATACTACTTTCCTTTAGGATTGTAAAGGAGCATTACAAAGTGCATATTATCCAAAGGGGGCAGTGGGAGGGATAACCTGGGCCTCTAGTTAACTAGATTATATGAAAGCTTCAGTCCTGATGGAGAGAAACTTCTCATTCAATTCTCAAGGCACTGCTATTTATACAACTGGTAGAAAACTAGTATCATGAAAATTGGCAGACTCAAAAAGATATCCTTAAACAACTCTTAGAATTCTTTGGGTTTTTATATTTAGCCCCCGAGAATGATGTGGAATTGGGTGTGCATTGTCTAAGTTCCAGTTTGGCTGAAGGTCTAACAAGCACATCGAGCTGGGAGCTTCTTGGACCAGGTAGTACACAGCAGATTTTGCCTACGAGATAGCAAATGAATCTCCACTGAGAAACGAGAGACAACTCCCAGAGCCAAAGGCAGAACGATGTTTCTTAAATACCATCAGGGTGTTCTAGAGATTTCCCATATTCTGAGGTAAAAAACACCAGTTCAAAGTTCAGACAAAGGTGAGGACCTTCAAGAAGAGAGTAATCATGAGTCAGAAAGACATGATTAATGTGTGGAGGTGTGTTTAAATCATTGGCATTACAGAGGAGAGGGAATATCTAGCCCTATTTCCCTGCCTTACACGTTATATCAAGGTGACTTGGGAAGAAGGTGGGACTTATCTATAGACACACCTCCCCCCAACACTGGTGAGTCTTCATCCATAGTAGCAGTTCAGCAATGTTCAAATTTATGTATCTGGTCTTCCAAGTAGACTGTCATTTAATTTTTTAAATTTTTTTTAATAGATTGAAAGACAATTTTCTAACCTTAGAGTTAACTTCTTTTCTCTTAGTTTGTTTGTGCTGCTGTAACAAAATGCCAAAGTCTGGCTGGAGTATAAACAACAGAAATCTCTCACTGTTCCCAGGCTGCGAGTCCGGGTAGGAGCATCAGTATCATCAGGTGAAACCGCTCATCCTCCCACAGGTGCAAATGGCTGCGTGCTCACATGGTGGGAAGGCCTAGGGGGATTTGTGGGGAATCTTTGGAAAGAGCATGAAATTCCAGTCATGAGGACTTTATTCTCATAATCTAAGGACTTCCCCACCTCTTAACACCATCAAAAGGGCTTTAGGATTCAAGAGGAGAATTTGGAGGCAGAGGGAGGGGAACACAGTCATAATCTTTAGAGGTTATGGAGATGAGCAGACTGTTCACTTAGGTGTCCAAAATGAACCAGGCTTCCTACACTCAACCCTGTGTAAAGCCCCCCACCCCCATACTGACTCTGGACTTGGTCACAGGACTTACCTTGGTCAATGGGACATTAGTAAGTATGGAACAAGAAACTTAATAAGCACTTGCACATTTTGCTTCCTATTTAGAATATTCCCGCTTGAATGACTATACTGTGAGGAAGTGCAATGTAACCAATGGAAGGACTAAATGGAAAAGAATGAAGAAAATTAGTTCTGTAACCAGAACCCCAAGGATCCAGATACACTGATGCCACTGGAGAGTCATGGGCAGTCCCGACTCTTTGAGCTTCACCAGCTGAAGTCCGGAACAACATGGAAAGACATGATCTTATTTCCAGAAGGGTAACCAACAGCAACAGCAAAAATGGTGGTTATTTGAAGTCACTAAGTGATGTAAGAGAAAAAGGTAGCTTGAATGATCCCTTAGTTAAAGGGCCAAGGTTGCTGTAGGAGTAACATCAAAGGTGATGTGCTTCCATTATTGTTCCATAGAAATGCTTTTTAGAAATGTCCCTCCCTTTTAGGTCAAAATTCAAATTGTCTTTGGACACCAGAAATAGTATTTTATAATACTATTTAGGTACTTATAATACATGATGTGAGTTTATTACTTCCTATTTATTTATTTTAAATATCAGTATCAGGACATTCATTTAGTGGAAATTCTCAGAAATGGAAAATGAGGTGGAAAATCATACATCTGACTGGCTTTTCTCAAGATGAAAATTCACCAAATATAAAAATGTCTTTTTTTTTTTTTTGTATTTACAAAGTAGGAGCCAGAGTCCACAGCTCGCTGCTTTTGCACAGAAATGTCATTAATATTCATTTACTGGAATATAGCTTACCATGCAAATTGACCTTAACATTCATGTAGTGCAACACATTTAGAAATCTCTAGCTATTACATTGGTTTAATTCTCAAATTTAGCTGCACATCCTATTGACTGTTTTTGCCTGCAGTGAAATATGAGGGCCATGTTATATCAATTCCTCCACCAACTACCGTGTAGGCAAAATTATCACGTCTACTGTGTAATATCTGAAAGTTCTTGACCAATGCCTGGAAGGCCGCCCTCCAATCCCAACTGTTTCGTGTTCTCATCAGCCCTTACTCTACCTTGATTGAACAATTGTTCCAATTTAAAAAAATGTAAGCACTCAGTTGGCATAAATAGAAGTTATCTGGAAAACCTTGCATTTAGGGCCTACCTGGTGGCACAAGGGGTTAAGCAGAGCACTATGAAGCTACCCACAGCCACTGTAGCATGAGTTCAGTCCCCGACCAGGGAGCAACCCACATGGCGGAGCAGACTTCTCTGGTCTCACCTGTTGCTCCCCTCAGCAGTGTATTTCAGTAGATCTGCCTGTTTTTCTCCCCACTATTTCTCTGGTGAATCCTCTCACCCCCTGCATCTCTGGCCTGTACTCCAGTCTTCTATGCATAAATAAAATCTTATCAAAAAAAAATAAATGTGCACCATCTAGTAAACAGATATTGGAATGTCCAGAGGTTCAGAATCTCTTGTTGCGAATAGTAGTCCAGCAGCAAAATCTCCGTTATTTTTTTCCCTGCTGTTCTAACACTTTTGTGTTCACCCAGTCAACTGGGTTTTATACATGAGATGGTTGTTGAGAGGATTAAGGGAATGAAATGATAACCAAATGTATTTTGATATTCATTCCTCAAGGAAGAAAGGAGTACTTTTATTGAAGAAATTGAAGGTAGTACTTTTATAAGCATTGCTATTTAAAGTTTAAAAGCAATCTTCATTTTCATGGTTAATTTGATTGTCAGCTTGACTGGTCGATGGGGTAGTTGGTTGAACAGTACATATGGGTATGCCTGTGAGGGTGTTTCATGAAGAGATTGGCATTTGAAATGGTGCAGTAAATAAGACAGATGACCCTTCCCAAGATACAGGATATCAGCCCATCTGGTGAAGGTCCAAACAGAACAAAAAGGCAGAGGAAGATTGAATTCATTCTTTGAATGCTCATGCTGGAACATCTACCTGCCCTCTGCGGTTCTGGTTCTCAAGCCTTCAGACTCACGTTAGAATCTACACTATGAGCTCACAAGCTCAGAGGCCTCTGCCTGCACCACCAGCTCTCCTGGGTCTCCAGATTCCATGTGGCAAATTCTGGGACATTTCAATGACCACAGTGACATGAATCAACACCTTTCAATAAATAAATATATTTAAATATACATACCTACATATATCTGTAAATATATGTATTGGTTCTGTTTCTCTTTGGAGAAACCCAGCCAATACAATCATGTACAAAAATGGCCAAGGGAACATTTATAAGTCACAAATATGTTTTCTTATTTATCATGAGTATCAAGTAGTTCCCCCAATGCCTTGACAAGAAAAGGTTTTTTACAGATTTTTATTTTCTTGCAAAGAAATTAATGTCCTACACTAACTGAAATGTATACAAATGGCTGTATCTCAAAGGAGTAGGCTTAAGCAACTGAATTATTTTAGCCTGAAGCTATCTTCTAATACTTTTGCAGCATAAATTTATAAGATTCTTTTTCTGTTTTATTTTCAACTGCACACTAGTTGTACAAACTTATTTTCCTGATTCTTCAACCATGACCTAATCCAGTAGGAGGTTATCACATTTCAAATATTTCTGGGCTTCGGTAGTAGAGGAAAACATAGATGGAAAAATGTAGCCATACTTGCAGGCTTCCATGGTGAATCTGAAAATGAGAAACTAGAAACCACGATGCCATTTCAATTTAAATGAACATCCAGGGCAGCATTAGGAAAAAAAAAAAAAAAGAGAGAGGTAGGAGGTTGTGAGTACAGGAGGAGAATAAAGAGACGTGTTGGTGGGTGAGACAGGAAGTAACAGGAATTTCCATGCTCATGCCAACTCACTTCACTGACTTCATCCATCTTTTCCTTTTCCCAACCTACTGCTCTGCATTTTTATCTGTTTTTCTTGGGGGCATATAGAGCCTCACACAGCATGATGCTTCAAGTGCAATTTTAATAATGCTATTAAGGACCCTGATTAAGGAATCTTCAACTCTCCCAAAGGGTCAAGGAAATCCCATCAGAGAACCCCATGGAACAGTAGCAATTACACTGGACTAAATCCCAGAACAGGCAGGTTCTCTCCCACTCCAACAAGGTATCAATACATTTGTGCAAGTTACTTAACCTCTATTCCTGTTATGTGTAAAAGGGGAATAACTATGCTGTCAATGCAAGGTTGTGAATGCTGAAATGGCATAAAAATGTAAATGAGCACTGTATGCCTCAAGAGCTTCTTGACAAGTGTGTTATCAATCAGATTACTGCAATAAGGGAAGGGAGCAGTGGCTTCTAATCTTCATGTTCAAAATCCAAACACACTGACACCAGGCGATAGGTAGACATACATGTATACTCTATATTTTGATTGTATGAGAGGGCTGAATGCTTCCTTTTAAAATGAAATTTTGTAAAAGCACCTTTAAGGTTTCTTGACATCATGAGGAGTCACAAGCTAATACGATGAAATGGGTGTGATAATAAATATTTCTATGTCATAGAAATATACGCATGTATTTAAATGCATCATCTCTCTAGTCTGGAATATAATTTCATAAGGACATTTCCTTATTGTCAGCAGCTGCCTTGTTTTGGATATAGTAAAGGGCAGTCGTTCAGACATATAGCACCTACTATGCTCAATAATGGACTGTGTTTTAAATTTGGTGGAGCTCATGTTGTGCCTGAAGTGACAACTCTTTCGTGCAAGATTGGCTATTGTAAGTCACATGGAATATGTAGAAGAAAAGGAAAAGAAATATCAAGATACACACAGAAAAGGAAAGTTAAGAGAACAGATGTATAAAACTGAGCCAAGAAAAAATTCTACACGTAATGGAAAATCTGGAAGTTTCTACCAACTTAATAGAAAAATTAACAGTCCTCAATTTTAAAATGAGAATTCAAAGGTAAACAAACTATCCTCAGTCACTTCAGGCAGAAAGATAATAGACTTATGTAATAAATTTGCCACACAATGAATACTTTCTTTTGGTAGTAAATACAGTCCACACTTAACAAATGGGGAAACAATTTCTGTCACTTAACAGATGTTTTAATACTGAGTGGGGGAACTATATATATTTTGACTTCTGTGCCCAAAGTATTTTTAAGTGTCCCTTTGGCTGTGATTTTTAAAAAAAATATAGCATTTAAAACTAAGAACATACTGGTGCTTTTGGAGTTCTTTGATGACAGAGCCATACTTTGGCTGTGAGTTTCAGACGCAGTATCCTACAGTGGTCTGTGATAAGCACGCAGAGAAATAACCAACCAAAGTCCATTCAGCTATTAAGAAAACCCACTGCTTTTTCCTTATGTGGAATCAGCATGTTTGTTTAATCCATCTAGCTCCCTTTTTCTCATACTGCAATTTGTCTTAATTCTACATATTTTTATTGAGGGGCTATTGTGCCAGGGACTAAATGCTAAAGCATCACAGCTAAACAGAGACACAATTCTCAGTGTCCACACAGCATGGCCTATTTCCTTATCCTTTTTCTATGGAATTCATATTCCTTCCCTAAATGTTCTAAAAACGACAATTTGTTTGCAAATCAATCTGGAGGACTTTTGAAGATGGATATGTGCAGCATGCAACCAGCGCCTATAGGAATGTCCAATGTGGAACAAGAAGGGAAACTTCGGTTGATTTTCACAGGTGCAGTGGGTTCCCACAGAGGCTGAATAGACAAAATCAGAGAGATATTCCTACTCACATATGCAAGACATTTGTCATCAAAGCAGGGAGGGACAGAAGGACAGAAGGAGAAAAGGCAGGGAGAGCTTGAGATAAAAGGGAAGAAGTTGAACAAAGAGTAAGAGACATAATGCCTAGTATATATTTAGATTTTTCAAATGCCACATAATTTGGCCTTTGAATATCACTAAAATATGCCTGTCTTTGACTTTCGCTTTTACATTATGTATTTATGTAAAATACATTTAGCCAGGAGGAGCCTTTGAAATTCTTATTACGAGTATTCCAGGGGGGGAAATTATAAACTTGTTCTTGTTCATACAAACTCAAAGAGAGTTGTCTAAGATTCTCTGCAATTTAATTATTTAAACTGAACCTAACCATAATATGTCTCTCTTCTTTTTTCCTGCCATCTGATTGATTGACATGAAATTACCCACCCTTATTATATCTCATTAATAGCTTTGGCTTCTACAGTCCCATGTTGTGCCATCATTTGATTTTAAAAACATTAGGTGTGATCAGGTTACATCCCAACTATTCTATATCTCATAGTTTGCCATTTACAGAATTCCCAGGTGTATTTTCGGTTTGCAGAGTAAACTGAATATTCTGAGCCTCAGCACTTATTCAAAATTGAAAATATTTATTGGGACAGTATATCTTGGTCAATTTCAACTAAAAAGAGCAGGGATTTTAGTATGCCTCCTGGGCATCTGATCTAGGATGGTCACAAGCAACTGGTCCTGGGAGGCAGGGAAGACTGTATTGGGACCACTGGGCAAGTATATCAGAAACTCACATTAATTGTGACTCTGAGGCTGAGACTTGGGACAAGCACTTGTTGGAGTTGTTAGTGTCAGTTTAAGGCCCCCAAATGCCATGTGGCCAAACAAAATATTTCCCAAGACAACAGTACCACACAGCAACTCAACTTTCAACAGTGTCTTAGCATTCCCTTTTTTTGCTTTAAGAAAATGAGTAACATTGCATTTCCTGGTTCAGAGATTGCAACTCAAGGTCTTATGGTAGACAATAGGGGAAATTTTGAAATTAACTGTTATTCCCTTATAGGACACAGCCTTTTCAATTAAGTTTATCAATGATTATATTTTCTACAGTATTATCAAGTGATAAACTGAACCAAGGCAAACATGAAACAAAAATGTTCTCCCTGGTAAACAGGTATTTTGATTTGGAAAATGCAGTTTAATATCACTTTCTTAATTCCTATGAAGAGTCACTAAGTAGAAGTTTTTTTTTAATAAATTTTATTTTTATATTCCCCATACAATTGCAACCCCCTTATTTTGACCACAATCCCTCCCTTCCCCACCCCCAACCCCCATAGAGTGTCTCTGGTCCATAGTTGTTTGTTGATTTTGATTTTCACTTTCTTATAGTTATTCTATTTCCTGGTCCCTTATTTAAGTTTTCTAGATTCCTGCTATGAGTGAGACCATCCGGTATTTTTCTTTTTCTTTCTGGCTTATTTCACTGAGCATGATCCCTTCCAGCGCCATCCATGTTGCTGCAAATTGCATGTGTTTATCTTTTTTGAATGCTGAGTAATATTCCATGGTATATATGTACCACATCTTCTTGATCCAGTCATCTATTTTTGGGCATTTGGGTTGTTTCCAAAGCTTAGCTATTGTAAACAGTGCTGCTATAAACATAGGGGTGCAGGTGCTCTTTGGAATTTATGTTTCTGTGTCCTTTGGTTAAATACCTAGGAGTGGAATTGCTGGATCATATGGAAGCTCTAGAACAGACTGGTTCCAATACCATGCAGTTTTGATGATTATGGCTTTGTAGTATAGTTTGAAGTCTGGGAGTGTGATGCTTCCATTCCCTTCTTTTTATTTCAAGAGAACTTTGGCAATTCGGGGGTTTTGGTGATTCCATATGAATTTCATCAATAATTGTTCTATTTCTTTGAAGAATGACATTGAAATTTTTATTGGAATAGCATTGAATTGGTATATTGCTTTTGGTAGGATGGCCATTTTAATAATGTTTATCCTTCCAATCCATGAGCAGGGGTTGTCTTTCCATTTCTTTGTGTCTTCTTCTATTTCTTTTAACAGTGTTTAATAGTTTTCTTTGTATAGATCCTTTTCCTCTTGTTAGATTTATTCCCAAGTATTTGATTTTTTTTGTTTCGATAAAAGGGATTTTTTTTTATTTCTTCTTCTTCAGATTTATTGTTTGTGTATAAGAAGGCTACTGACTTTTGCGTGTTGATTTTGTATCCTGCCACTTTACTGAACTGATTGATGAGTTGAATTAGTTTTTCTGTGGGGTTTTTGGGGTTCTCAATGTATATTATCATATCATCTGCAAATATTGATAGTTTGACTTCTTCTTTTCCTATTTGGATTCCTTGTATGTCTTTCTCTTGTCTTATTGCTCTGGCTAGGACTTCCAGTATTATATTGAAAAGCAGTGGTAAGAGTGGACATCCTTGTCTTGTTCCAGATCTTAATGGAAATGCTTTCAGCTTTTCGCCATTGAGAATGATACTGGCTATTGGCTTGTCATAGATGGCCTTTATGATGTTGAGGTATGTTCCTTGTATCCCAAGAATTTCAAGGACTTTTATCATGAATGGGTATTGCACTTTGTCAAAAGCTTTCTCGACATCTATTGATATTATCATATGGTTTTTATATTTCTTTTTGTTGATGTGTTGGATAATGTTGATTGATTTTTGGATGTTGAACCTTCCTTGTGTCCCTGGCATGAATCCTAGTAAGTAGAAGATTCTTGATACACCTTCTATACTCTGCTTAGTGGTCTGCATATTTTGCTCACACAGAAAATGCAAATTTTCATCAATCCAATTAGTTTATAAACATCTCACAAAAAAGATGAAAAGATTTAACTTGTTTTATTTCCTGCAAACCTTGCATACCACAATGCTAAAAGGAGATGTGCTTGCTTATTTCTGAAATTGAAGATTTTCTAATGAAAACTTTGTCACTTTTTGGTTTCCTCAAAATGTGCAGAAGCACTTAATGGTTCCTTGGACTTCATTGAAATGAGGTAGTCATTCATGTGTCTACAGAATGGCTCTCCTTGATGTTAATCGTAGGAAAGATAGGAAAATGTTGGTCTACTGCAAAATTATATTTTCAAAGTTTGGGCCAAGAAGAATGTTCTCCAATTTAAACACGTAATGATGATGAGAAATGAGAAAAGGATTATAGCAAGACAGAGACTTATAGGCTGCTTCCCCAAAATTGTTTGATTATCTTTGAAGGGTCCTAAGGAGTCTACAAAGAATAAACAGATTGCACCTGAATTATCCAGTGTGGCGTGTTAGTGGTAACAAAAACTCATACAGTGAAAACATGACTAATTTTTGGAAATAAGAGTGTTCAAAAATCTAAACATATGTCTATAGAAAAGGGTATTTCATAGGATTTTCTCAATAGCTTTACTAAAACTGACTTAGAATCCAATTCTGATTTTGCAAGTTCAAATTACCTTCATGTTTTAAAATCATTTTCCTGAAGAGATTTCAATTATGATGAAATCCAATAGACTTCTGAATGCTTAAAAATGATAGACAGCTTTAGGGTGGTGGGTTGATCCATGATTTCAGTTTTCTGATGGATCTAGGAAAAGTTAGTGATTTTCAGTTTGTTCAGTCTTTTTCTTAATTTATGGAAAGGGGTCATAACTTCCAAGCTATACACATGTTCAACAAGAAATCAGAAGTTTCTGAATAACATAATTTGAAAACTGAAAACTAATCCCTATAAATTGCAAAGACCTGCTACTGCTATTTAGTAAAAGCCTAAGTACTGTAAGCCCAAAGGTTTTTGTTGAGAGGGCATTTGGTGTGATGTTATATTGGACTGGCACCAAAAATAGCATAGTATACCTTTGGTAAGAGCAAAACAGCAAATCAAAGTGAATTTTACATTTAACTATATTTAATTCACCATTACACAGAAGGAAAAAAAAAAGAATGTCCTAAAGGTTACAAAAAGTTCAGAAAGTGTATAATTGGAAAAAGAAATCGGAAGCACAAAAGTATCTTTTTCAACAAAGGAACAGAAAATAGTATACCATTCATTGTTACTATTTATTTATTTATTTATTTATTTATTTATTTATTTATACAAGCACTGGGTACAGCCAGAAGCACAGGAGGGTGAGAGAATTCACCAGAGCCAGAACGGGGAATAGAACAGGCAGACTGACAAAATACAGTGCTGAGGGGAGCAGCAGGAGCGGCAGAAGAGGTCTGTGCGCCATGTGGGACCCTCGCTGGTGGCCAGGGATAGAACTGGCACTGCAGAGGCTGCAGGCAGCTTCGCAGCCCAGCACCCAACCGCTATGCCACCAGGGGAGGCCCCATTGTTACTTTTTAGTAAATACAGGTAACATCTCTTTAACAGATCCTATTATATTTGTTTTCCTTTTAGAAGGTATTAAAGTTATATATCTTTAGAATACACACTAACAGAGCTACAAAATATAAAGTCCCAATAAAGAATTGTAAGAGTTAAGCTGCTTAAGGATAGAAAGGAATATAAAATTATTGTTCTATTTTCACCTACATATCATTTATTTAATTAGTCCTACTATAAATTATTACTAATTGTCACTGTTACTTAGTCCTATTGTTGTACTTAAATAATAACATTTATCAGAAAATTTTTTAAAAAGGAGACATAATTTCAAAATAACAGCTGTTGTTCATATTTGTATGTTAAAGAAGATACTCAGTGGATAATTAGTATATATTGTGTTAATATATCATTTTTGGTCTATATGGTTGCATCCTGGGCTGACTCTCAAAAATTCTGTTGGTCTATGTGGCCTTTTCATGAGGAAGTACAGGTTTTCTTAAGGCAACTTGTGAGCAGGAAGCAGCTGCTTACAGGTCAGTCAAGGCAGTAACCATATCAGAACCCGTGACCAGTTATGAACCTATCCAAGCTACAAAGTCTCCATCATGAATTACTCATTCTTTAATGTCATTTTCAAATATATAATAAAATCCTGGTAATTATTTTTAACCAGTACTGTAGGGAATAGAAAGATTGTTCTCATGGTTGGAAATGATGAAAATGAGGCCAGTCTACACTCTACATGCTGGTAGCTCCCCATATGATAACACTGAAGAGGTACTGGTCAGCTGTGAAGTTCAGCAGAAGTGGTAAGAGCAGGTTGCCAAGGACAGGTTAGTGTAGACCAGGAGGGTAATCAAAGGTGAGACACAGGGTCTAGAGAACCACCCAATCAGAATGACCAAGGAGGCACCTACACAGCTAGTTTGGCAGTGACAACAATAATTTAAAGATTACCTGTCTGAACAGGTGGGACCTTTGTTGACTTCTAGAACTATAAGAATTAGACAGCTTAAAAACATGCATGAATAGAGGCAGGGCATAAGATAGAGACCAGATTGCTATATAGGTAGGAGTGACAAGCTATCAAAAGTTATCAAACACATTAAATGACCTTATATTCACTTCAGGGTGGGGAGGGTGAAGCTTGGTGACATTCAGGTATCTGTACCTGTAAAGCTAACTTTATTCACTATGTTATTCAAATCCCTTTTGGGGGACAGACATTGCTTTTCCTTCCTTTTCCTGTTTGGAAACTAGTACCTTAATTTCCCTATGTGAATCACCCTGCCCATCTGGTTTGAGTGAGACTAATCCCACAGCAGCGTAGAATTAAGGGTGTGACCTAATGTGATCAGAACATTCCATAACTGGTCACAGGGACTCAATCATAGAATGTCACTTTAATTCATAACAGAGCAATATAGCTGCATGCACTTGCTAGAACTGTTGGAAAAGGTCTTTATAGTTGTATTGACAGTTATACAGATAATGTAAACATGAAGCCATTGAGCTTCTAGTAGAGAAGCAAAGTCAAAAAACAGGAACACAGAGTACAGAGGTGGAGAAAGGAAAAGGGAGTGAAGAAGATAGGGAGGGAGGGACAGGGGAGGAGACGGAGAAAGAGGAAAAAGTTGGTTATGGAAAGAGGGAGAGAAAGAAAGTCTATAATATCATTGAAAAAGATGGTTGAATCCTATCTCTGGATTGGAGGTAGATCCCTTACTTGGAATACAAGTTTTAGCTAATTTCTGTCTTTTGCATCCATAAGAAGAATTATAACACATTATAATTACATTATAATGTAATTATAATTTCTACATTAACTTGAATATTCAAGGACTAATAAAAATTCTTGCAATAATGTGGCTTTCGATTTATTGCTATAAAATTTTTGTGTTTGATTGCAAGGTAACTAAAGGTTTATGACTTTCTATGATTACAATACCTCCACATAAACTTCCCCTTTAAGTAATCTTATATTCTTTTGAAACCTGGGACTCTACTTTAGTTAACATTAATAGGAATTCCAGAGCCTCCCTGGTGGCTCAAGGGGTTAAGCACCGCACTATGAAGAAATCCGCAGCCTCTGCAGCAGGAGTTTAATCAGGCCAGCCAGGGAGCAACCCACATGTCGCGGCAGACCTCTCCTAACTTGTCCACTGCTCCCCTCAGCAGTGTATTTCAGTCAATCTGCCTCTTCTGTTCCTCGTTCTGTCTCTGGTGAATTCTCTCACCCCCTACACCTCTGACATGTACCCCAGCTCTTGTATGCATAAATAAATAAATCTTGAAAAAATAGTAATTCCAGTTACTTTTGTTTACATTTTAATGTTATTTCATCCAAACTTTTTGTATGTTAACCTTGCTAAAATCAATTTTTCATTAGTCTCTTATAGACAGCCCAAGATTAGATTTTGTTTTATAATGTAAGCTTATATTGTTTCTGTTTATTGATTATATTATTCCAATTTCAATTATTTCATAACCTTCTTATTCGCTTATTTTTCTCATATTGTTCTATTTTGTGATTCTGATGCCCAGTAGGTCATGATATATTCTATTTGCTAATATCAAGTGCCGGCTAATATTTTGTTAAAGAGTTTTTAATTTATATTCAAGAGGGATCTCAGTCGATAGTTTCCTTCCTTTATTCTTTTTCTCTCTCTTTTTTTTTGTAACATCTCTGCCAGCTTCAGGTGTCAGAGCAATATTAATTTCACAAAATAAAATAGGAAGTATTCTCTTCAACTTTCTGGAAGAGATTATAAAGAATTGATGTTAACCCTTATTTAGGCATTTGATAGAATTCTCCAATGAAACCATCTGTATTTGGAGATTTCACTTTGGGGATTTTGTTAGCTACAAACTTAATTTCTTAATAGTTATGGGATATTTCAAATCATCTACTTCATATTGTATAAATTTACTACTCATTTTTGAGAAACTGGTTGATATAAGTTATCCAATTTATGGGTACAGAGTTATTATTCTTTTGA
Organism: Talpa europaea; assembly: GCF_964194135.1. NCBI lineage: Eukaryota > Metazoa > Chordata > Mammalia > Eulipotyphla > Talpidae > Talpa > Talpa europaea. The sequence continues at coordinate 89,314,604 of NC_140078.1, read as the reverse complement.
TGTCTGTACAGTCTAGGGATATTCCATTTTTCATTCCTAATATTGGTTATTTGTGTTTTTTCTTTTTCATTTTCACTAGGGGTTGGCAATTTTATTGACATTTCAAAAAGCCAGGTCTCCATCTACCTAATTTGAGCTACTATTTTTCTATTTTCAATTGATCTGTACTTTTTTTTTTTTTTATCATTTCCTTCCTTGTAATCACTTTCAGATAATTTTGCTCTTCTTTTTCTGAGTCCTTGGAATCTGAGCTCAAATTACTGATTTGAGACCTTTCCTGTATGTATATTTAAGACTATAAAATTCCTTTTCAACATTACGGTTAATGTCCACAAAAATAGTCTTATTTTCAATCTAAGTACAATTGTATAATCTCTCCTAATAACAAATTTCCTGTAATTCCTTAATATCATCAAATATCCCTTCTGTAAAACTTTCTTAAGGGAGAAATGGAACATCAAACAGGAAAAATAAATGAAATAAATAGACAGTAAGTTATAAAATTAGAAATGTAAATAGATCAGTATTATAATGATATTAAATGCAAATAGATAGTTCAAACACTCAGAGAAGGTAAGAGTGGATAAAGAGCAATACTCAACTATTTGATAACAAGATCAATTTTAAAAAGAAAAACACAGACTGATTAACCATTAAGAATGGGAAAAAATAAACCAAAATAATAAAACAGTGAATGGTTAGTTTAATAATAAAGTAGATAGATCTCAAACAAAACATTATAATGAATAAAAACAGTCATATCATAATGACAAATGGGTCCATTCTCTAAATGGATATAGCAATTCTATATGTGTTTTCACCTTATAACTGAATTGCAAAATACATAAAGCAAAAAATGATAGAACTGAAAAGAGAAATAGGCACACCATCGTTCTCACCAGAGATTTTAACAAGGTTCTTTCAATAATTAATAGAAGTAAACAAACTCAGTAAAGATGTCTAACCCTTGGTCAAAACTCTCATTCAATTCATCCTAATTGACATTTATTGAACTCCAACACAGACTAGCAGAATACATATTCTTTTCAAGCACATGCAAGACATTCATCAAATTAGACCATATTCTTGGTCTTAGAGAAATATGAATTTTTTTCCAGTAATACAAAGAATATACTCTGATTAAAATGTAATAAATGTAGGTATTAGTAGCAGAGAGATATTTGTGCTTTATAGTTAAACAACAGACTTCTCTATAATAAATCTAAAAAAAAGTCAAAAAAAATTAAAAAGTACTTTGAGTTGAATGAAAAGACAAAAATGTGATATCAATGTGTGGGATGCAGCTGGCTGAATACTGAGAGAGAAATGGATATTGTGCTAAATGCTCATATTAAAATAAGAAAGAATAGTTGAAATCAAAGAATGTAGTCTCTACTACGAGAAAAAAAAGAGAACAAAGCAAAATATGGAAGTAGTAAACATTAGGGCAGACATTAATAGAAAAATGTAAAATAAGAAAAATCAATGAAATAAAAAGTGGGTTATTTGAGGTCAATAAATGCAATAAATGTTGGCCAGATTAATTATGAATAAAGACAGACACAGAATTAAATATCAAATCAGACAATATCAATATAGTTTCTACAGCTATTCAAAGGATAATACAGGATTATAATTTCATGCCAATATATTTGATAACTAGGTGAAAAGAATTAAACATAGAAATTTCTAAAGTTCATTGGAAAAGAATTAGATAACATGAATAATCCTGTATCTATTAATGAAATTGAACTTGTAGTTAAAAATTTTCCCATAAAGAAAACTCCAGGATCTGATGATTTCATCTGAGAATTCTATCAAACACTTATGGTATAAAAAAATAAAAAAAATTACATAATATTTTCAGATAATTGAGAGAAGGGTAGGTATACTTTTCATTTCATTCTCGGAGGCAAAAATTAGTTTCAGACAAAAACCAACCAAAGATGTCACAAATAAATTATAGACAAAAATCTGCCACCCACATAGATATAAAAATTCTTAGCAAAATTTTGGCAAGTTGAACAATATATTAAAAAACTGACATAACCATCACCGAGTAAGGTTTATCCCAGAAAGGCAAAGGTGGTTTAACATTCAAAAATGAATAACTGTATTTCACCATATTGTTATACTATGAAACAAAAACTATACTATCATTAGTGGATTCCAAATAGCATTTAAGAAAATTCGACTTCCATTTATGATAAAAATTCTGCACAAACCAGAGAGGGGCATCCACAACCCAATTACAGGCATCAACAAATTTCTCTTTAGCTAACATTATACTTCATTATGAAGCACTAAATTAATTTCTTCTAAGAAATAAGCAAGTTTTATTTATAATAGCTCCAAACTGGAAGTCATCCTAATTAGCACTGTACTGAAGTTTTTGCTAGTGCAAAGATGTAAAGAAAAAGAAAGCATTCAAATGGGAAAGACAGAAGCAAAATGGCACTATTCAAAGACAGATGATTTTCTTTACAGAAAATTTGATGACATTCACAAATAAGCATTATAATTAATAAGTGAACTTATCAAGGATATAGAGATACCCCCAAAATCCTATTGTTATATACTTACAACGAATAAGCACAGTGCAGTGAAATTTTAAAGTACTATTTAGAGTAATATAAAAATTGAAAAATGAGAATTGGGATAATTCTGACAAAAAATGTGAGACTTTAAACTAAAAGCTTTCAAACATTTCTGGGAGAAATTTAAGAAATCAAAATAGATAGAATGTGGGCCTCCCTGGTGGTGCAGCGGGTTGAGAGCAGTGCTATGAAGCTGTCTGCAGCCTCTGCAGCATGGGTTCGGATCCCGGCTGGCCAGCACGAATCCCACATGGCGTGGCAGACGTCTCCTGTCTCTCCCACTGCTCCCCTCAGCAATGTACTTCTGTCCGTCTGCCTGTTCTGCTCCCTGCTCTATCTCTGGCGAATTCTCTCACCCTCCCGCACCCCAGGCCTGTACCCCAGTTCTTATATAAACAATCTTAAAAAAATAGAAGGATGAGACACTAACATCCTATGAATGCTCCCCAAATATTTATAAAGCTTCCGAATAATTCCAATCAAAACACCAACGACTATTTTGCAAAAATTGGCAAACTGAATTTAAAATGCATATGAAAAGGCAAAGAGCTTTTTAAAAAGAAGATCAAAGTTGGAGAACTAAAACTACCTGATTTTAGGCATTATAAAACTACAATAATGAAGGTGGTATAATACTGATACCAAGATAAATGAATAGATTAATTACACTGAATATAAAAAGCAGAAATAGTGCCACACTATACGGTGAACTAATCTTCAGTAAGTATGCAAAGGTAATTAAGTGGGAGAATTTATAATATTCTTAACGAACACTCCTGAAAACAATCAGGTGTCCACATAAAAAATAACACTGGATTCATATCTTGCATCATATACAAAAATTCACACAACTGTTTCAAAGATCCAAATGCAAAACTCAAAGCAATAGAACTTTTAGAAGCAGCATAGGAGAAAATCTTTGTGACCATGGACACACAGACACTTCTTGGATTTGACACCAAAACTAAAAACATAAAAGAAAACAAGTGCTAAGTTAGTGATCATTGAAATTAAGAACTACTGTTTGAATGACAATGTTAAGAACATGAAAAAAAAATCACAGATTGTGAAGACAACCTGCAGAGTGTACATCTGATAATGCAGTTGTCTCCAGAATATACATTCTTTAGTCTTTCAATAATAGGAGAACAAACAGCCCAGTTACAAAAGAATAAATATTTGGCACACGCTTCACCAAAGATGACATAAAGATGACAAGTACAGAAAATTCTTATATCAGAAGACTTTAAAATAGGGTAATTGATCCACAATAAGATACCAACTACTCATCTCTATGAAGAGGTGAGATCTTATATTTCTGTATCATATATAGTGTTATAAACCAGTTACTTTAATATTTTATTTATTTATTTATTTATTATTTATTATTTATTTTATTTTACAAGCACTGGGTACAGTCAGAAGCACGGGAGCATGAGAGAATTCACCAGAGCCAGAGCGGGGAACAAAACAGGCAGACTGACTAAATACACTGCTGAGGAGAGCAGCGGGCGAGGCAGGAAAGGTCTGCACGCTATGTGGGTCCCTTGCCAGCGGCCGGGGATTGAATCGGCACTGTAGAGGCTGCGAGCAGCTTTGCAGCCCAGTGCTCAACCGCTGTGGCCCCAGGGGAGACCCTAATATTTTTTTTAAAAATGGTTACAATTAGAAAGACTGATAATACTCAACAGGTTTACTCTACTATCTGGAAGCAGAAAATTCCAATGAAACTTTTTCTGAGCCCAACTGTCTGAAAACAATGAATCAACTACCATTACTGTATACTGGAAATTTTTCAGTATTCCAGGTCCCCAAAATAACCTACTAAGTCATATTAAGTTAACGCAAAATCTAAAATAACAGTGACATAGAGAAACAGCAGAAATAAGATAAACAAACAGCCTGGGGAAAGTAGTTCCTTGGGCAGGAGTTTGGCCAGCGCCTCTCTCATCACTGCCACTATGGTAGCTACTGAAAACAAAGGCTGAATGCTAATGTTCTCATAACTTTGTTGTAAAAGAAAAACACCTCTTTGATTTCCTTTCACTTGGTAAAAACAGGTACTTTGATAGGAGGGGGATCACTGCTTATCTCCATAGCAGTGTTGAGAAAGCAAGCTCACCACAGGAAATTCTCCTAAGTTTCTAGAGGTACAATGACTTTGGGAAACAGTTAGGCAGTTTCTTAAAAAGTAAAACATACGTTCCACCATATGACCCAGCCACCTCACTCCTAGGTATCTAACCAAGAGAAATGAAACCATATGTCAATATAGTGACCTGCATCAAATGGTCACACTGGCTTTATTTGTAGGGGTCCAAGACTGAAAGCACACCAAATAAATACTGATCAATAGGTGAATGAATAATCTGTTGTGTGCCTGTGCCAACATTATGGAATATTATCCAGAACTAAAAAGGAATGACTTATTGATTTATAAAATAACACTGATTAATCTCAAAATAATTCTAATGAAATGCCTAGCTTGAATTCTATTCTGGAACAACATTATTGGAAACTTCAGTGGTATACAGCAGACATTTGTTCCCAAGTGATTCCAATGCACAGCCAGGTTTGAGACTGTTCTAGTTCATCTCCACCAACCACCAGAGACACGTCAATTTAAAATGAAGCCTTGCATGTAACTCCTCTCCACATGATTCAATAAGTTGCCCATAACATACAGCACTATGACTAAAATTTTATGAGACATGATTTATGATCCATAATATAGATTTAAATCCTACTCATATAACATATATTTTGTCTTCATGGACACAAAATATTGACCCATGTAAGTGGATAATAATGCCCAGTTTGCAGGATTGTGAAAATGATCTAGTTAGTTAATAAATGTGAAGTGCTCAGAACAGGGTCTGGTCTATAATAAGTGGTCAATTAATATTAGCTGCATATTTGTCAACATTATCCACCTCTTCCTCATCACCAACCACACTCCACCTCATGTTTTGGCTCTAGTAACACTGAACTACTCATGAGGCTTTGCATCTACCATGCTGTTTATTCTATTCCTTACATTGTTTCCTCTGCTTCAAATGCCCTTCTCATGTCCTTTGTGCCCTAGGTAATGGGTGCCACTTTTCAATGAAATTCAATGAGGATTCCTTTCAGGAAGATTTCTCTCACTCCTTCCTGGTGGCCCATCTCAAGGTGTGTGGTCCTACTTTGTGCCTCCTTTGTATCTGTGCCCAGCTCTGGGTGGCAGAGCTCTATGGATACTCATAAGTCACTTCCTTCTTCCTGGATTCATAACTCAATGACATCCCCCTACATCCCTTGCAGTTCAGTGTTAAGCAGGTAACTTACTTCCGGTCAATACAATTCAAGCAGACAGGACATGTGACTCTTGCTGCTCTTGAGGTGAGAACCTCTCTCATGCGATCTCCAACTTCTCTGTCCACTACACTGACAACTCAGCAGATGTTTTCAGAAGAATTTTTGTTACAGCAGTTAGCATTACCCCAAAAAATGTTCTCCCTAATCAGACTGAAAACACTGAAATTTTATTTTGTATATCTGAATCACATGCTAGGCTGCCATAACAATTCTAAGATTAGAGACTGTGCTGGGTCTTATTTATATTTGTACTAAATAAGTACAGATTTTCATGAAGGGTCGGGTGTCACACTCATAGAACTAATGTATTTTAGGTGATTAATAAATTTTTTTTCATTTAATTGTCCCAACATTGCTTGTGGCATGGATCACTTTCTCTGTAAATAAGGAGAGGAAGATGAGAATATGGGCGAGGTCGATGGCCAACATACTGACAGTGAGCGACGATATCCAGGTCTTCTCAACATAAAGCCCACATTGGTACATGTGTCAGAGTCTGTGGAAATCTGCCCTTTATAGCCGTAACCTGTGTCTTTGTTTTTTTTCAGAAGTTCTTGAGTCATATTTTGGGCCCGGAGGTCTCAGATGGAGATGAAAATTTACAAAATCCCAGAAGTAACTCTCCTTTTGAGGGCAGCATGCTAGAAGGTGTCATTTTCTAAAATATTTTTGTCTATCATGTAAATCTATTTTGTTTTTAACAAGTCTGCAGGTCTGTCCTTTGAATAAAGTGCTCTAAGCTTTTTATGGAAGGCAGAGGTGATTTTTCTCCAAACAATGAGGTAGTTTATGATTTAATCGAAAATAAAATACCAGCAACTTGTTATCTCCCAACAAGAACTCTGCAGTCCTTTGCTTGCACACTCCTTATTAGTCTCCTTGGCAACGGGTAATCACTTGTTTCCCTTAAATAGATGAGATGCCAACAAATATGTAATAGTGGTTTGATACATCAGTAAAGAAAAGTGTTATAATGACAGCATAATAAATCTGAACATGAAAAGTTAATAGCCACATTAGTGACAGCCTAACTATAGTGTGAGAAGCACATGGAGCCTGAATTTTCTGCTTCCTTTTCATTCTCTTTGTGATATCCATTCTCACTAGAATACCCTCCGCCCTCCCTCATACCCTCTTTTTCTCTGTTGGCATAGCCTGAAACCTATAAAGGGATTGAAACCCGTTAACATTAAGTGACCTTCTTCTCCCCCATAAGAAAGGGTATTAAATGTTAATCAAGCCAGGTTGAGTATTTTTATAAAAAATATGACTGAGGTCAGCCTTAAAGAGTTAAATGTATAATTTCAACCAATATGGTTACTTACATGTGTTGCATTTTATGGTCTTTTCCTTGGTTTATTCCAATCAGGGTCATTAATGTCCATTAGGATATTCTCTCTGCTCCGATGAAGTATCATTGCTGTATCATAAAGGCAGAAGGACACCTCTCCAGGCCCTCTCACAATGGAGTCTGAGATGACTAGTAGGATTTAGTGTCATTGTCTCAGAAGATGTAACCAGGTGTATTGCCCCAGCTTGACCTGTGAGGGATCAGCTGTTCTGGCTGTAGTTATATACATAGGAACAGTTTTCAGTGGCTGATGGACAGTCATTGCTTGAACTCATGCTCAGAATCAATAGTGCATAGCAGTAACACCAGACTTAGGCCAAAATGAGGAGTCAGTCACACATACCTCCTACAACTCTCCCTTCTTTGTTTTTAGGTTTGCTCCCCTACTGCCAATGGCTCCGTCTAGTTTTTACATTCTCCCTGAACTTAGGGCATCCAATTCTGTCTTGTCCTTTGACATTATAAGAGACATCTGAAAAGAAATGTATTCCCTGTAAGATATTAATAGCCCAATATAAAAGGTAAAAATAAAGGGCCTCCCCTGGTGGCAAAGCAGTTGAATGCTGGGCTGCAAAGCTGCCCTCAGCCTCTGCAGCACCGGTTCGATCCCCGGCCGCCAGCAAGGGTCCCACATGGCATGCAGACCTCTCCTGCCACGCCCGAAGCTTCCCTCATCAGTGTATTTTGTCAGTCTGCCTGTTCTGTTCCCCGCTCTGGCTTTGGTGAATTCTCTCACCCTCCCACGCTTCTGACTGCACCCAGTGCTTGTATAAATAAATAAATAAACCTTTTTTTAAAAAAAGGGTAAGAATACAGAATTAAACAGATTACAAAAGTTAAGAACTTAAATAAATATAATCATTGTGATAATAAAAGAAATTGTTATCATCTGTGAAGTACTTACTATGTGTGCAGCAGTGGACTAAATTCTATGGACATCATTTCCATGGAATCTTCACAATATATATAAATACCATTGTCTTGATTTTATAGGCAGCTGACGTTTTCACAGATGTTAAGCATCTTGTTCAGGTTTGCATAATTAGAAAGCGGTTGAATCAGGATTTTAATCTACATTCACTTCACTTGTTTTCAAGGCCAGTGTAGACTTGAAAGGGTCATTTAAGGCCAGTGAATAATTTTCTATAAAATGTAGTCATCCTTCATCCAAAATTCCTAGAGGGTGATTAACCAACCTCTGAAGAGTTCCAGGTCCCTGCCTTCCAAGACATCTCCTCCATTATTAATAATAAGAGGAAGAATAGCTACTATTTATGTAACGCTTGCAATGTGCCAGTCACATTCCCAAACCCAGAACACGATCAGTGGCTATACCCGTGACCTCAGAGTCAGACTGTCTGGGTTTGAACCCTGATTCCACCATTACAAAACGCAAGACCTTTATACCATACTTAACATCTCAGCTGCCCATTTATAAAGTGGGGAATAATAAGATTCCCTTTAAAATAGAACTACTGAGAGAATTAGTTGAGGTAATGCACATATAACTTTTAGAACTTTGCACAGAGGAGGCATTCAGCAAAGGTTAAGTACACTCTAAGTTGTTTTTATTGTATGCAAAGCAATATGCTAAGCAATTTATACAATATTTCACTTCATCCTGAGTTTTATAAGTTATGTACTATGGTTATCCCTATTTTGCAAATAAGAAGGATGAGACATAGGAGAGTTACATAATTTTCCTAAGGGCACAGAGCAAATAGTGTCTGAGCCAGTGTCATATAGCTCAGGATTTGGGTCTCCAAAGCTACCTCTGGATCCCTGATTCTTTATTGTTGGACAGTATTGTTGAACAGTATGTTTCTATTTGAAGCCAAACTATTCTATGAAAGTCAGCTGCTTGATCTTTGCTTTTTCCCCTAATCATTTATACATATCACTGAACTATGACAATTTTTCTTTCTTCCCTTCCTCTTTCTTATGTTCCATATTCCTCATCATCCACCCCATATCAACAGTTAATAGTCCTGATTCACTATCTTTCATTTTTGTGGGACTTCTGGCTCCCGATTATTTCTAATAAAGTTTTATTGATTTGCCATTGGCTTATAATACTATGCAAATTTCAGGAGTGCAGCCTCACACGTCTGCATGCGTATAATTCACTATTCATCACAAGTAATTTGATAAAGGTATTTTAGGGAAAACACACAAAACAGATGTAACCCAAAGCAAAAAACAGAATTTCCATAATGTGACAAAGAGCCTGTCTTAAATTTATACAGATCAACTTAGGGATCAAATCTTTTCTTATGACGGAAAATAAAAATGAATCAGGGAATTTCTCAGCCTGCTGTCTGACATGCGTCTGAGAGGCGTACCTGTCTAGATTGCCCCGTGTCCTAGAGGGGCGAGAGAATCTGGGTCGGCAGCAACGTGACCATATGACGCACCCGCAAAGCACTGGGACTGCCTTCCAGGAATCAACAGTGTTAGTGGGGTTACGTGCCTGTTGCAAATTTGTATCATAGCAACAGGCACATTAAAAAAAAAAATAAATGGCTCTCCAAATTCACTGAGGAGAGATTTCAAGTCCTTGTCTCTCAATCTGAATAGCACTTTATGTTCTGGTCTTCCTGTGTTGAATCTAAAAACCACACAAACTTTCTTCCCTCTACCCCCACCCTCTGTAAATTATGATCACAAGTGGAAAATGCTCTAGTTTTCAGGGGATAGTAAAACACTGTTTTCAAAATCCTCTTGAGTTATCAGAGGAACAATATGAGTGGTGAGAGTTTGATTTAAAAGGATGAGCAAGTCAGATGTCATCTCCAAACCTGCTGCTGGAACAGACATGGCTAAGGAGATGATCTGATTTCATTTCCAGTCAACTCTCACTTTGAGTGTTTCTCTCAAGAATCTTGCAATTTAGTGGGAAGAGGATGGTGGAGTAGAAGAACAGAAAAGGTACGATACAAGATGGAACGTTCAGTGCTTCCTTGCACACAATATTATGTGGGGATCGATGCATCTGAACTAGAGACATCAGCCACATTCCAAGTAATCTCTCTTGAAATGCCTACCAGTAATGCCTACCAGTAATGCTCTCTTGAAATTTCTCTACCCAACTTCTGTCCATGGCCTAAAGTGAATCCATCTGACAGAGGCCAAAGATCACTCCTGCACAAAATACTACTAAGTGTGAAAAACACTTGCCCAGCCTCCACAGGCCAGCACTTTCATTTGGAAAATCATGGCAGCCCTTCTTGTGTGGCTCTAGATATATTTCAGCTCATCTTCCAGCTTTCTAATATGTTCTCTCATTTGTGAAGCATCTGTGACCACTCTTCTTCCATCTGTAAGCTAGGTAACACTCTCTCTTGGTTCTCACGGCCTTGGCATTTATCTGCAAACCCATTTACCGTCTAAAGTATGAACTTCTACAGATAAATGCTTTATGTTGAGGTTTTAATGGGTGGCTGGGTAGTGTGAGTAACATGCATCTAAAGAGGGGTGACCCTATACATCTGAATCATGTACAGTATTGTCTGTCAAATAAAAATAAATAATTCTCAATTACCTAGCAAATTGTTATTTTAAGAAATGTTTGTTAGATGCACAAATGTCTGGCTGGATGAATTAAATAAGACAATGGTAGATATCTTGTCATCTTTACCTTTAAGGCTCACTAATTAAATACTTACTGATTTAGGAAATGATTAAAATAGAGTGAAAAGAGCGATTGGTTTTGAAGCAAAAAAAAAAAAAAAAAAAAAAAAGCTTGGGTTTAAATATCCACAACAGTACTTGCTATTTGCTCTTGCTCTGATTGCTTAACTTAGTAGACCGTGAACTATCTGTTTCATAAATTGGGCCTTATAAAGCTTATCACAAAGGATTTTTATAAAATTTAACTAAAATTGAGCATATAAAGGGTCTGACTGTTTTAAGTGCTCAATAAATGGTAGCTATTATTTTTAAACCTAAGAACTTCTCAACACTTTAAAACTTTTCTAAAAAAAAAAATTGATGAATACTCAGTACCTCCCCAATACATGCACAGATATGTGCTCCTTAACATTAATTGTTAAACTAATAGATGATTTATCACACATATACATGTATACACACAAACATCATGAGCACACATTGTTGGTTTTGGCTAAGGAACTCTTGTTTATACAACACACACATAGGGATACAAATAACAATGATGATGATGATCTAACAATAATAGTAAAACTTACATAGCACTTATTATATGACAGGTTGTTGTAAGTTCTTTACCTAGATTAAGTTAAATAATGGACACAGGAACAATATGATGTAGATATATTGTTATAGGACAGGGAGAGGGGCAGCCCAAACCCCGCAAACCTGCCATCCGCCGCATCAACACAAAACATAGGAGACTTTAATGGGAAGGAACTTTAATACAACTAGGAAACAATACAGGTAAGGCAAAGAGTCTAGTTTCTAAATAAAGCATCCAGAGTTACCCGTCCCCTCGTGGGTAAAAGTCCATCCAAATGGAATTGGCCCAGAGCAAGGCCCCAAAGCCTGCTACAAGTCTAAAGCATCTTCCAGTGGGGACCCACAGAAAAGGGTCACAAACGACCAGACAAGCCCGGAAGGAAAAGAGCAAAATCAACATCAAAATAAAAGCTGCCATGGTCACCTCCCCACGGGTCTCACCCACATCTGTGTCACCCAGTCCATGACCAAAAGACAAGCGCAGTTTCTTCACGTGTCTCTAGGCTCCATGCACCTCCTCCAGGTCTCCTTCTGGCTCCATCCTGCTTCCTTCCTCAGTCTCTTCTGCAGCTTCTCCTCTTCCTGCTCAGCTCCACACCCCCTTGGGTGGGGCAGGGAACCTCCCCCTTTCCTGGGGACCACCCTGTTACAATATGATCAGTATCCCAAAAGTTAAGCAGAGAGAAATTAACTATCCCAGCTCATAAGGTGAGTAAACAATCATAATCATTGGGCAAATTCACTAAAGTAGCAATAATAAATAAACAGATGGCTAGATAGTAGCAGACATACAATATTGGCAGAGCAGAATTTATTCAACCTTATCAAGCTAAATATCATGGGAAAGAAGAGTGACTTAAAGAAGCCCACTCACTAGGTAGTCCAAGCTGATTTAATTGGAACTGAAGTCTTCAGCTGCACACCCCAATGAATGGTGTCTTTATTGTTGCTATCTGCTGGCACCTGAAGCTGCAAGACTCTCAGGCATCGTGGGTGGCAGATGGGGACACTCACTGTAGGCACTCAGAATGCCAGTTGGATTTGGAGCTCAGAATACTGTGTGATTTGTCTTTGAGATGGATATAGCAGTATCTGGGGTTTGTAAATGCTCTAGAGGCTGCCTCCTCTGTGTGATCAAATAATCTCATTATCTAGATCCCTCATTTTATTCTGGCCTGTCTGCATAATGTCCCAATATGGCATAGAGCACACCCCCATGAGACCTACCTGGAAAGGCCATTTGCAATTTCTTGGGCTCCATCTCAGAGAACCTATTAGAACCTAAAGAATCTGGACAGGCACTGTTTGAGGGTATCTTTATTTCACATTTAAAACCATTTGTTTTAAATGTTTCAAAAACTGCAAAGAATTAGAGAAATTATCTCTTGACCCTCATGTCATTACGCTAGGTTGTAAAATATGCTGGCAATCTAATGCCAGAAATTGAAAAGGCAAAATTAGTTTCAACCACATCAAAATCCTTCATTATATGACAGAGAGTTCAGTCCTCAGAAGTTTTGGGGTGTCATTAAAAGGTCAAATTTTGCCTTGTCACTTCTCTACCATATTCAAAGTGTCCATTTGCTGTCATACATTTTATCGCTTTGGTGTGGAGCCCTTGTTCACAGTGATGTAAGATGTTCGGATCAAAGCACACAATCTCTGCCTAGTCATCAGCCCTGTCCTGCTCTTGTCCATGACTATTGTATTCAGATTTCTTTATTTAATCTTCAGAGTGTCATCACTTTATACAGTGATGAGATGTTAGAAGTGTTGACAACTACAGGGCAACACAGAGAGGCCCTACAGAACCTATTGAATTCTTCAGAGATCATCCAGGGATGAATTCTTCAGAATTCATCCAGGGACTACTGGATCTTGTGGGTTAGACAAGGCATCTTGTCTAATCTAATCTCATCACTGTGTAAAGTGATTATAACACACTGAAGATTAAACACAGAAATCTAAATACAACAGGTGTGGCCAAGAGCAGGACAGGGCTGATGACTAGGCAGAGATTGTGTGCTCTGGTCTGAACATCTTAGCTCACTTTACTGTAAAAGGAAAGATGGCAAGTAAACAGGGAAGAGCTCTGCATCTGAAATAAGCCCAGAGTCATCAGTTCCATCATCATCATTACACTGTGAGCACTGTCATCATTATTACTCCCCAACAAATTAAATTAAAAGCTGTGTCCTTCAGCCTGTGCTACAAATTATTTCTAGCTATCTATTCTTCAGCTAGATTCTGTGAAATTTTTTATTCTTTCTATGAAAGAGCCTGATTAAAAATTTGGCATTGTACAGTAGAAAAAAAATAGACAATGCAATTCTTGATCTAAATATTGTCTCCAAAGCACACTTACGCTTACGATTTATCTTGAGGCAGCTGCTTGACTTCTCTGTTCTTATTTCTGTCACATTTGTAATATGGGGATAGTAATATTTTTCCTCTGTGATCAGAGATGATAAAAATAACAGAAGCATAGGACTGGGCATAGAAGCCAGTACTGAATGTTTTCATCATCTTCCTCTCACTCCTTCCATATACTACAGGCTACATTACGACTAAACACTGATAAAAAGACAGGTAAGAAATATTTCACTTATAATTAAACTATCTATGACTTCTCTAGGAGAACCATTCTCTTTCCCAAATGAGACCCCTGGAAAAGCACCAAGTTTTATTAAATACGAAGTACTATACCTAAAATTTTATTATTGGACGTGTCCTTATGTATAATCTATTTGAACCCACTCAGTTGATAGAATGGGGAAAGTCAAAAACAACTGTCCAAACAATTTATCAACAAAACATAGCACAAAAGTTTGAGATGGAGCACTGTTAAGGATTACACCAGCAACAGGTATAACTTAGAAATATTCTAGACCAATTGGAATGAGTAATCACTGTACCTAAACATGGTCCATGATTTGCCCATTTTTCCAAGAATGGATCATCTTTCCCTCATTTCTTTTTCCCCTTCAATTCAGCAATTTTTCAAACTGCACCTGTCTCTTACTACCAGATATATTGATTATATCCATGATATTAACAATGGATTATATTAATGATCAAATCCTATTTCAGAGAATTATTGAAAATACTCAGCTTCCAGTGAGAGGAGACTGAAGTTAGTCTTCAGCTTTCTTCTTGGCCCTTTCTAGCTTCCCTGACTCCTTCCTTCTGAGAGCACTTCCTTATAATTAACCAACTTTCATGAGGATCCAACTGCAGACTCCATTTCTAGGGGACACAACCCAAGTCAATAGGATTAACTGTAGACAACAAGGGGAAGAATTTTTGAAAAACAGAAAATATGGGGCAAAGGGTTTTCAAGGCCTTGTCTTTCCAGCTACCTCAAGCTTTGATGGGTAGATCAAGGCCTTGCTGGTACTTGGATAGTCCTAAGATTGTAACATCCCCTTAAAGGGAAGGTTACAATTTGCAGGTGTAAGTTCTCTGGAAAAGGTGAAGTCTAAAGTGGGTTGACTGTCTCCATCAGAAAGAATGTTTGTGTCCTATATGTGGAGCCTGAAAATGTGACTTATTTGGAAATTGGATCTTTACAGATGTAATGATGAGGTCAATCACAGAAACGAATATGCCTAAGTGTAAAATGACTGGGGGTTAGCATATGCCAACTGGCTTTCCTTCATCAATCTACAGAACCATACCTATGCCCAGTATAACTGGCAACTGTGCCCCTCCAACCCCTCCCACCCTGTCTTCTGCCTCTCACCTAAAGGGAATCCAAAGGAAGGGAAATTGTGACCAAAATAGGGTTCATTTTTTCCTGCCCTGGATGGCATTTTGCTTCCACTAAGTTCTGCATCTTTGGCTACATACATACTTATAGCAGGTGTGTTTATATAGACCCTACCCACCTGAAATGCTCTGACCCTCTTGAAAATAATTCTGATTAATGAATAAAACATGATAAACTGATAATTAGCTTTTGAAGGTGAGCTCTTTAACAGGAGGGTAATTCAGTAATGTTCTAATTGTTTTCCCCAGCATCAGACCTTAGCTGACATTTGGTTTAAGCTTCAGCATAACAATTCCCAGGCTATGTTTAGAAGTCCATGAGCAATTTCCTAGGACTTGGCCAGATATTATTTACCATGCCTGTTATACACTTTGAAAAATGTGAAGTTGTTTGTTAGTCAAGATTCCAAATCTAGCTTTGGCTTAGGCTTCTGGCTTGAAATACCAAACAAAAACTTATAATCAGTCATTTTTTTTCCCCTGTAAGCAAAACAACCTGAAAGAGATCTTTGCTTGGATGATTAGCAATTTAAAAATCATGGTTGTTGATCTCAATGTCAATGGACCATTTTATTACCCTGGCAGATAAGGATAGATATAATATAGGCTACAGTTAATCCTGTATTTGAATGTTTTTCCAAAATGTAAGAAGGGGAGCTATTTTTAATGTTAATAAAATACATTTATATGGATTTTTTTAAACTAATAATCTGGCAGCTTACATGTACTTGTAGGGAAGCTGTCTGTAGCCCTAAAAAAAAAAAAAAAAAAAAAAAAAAAAACTTCAAGAAAATGTATTCAGCAAATATATGTTCAGATACATTATTTCTGAATTTTTCTCCATATTTAAGTTGAAGAATAGAATAAATAAAGACTTGTTTCCAGATGAAATATGCTAGGTGTTTCTTCCTAGAATCCAACTGTCTACTGTTAGAATAGCAGCCAGATCCTGCTGTAGGGAAAGCCAAGGAAAATGACAGAGCCCCTTTTTTGAATATAAGCACCTATTGCCAGAATCAAATCTTTCGTGGGGGTCAAACACACATACACTCTAGTCATTAATTTGTCACAGGTCATACTCTGGTGAAAAAATATAGGCTTTACTGAAAAATGACATTATAAGTTTAACCCAGCAATAATGAATGGGGGGCAGGGTGGGGGCAGGTAGAGAGATAGAGATACTTGAAAACTACCTCACAAAGGAGTATATGGTGGCTGAGAACAATGAGCCATTTGGGGGGCTGCCAGTCAACTGATGGTCAGGGGCTGACAGGAAACCACAACCAGGGCCTTGAATGTAGATAACGGTAAATGGAGAAACTCTGCTTTGCTCAATGGAACAGTCACATTTTAGTTGCAGCCTATAGTTGCCTAGGAGGAGTGCAGTACCCACAGCATTTTTTCTGATTTTTCCAGAGAAATTAAATTCTAATTAAAAAAATGTTTTTTAGATGGTTGGGAACAAATTAAAATTTGTTTAAATAACACCATTTAGGACAAAATATTCCAGCCTCTGGAAAAATGGATTATTTTGCATTATTATCTTGTCTGCAGGACTAAGCATAGGTTGCAAAGTTATACATAAATTGATTTGATTTTTTCCTGCCTTACACTTAATTGAAATGCATTAAGTGGTTATTTAAGAATGAGAAATTTTGTCTTTCTAACAAAGGGGGAAAAAGGAACAATAGACCAGGCATCATTAAGAGATATATAAAAACAAAGTAGTTTACTTTTCTTCCCTTCAAACAATGCATTTCTTTTGAGAAACAATTGAGACATAGTTGGTGAGTCACTACAAATCTCAGTTGGCTTATGCATGTTTATTGCAGATCTCAGAAGGGTATTATAAACAATTGGAGTACATAACTTACTTTGCTTTATTATTTCTCTTTCAAAGAGCCTTAAACTTTAAGGAGGAAAATTATATCCCAAATTGGATACATTGCCTATGGACTATTTATGAATGAGAAGAAACTAAGCAACTATATTTTATGAACTAAGTGAAGAATATGGATATAAATCTACCTAATGTACCATTTCCCAGAAACCACTGTTAATGTTACAGTTACCTAGATAATTTTAATATTGTCAAAGAGAAGAGATAATGGCTGAGGATGTTTCTAGAGCTGCTGAAGGAACAAGGGAGTTTTCATCACATAAAAATATCACTAATTGTCTTTCATTGAAACTGAAACTTAGAGTTCCTAAGAAAAAAGATTAATTTGTTCATGACTGCAAGCTTAATTTAGTATAGAACAAGAGACAGGATAAAATGGGCTATATTTCGCATTTTTGAATCCATAAAATTAATAGCAGTTACCCTTTCATTTGGGGGAAATTACTGGCATTGGGGGGATTTTATTATATGACTTAAAACAGAAGGATCACACAATTTAAGTTAAAAATAAAAATCAGGACAATTCATATTATTTTTAATTTAGTATTTTATAGTGACTAGAGCACCACCATTTCCAGGCTCTGAGGCTAAAAAAAAATTAATTTCTGAAGTGCTTAGAAAACTAATCAAGATACCAAAGTATTGTGCTTCAAATAATATGGAATAAATTGCAATTACTCTGCACACAGCTTAAAATAATAAAATAAAATTTGGGATTTTACTGGCATAGAAGTGACAATTCTTTGAGTCTTCATTTAATATAAATAGTAACAGCAGCTTAATCATAATTCAAGTGATAACATATAAAACACACATAAGAGTTTCATCTCAACTGTCCAAGCCCAGCTTAGACACCTAGAACCTCTGATTAAAGGTCATTCAGCTTGACCTGGGGCAAAGTCCTTTACTGAACACAGAGGCTGATAAGGAAGGATTGATTTGCATCCAGAGCATTTTGGTTTCTGTGGCTCAAGCCAAGCTCCTAGAAGCACAAATGAAGGTAGGATATGTTAATTCTGCCCCCAGGTAACAGCACAGTCATTGACTCATAAATCTGAGTCCCTTATCTATGTGAATGTAGGTAAGTCAATTTCTTTGATCCTCAGTCTCTTCCCTTTTTTTTTTTTTTTTTGTAAAATCAAAATAGTTCTACTATACTTCTCTCCATTGTTTGTGATAGTACTCCTGTTATCAGGTAAAATGCTATAAAATCTTTTGCCAAGAGCTTGATTAGTGAAGAGAAAATATATTATTGAGCAAATGAAATAATAAAGATTCCAGAAGAACTTCCAGCTCAAGTGCAATTAACACACCAACGCAGGCATCATCAACAAGTTTGCTTACTTACAGCTCCTTTCCTTTCAAGATTCATGGCCAGGGCCTCCACACTCTTATCTACAAAATCAGGCAGCCGGCCAAGCTGGTCTCTGTCTCCAAGGTCATCCCCGAATGCCTGCATCTTTCCCCCCTTGCTGTGCCCTCCTTGTTTAGGGACTTTGCCACAAATGGCTGTGCCTGCTGAAAATGATGTTATCAATGTAACAGATATGGAGACAGTTGTGTATAAAGGAACGCTTGGTCTTTAAATTGGTGCTCAGACCTTATGGGGTGACCCAGGTCTGGGACCTCATGCATGAATAATAAAGCTTCTCCTGACCTCACCATTCCTGAGGTACCGCTTGTTCTTTCTCTGCCTGGGTAAAAGGCTAGAATTCATTTCTACAATAATAGGGCAAAACCCTGCCTTTATTTCCTAAGCTATGAAAATATAAGGGGAGAAAAATCCCATAACCTTTTTTTTTCCTTAAGTATTTTTTTTCAGGTTACAAAAATGTAGGACAAAGTATTTTAAGTTTCAAAATATTAATCAATTTTTTGAAATGTTAATGCCAAAGTTTCCAATAAGAAGTCTGGTTGTCAAAAACAAATACTGTCTTTAATCTGTGTTCACTAAATGCACGTGGGTGAAACTATATTTAGATTTTAAGAGTTAAGGTTCAAATTGGTTCATGTCAGTAAACAGGTGTTATTACTCCGTTCATGTGATGGAGAATCCGAGGGCAAGTTAGGGTAATTAGGTAGTTTTAGGGACACTGCAGGAGGGGACCTCTGAAAAGTTTAGGAAGGCTTCAGAGATAAGGACAACTAGAGGAGTATGTTAACGCTGCCCTTGGTTTCCTTCAGGCGATGAAGGATGGTGGAGTCTGGGAAATGGAAAGTGGTTTAATTAGGGCAGCAGACTCATGTCTGGTAGACCACTGTCCTCCCCTTTGTCAGAGTGCAGGGATATTTATGCAAGGGGGAGATGAGAAGGGGTCACCACTAAGACCAGTGGGTGGCAGCCTGTTTTTCTTCAATAGCTGATGTTCAACTTTCTCTGAAATGCAGGGATGCTCATCCAGGAGACTGGGCCATAAAGATAAAGCTATCAAACAAGGGGGAGGATGCAACAAATGGGGAGAGACAAACCTATTAGATAAGGAATGTAAAGATCCCCCCCCCCCCACAAGTAGCAGATGAAGTGAGACAGCCGAGAACTAACCAATCACAAAGAGACTGGTGGAGCTTTGGAATGGAATAATGAGGGAAAGAAGGTTTATATTTCCTGAGACACGACTCCACTTTGGCTTCCTTGCCCCTCCCTGGCCTGATTTCATGGCCTGGGAGTCCCACTTTATTTCTGTTCTTTTTCTCCTCAATAAACTTTTTCTTTCTTTAAACAAACCTTTCTCTTCTCGCTTGCTTGCCTGAGAGTCTGCGAAGTTCCTGCTGCGACTTTGTGAGACAACAACCCATGGTGGCCTAGTGGCTGGGGCTCAGCGCTGCCCCTGCAGCCTGGGATCCATTCCTGGCTGGGAGACTAGGCCTGGCAATTCCGATATCAATGGGGTTTGTAGATTTGGCAGAATAACCATTTAAAAATAGCCAAATATCCAACTCTTTGTTAGTGCTGAATATTTCATCATATGATGGTTAACAGCAAATTTTCCTCTTACCACTTTTAAGACAATTTTAAATTCGCTGTAAAACCTTAGTGAATTAGGGCCTCCTTGGTGTTGCAAGGGGTTAAGTACTGCACTATGAAGCTGTCTGTAGCCTCTACAGCAAGAGTTCGATCCCAGGCCAGGGAGCAACCCATATGGTGCAGCAGACCTCTCCTGACTCGCCTGCCGCTCCCCTCAGCAGTATATTTCAGTAGATCTGCCTGTTCTGCTCCCCACTCTGTCTCTGGTGAATCCTCTCACCCCCATACCTCTGGCCTGTACCCCAGCCCTGGAATGCATAAATAAATAAACCTTTAAAAAAAAAAAACTTAGTAAATTAAATGTTACTTGCAAAAAATGATTGAGGACAAGTAAGAAGGCAAACTTAGTTGAAATTGACGTAAGATTTCAACTGATACAGGAAATAAAAGACTAATAAATTCTCCAATAATAACAATGTCCTTAGCATATAGCTGTATGTGAATAAAGAAAGTATTTCTTAAGATAATCTATCAAGATTTTTTTTCAGAATGAAAACTGAGCATCTAATACAGATATATATTGCATTGTGGCATCAGATCAATTCCATTTTGTATATGTAGTATTTCACTTATACTGTAATTATAGAATGTGTTTTAAAACAATTTTATTGAAATTCATAGGATCTAGGCTTATATTTTGGAGGTAATTTTAGGAGGTAAATGATATACTCTTACTAAATTTAGTCTTTTTAAAGGCTCTTTGTAAACTCATTATTAGCCCTATTTTATTTAGAAGGAAATGATCAAAATACCAAGTGAGTTGGCTCAGTTTCATCGTAGATAATATGCACTGAAGCCAGAAAACATGTTCATTGTTCTGTAATGATCGATCATGTGCTCAGATTCCTCAGTCCCAAAAATATAACACTTCCAACTACCCCTTTGAAAAAGAGATTTTCAGCCCACGAGATTATCCTTGACTACTTCATGAAAGTTAAACTTTCCAGAATTTCCAGAATTTTATTTTTTTCCTATCTCTAAAAATATTAGATCACAATCACAGTAGACATAAAGCATTTCATGGAAGTTATTTGACGAAGATTAACCTTCCCAAGACTAATGTCCTATGTAGAAATCATACAATAATGTGTTGTAAGATGGGTTGACAAATAGCCAGTGATTTTTGGCTAATAAAATTTCATACAGTTCACTATAGCTTAAAAACAACACTGTTTCTCAGTGGATTTAAGTCTCACTAGATTTGGACGAATCAAATGGCCAAGTGACTTAAAAAGTTTTGTTCCTATGAAAAATGCAGGCTGGACCTCCAATAAAGAATTTTCCCTTTGCCAGTTTTCTTTTTTTTTTTTTTAATTTTTTAAAGATTTATTTATTTATTTTTTAAAAGATTTTATTTATTTATTTATTCATTCATTTATTCATTTATACAAGCACTGGGCGCAGTCAGAAGCGTGGGAGGGTGAGAGAATTCACCAGAGCCAGAGCGGAGAGCAGAACAGGCAGACCGACGAAGAAATACACTGCTGAGGGGAGCAGCGGGCGGCAGGAGGTCTGTTGCACCATGTGGGACCCTTGCCAGAGGCCGGGGATTGAACCAGTGCTACAGAGGCTGCGGGCAGCTTCGCAGCCCAGCGCTCAACCACTGTGCCAACGGGGAGGCCCTGCCAGTTTTCTTTATTCCCATTTCCTGCACACTATCTAGATTTGAAGATTTGATAATGGGTCAATTTCCATATTCAAAGCCTGTAACTTGTAGGACATGATCAACTGCATTGCTCAAATTGCTAGAACAAATATCTTACTAGAGAGTTTATACCTTGATATTATATATACTAGTCAACTTCTCCAATGCCCTAAAATAATTAAGATTCCCACATGTGAAATTACAGTTCTTAGAGTACAAACAACATAATCATTGGGGGAAAAAAGTTTTTTTGATGAATTTGTAAAAGGGTGATAGGTATGAAAGGTATGGAGACTCATATATAAATATATCTTATAACGAGTTACTGTGTAAGTACTTATAACTAAACTTCTTTGCATTCAAATAATTTTTGCCCTATTCTTTTGAAACTCCTTTTAGAGAGGACTTGTCAGTCATGAAAGGAATCTCACCCCATTCTTTTTGGTGCTAGTAAATAACCAAACTCTAAGGTAATCAACATGCATACATGTTGATGGGAAATATGCTCAGATTGAAGGTAGTTCTTGGTCTCTCCTCCCTACCCGTCACTTGAGCATTAATGCCTCTTCCAAGAAATTCTTTAACCTCTGTGACCTTTCCCCTCCTGCATGGACTTCTAATCAAGTATCATATAAAGATTTTCCAGCATAGAACCTGCCTTCCATTACCATTTATAACTCAGGTAAGCTGTAAATCCATTGTTGGAACTAACAACTTCATCGATCACATGAGAATAATATATCAACATATTCATCTTTCACTGGAAGCCTGATACCCCTCTCAGAACTAGTGAGTAGGCAAGGGAGACTTGTCATATAAATGATCCATTAACTTCCCGATAGTCGCCTCTGTGGTCATTAAAGCATATCATAGGAAGACCAAAAGAGATGCTTCAGAAATAAATCTGCCCTTTTAGTGAAAAACAGCAGCAATCAAAACATAAAACATTCACTGTTAGGAATCAGTTCAAATAAATCTTGCTGTAACAATGACAACAGAGTACAATCGGAATCCTTCGGCTGTAAAACAAGTGGTTTTAATAAGGTGACCATTAGTGAAAACAAATGCGAACCCAAGGCAGAATTAGTGCAGGCTCAGATTGTGCCCTTTCCACTGCAGGGAAGAAGCCAATCCAAAGGAATAGGATGAGAGAATTCCAAGTCTGTTGCTCCTTCCACACCCACATGGCCAACTTCCAGTTGCTTTTATTAGACCTAGTTTTGTCATAATTAGGTTCTAGACTGAGAAAAGAGATGCAGTCGAGCCTCCTTTGTTATAAACAACTCCTCCAAAGAGAATTGGTGACGTGAATATTGTGATTGATTAGATGAATAATCTACCCTGTGGTCTACACTCTGGATGGAAGAGTACATGGAACACTTCTCTGAATATATGCAAATATTTTCAGTAGTTTTACGGTTCACTACAAGAAAGCTGTTTTATTCCTGAGAGGCTGGAAGAAGAGTGTTTTAATGCAGAAACAGTAAACCAGGGCCTCCCTGGTGGTGTAAGGGGTTAAGCACTGCATTATGAAGAAATTCATAGCCTCTGCAGCACGAGTTTGATCCCCCGCCTGGCAGGGAGCAATCCACATGGTGGAGCAGACCTCTCCTGATTCGCCTGCTGCTCCCCTCAGCAGTGTATTTCAGTCAGTCTGCTTTTTCTGCTCCCCACTCTGTCTCTGGTGAATCCTTCCCCACTACCCACCCCATATCTCTGACCTGTACCCTGGCTCTTATGTGCATAAATAAATAAATCTTTGGGAAAAATAAAGAAACAGTAAACCAATTCAGGCTTTACTCATTTAATCTTTGCTCACCCTCACCCACAAGCTGATGGAGAAATTAGGAGAAAGGCATCTGTTGACTCTGTAACTGTTACCCTGCTGGTCAGAGGCAAATCTACAACAAACTGTAACTTCTTTCAGACTTACTGTTTCGCCCACCAATTCATGATGCGTTTCTGTCTACAAATAGTTATTAATTCAATGTCATCCATGCTTATTTATGGAAAGGTAGTTCTATACAGCAATTCAGATTTGAAGGAGGTGGTCTCTACAGCACTTGAGCTGTCTATAAGCCTGGTGATCTGATTTCTTCAGAAGAGGAATACGTGGCACAATATGGAGACAAAGACGGTAATTTAAACTATAATGGTGCCTTGAAGAAGGCGTCCTGAAGATTCTGAAATCACCTCCTCCCACAGACAGTCTACAGTTACATGTGCAAAAATGAAATTTCCTCACAACAAACAAACAGACCTCAAAGCTGTCTGGGTGATGACTACATTCTACGAACCAGACAGAAACCCAACAAACAGGTAGAAGACTTTGGGACACAATCTTGTTGGCACAGCCACCCCCACCTGGCCAAATGTCCCCCACCAGCCGCAAACTCAAAACCCAAGGCATGAGCCAAGGGCCCAAGGTTCAAGTCCCCATTGGCCTCCCAGCTTTTAAGACACATAAGCGAGGAACCCCCAGACCCGCGACTACTCAGAGAAAGGGCTTAGAAAACGCAGTGTTGGGACTTACCGCAGCCCTGGGGTGCAAGTCGGAGGCAGCTGCTTGAGCTCAGACTGGAGTCCTTGAGGCTCACCTGTTTGTATGAAGGTATCGCCCGAGGGGCAGGAACCTAATTTAACAAATGTCAGCACCTGCAATCGAATACCCACCTCTGCTGTGTATGGGTTCAGTTCCTCAGAAACTCACATGGGTACATCCACAAGAAACTTTGCAAGTTCCTTTTTTAAACACTTCAGTGTGTGTGTGTGTGTGTGTGTGTGTGCTTTCAGATCCCTTTAAAAAAGGATTTCCAACTCTTTTAATTTCCAAATGAATATAAATATTCTGTTGGCTAGTTTCTTAGTAGCACCTTTCAAGAAACTGAATCATTTCTCAGAAGAGGAGGACAGTGAATTATTGCAATGGAGGCGGCGGGGGGTGGGCAGCAGTACCTAAAGACTGCCATCCTCTCGGATAAGGCGGTGATGATGTGAATTGCCAAAAGCTGACTGTGTTTGCTTATGTGAACAGAACAACCACTCTTCAAAGTTTAGACCAGTAAGAGGGGCAATTTGTCATGTATAATTACCTGTTTTCTCAGTAGAGAAATACAGCACCTTCCCAACCAGTGTTTCCTGTTTTGTCTGAATCATCTAGATGAGGTGCAACGATGCTTTTTCCAGAGGCATTTGGCTCCTGTAATGCATTTATATTTGTTTCAAATGAAATCAGAGATGCTTACTCTATCACTTCCTTGCCATGGATGTAATTCATGTGAAGGGATGTAGCACCATAAAGTCACACCACCCCTGGGGATTTTCAGTATCCTGCTATTGACCAATCTGAATTATTGATCTTTATTCATGAAAAAACTTCCCTAAGGGAAAGGCTATAGCTTTATAGCAGTCTGAACTGTAATAGATGTTGATCTGGTGTTGATAAATATGTGTCGTGGAGGGTAACAATTCACAGAGAATCCACTGTAAGCTCTATGGTAGGCTTCATCCTTTATTAGGTAGTGAGTAAAAGACAACTGATGCTTACAACTCCAATTTAAGAGACCATTTAAACAAAATGGTTCCATAGCGAAGTGAGGCAGAAGGGATTTGGGTATTTCTGAGTTTTCTCATATGGCTGATGGAGAAAATATGGCTGATTTGTTTGTTCCCAGCAAATCATTAAAGTTAGTAACACCTTGTGATGCAGGACCTGTGTGTCCACAGGACTTAACTTCTGTTGGACTGGCTCATTCACTTTGGTGAAAATGGGGGAAGAAGAGCAAAAATACATTGTAGTGAGATTGCATCGATTAACATTAAGTTCTCCAACAGAAAGAGGTTTTCTCAGGTGGAAAGGTTGGTGGAGAGGGATTCAGGCTGACTTACAGTGAAAGATTAAAATATTTGACAAAGCAGAAAAAGGAAACTAAGGTCAAAATGGTCATAAGCTGGTCACATGGAATACAGACAGTGCCCCAAACAACAAACTTATGAGCGACTCTGCACCTGCAGGAACTACTGGGCATCTAAGGAAATACTAAGACCAGAGAGTAGAGCTATTGGCAAATACAAAATTGTCAGAGGTTCCAAAACAAATCTCAGTGCCAACAAAGTGTTTCACCAGCTTTGTACAGTTTAGACTTCTTTTTACCAAAGACATAACATTTTTCTTTTTCTCATTCCTCACTCTCCCTCCTTCCCTTCCATTCTTTGTTTTGGTTGTTTAACAAAAGATATAGGAAGCCAACTGCTTGAAAGATATGTTCATATGACAAATGTCTAGAGCTAGATGGAAGATCAAAAAATCCAAAGACCATGTTCCAGGTAGAGCACCAAGCACGCTATGGGTGTTTTTTAAATATAAAATGATAAATGCTAAATACCTATCTCTCAAATGGTTTCATCTGGAATCTTTCTACCTCTCAAAAGTTTACTACAGTTTAGGTAAGAGCAGTTTGAGGAAGGCCATGCCCAGCCCTTCCCTATATTTTTAAATAGTCTTTACAAAACCTTTTCAAAAATATTTTTTTTTCTCTAAACCTAAATCACATAGGATTGATTTGTACAGGTTGTATCATTGCTCTAGGTTTGAGCATCAATTGTTCTTATGAATGCAACAGACTAGCTGCGTCGAACCCCATCATAGGGATAGGTATATGTTAACCTATGGGAAAAAGCAAATAGCCTTTATCACAAATTAAAGGCACAGCTATTTTTATGCCATTTGTTACCAACTTAATGATAACATGTAACACGGGATGGTTATATAATTATTTTATATAGATTTTCTTTTTATAAGTTATTCTCTTAATCTTTCTAACATATATACAATATACATATATTTATATATACCCCTGATAAATCTTGTTTTAAAGGTAAATCGTCAACTCCTTTCAGCCTTATGGTGCATATCGAAGGCTATCAGTATTTCACAACTCCACTAGAGAAGTGATGGTTGAATGCATCTTACCAGTATTTTTCTTTTTAAACACTATATCCTTGGTCTGCAGTTAACTCAAATTGATCTTACTTGATTTGCTAATATTTAAATACATATCAGTGGTTTATATCATGTCAGTAGGAAATCTAAAAAAAAAAAAAAAAGAAAAAACCCACGACAATAACTAAAGTCTACCATCATATTCAAAGCAGAGGCCTACTGGTATGATATAAAGGGGATATTGCAGATAGACAATGTTCTCTGTTTTTACTGGATATGCACTAACATGAAAAATCCTTCCCTTGTATAATCTTCCTAGGTTATGATCATCCCTTATTCAGGAGACAAAATGGGCATGCTGATTTCTTTCTGAACACCCACTATGTGTGGGTTAACTTGTTTTCAGATAGAGGTTTATGATAACATTTCCCTATTTCCAGCAATACTGCCACAGGGTGGAAAAAGAGTAGTTCATAAGAAACCATATTTATTAATCTCTTCCACCTCTGTGCTGAGCCCTGTTCTATTGTTCTGACCTTAAAGTCATCTCCAAGCTGAATAGGAGGGGGAAGGACTTGGACGAGGGACACCTCCTAGCTCCATCGGGTGTTTATTTTTTGACTGCTTACTGGCATGAAATAGTTGTTCATTCTACCTTTTGCAATTCTTTAAAACCTAGTGGCATAGATTGAGACACAGCACTATTGTTTTACAAGACATCTACTGTATCTACTTCTGTTGGGATAAATACCCAGGAATTGCTGTCTGTAGCGGGAGGACCAGCAAGGGTACTACTATTCACAGTGTTGCTTTTGTTTTTGTTTTGTTTTGTTTTTCTTTTTTTTCTTATTACTTTAATCTACAGAGTAAATTATTGTATATACATTGGAACCAGTTAATGCCCTTAGACAATGTATAGTTGTTTCATAAAGCAGGAAAGACAATGCAGGGGGAAATCAGGTGCCCAAAAGCACAGTCACAAAGGCTTCAGCAGTTCTAGATACCACTACAAGTCGATGCTGGAGATCACTTCTAAAACAATCAGTGTTCAAGAGGAATGCTTTAATTTGGACAAAATACCACCCCTTTCCCTCCCGCCCCCAAACTTCCCTCCTTTTTTTTTTTTAATATAATCTTTTTAATTCACTATCAAAAGTCCTGGCTCTTCAGATATACTTTAAACTATAAATAAACACTGCATAGTTCTCTTGTGTTGGTTTTGTTTTTTTTTTTGTTTTTGAAAAATTATTGCAGTACAATGATTCCCATTTGGAATTCAGTAAGGAGCGAACAGCACAGGCGTGTGGGCGGTCCGAATGGGTCCTGGAGCTGGCCTCAGTAGGGCTGGTGGGAGTGCAGAAGTCTGGAACAGCGTCGCTGCAGGAGCTGTTCGAAGACTGAAGGGGGAATTGACTGCCACGGCTGCAGCCGCTGCAGCAGCTGCCAGAGGGTTTGGTAGAATTCGTGGAGCCAATGGCTTTGAAGGTTCTTTTGAAAAGACTAGTTTTACCTGCAAGGGAGAGAAAAAAGAATAGATGAACAAAAGTTGTGGGGTCTCCACTTAGCATTCCAAATGGTGGGTAGCTTTTAAAATATGGCAGTAAACAACAAGGAGTAACTCACACTTGGGAACTCACAATAAAAGTAATGGCACGTGTAGGATATCTTTCCTTTGGAGCCAGTGGAAATCAAACCAAAGGCTGATTTAGAACGTACTCAGGCAACATTGTTTGATTTTCCTTTCTTTTCCTTTTCCTTCTTTCTTATTATTGATGCAACACTGGTTTATAACAGTGTGTTTTAGAGAATTTTTCTTAATAATTATACTTCCTGAGGAAAATAATCCTCTTGAGAAGAAAAAATAGGGAATTTTCGTCCTATCCTTTGTATACACGGTAACCATCTCAGAACAGACATTTTTAAGAGAGATTTATTAATGCTGGATCCAAATGTGTAAACTGAGGAGCACAGTGAGATATGAGGTATTGATCAAGAGGATTAAAAATAACAACATTTGTTTTCAATAAAGAAGGGAAAGTTCTCTCTCCAAAAGTTTGATGTATTCTGCAAAATGTAACAACATTTTCTCAATCTCACTTACAAAACCAATTCATTCTCTCCTTATAGCATCGGTAAGGTGATTTTTATCATAGAATCTTCCCATTGATGGAAACAGGAAGACAGTGGCGTTTCAGAAGGAGGTTTTAGAGTGAGCATTACACAATTTGATTTCCCTCTTTAAGAGTCATTCAGTTGATTGTTAAAGGCTGCATCTATGCTGGTCTGTGACAGCGCTCAAGGTTATGACTAGCCGTGCTGAATTATCAGCTCTGAGCAGAATTCATAACCTCTCAAAGGTAGGGGACATCACTTCTGTGCAGAACAGAGAAGTGACTTCATTTGCATAAACTGGGTGGGTCTACTCACACTGCCCTCCTATCATAGATGATGGCGTTTTCTTCTCACTATGCTTTCATATGTCAGTAGCACATAAGAGCACCACTATTGATAATAAGCACCCACTTTTTCGAAGAAAACAGATTTCAAAGTGCACAATTCAGCACATACTGTAGATCAGTTGTTCTTAACTTTTCACTGAGCCATGGGTCTCTGAGATCAACACTACGGTCAAATCAACCAGAAAAAAAAAATCAAATGTTCTTAAATATTAGTCTGAGATGCTCATAATATTAGCCTAAATTACTAGTCACTGATTTCACCTAAATTCCTATAAAAGTTTCACGTCAGGAAATCAGTGCTGGTACATTTACTAATCTAAAAGGCCCCTTTAGGGTAATGGGAAGAGAAATATCCCAGGAATATTTCCCCAGGCCTTATAATTAAATTAAGTAATCCATGCCTTGAGGACTGTTATTCCAAATTCAAATCATTGAGGACATCAGTTATATGAAAACTTTGTTTCTTAAAGATATTAAAAAAGAGATGCAAGAACTTGTATTTCACTGTCCTGAATTCCTAAAAGCACCCACTAAAGTCTTCAAGACTGGATTTGAGGTGATTACTTACCTGACTCAAGAGTCTGTGTTTGTCCCCTTCCCTATGCTCTGTCACCACCCCCAGGCCCGACTCAAAGAGATAAGATAATGGGCTGTGGTTAAAGGTGACAAAACACCCAAACAATCCATTAAATCAATGATTCTATTGGTAGAGTAAGGGTTGGATTCTCATATCAGTGGTTTGTCATCACTTTGGTACCTTCCATTTATTTCATTTAGTAACTGACAACAATTTCTAGTTCAGCAGACTATGGGACATTACAGATTACTACCTTTCCGGAAGCAAAAGTGACACTCACCCCCAGAGGATGTGCTGCCTTCTGTAGTTTGTTGTAAGGACTGTATTTAGGTTTCGGGGGCTTCCCAGCAGCTCTGTCTTTGTGCCTTCTACTGCTAATGTGCTAGTAAAAACAATGAAAAATGACAACTTAAAAAAAAATCCAACCCCCCCTCACCCTCACCAATATTGCTTAAACCTGGGGATGGATATTATTTCATGCAAGCTTCAGAAAGACAAAAACAAAGGCCTGTGCACTTTGGTTCTTAGATCCTAAGCCTCCAAGATATATATTCTTATTATCCATTTTAATACACTTTCATAAATAGAGGATCATCTCTCTTCCAGTCTTTCTTCTTATCACTGCATTGATCTCCTTCTTTAGAAGAAAATTTACAAAGGAAGTGAGTATCTGAAGGAATTTGATGTGCAAATAAACAAAGATGGCTAGGCAGGCATGAATTTATTTCCATACTAATATTTATCCTCACATTTGTACAGTCAAATGTCAACTCCTTACATTCTAAAGATAAATAACTAAGGTGCATAAAATCAGTGCAAGCTCGTACATATGCATATAAAACACAACACAATAGGAAGGCTGGACCTTCAACTGGAAATGTATAACTGATCTGTTTGCAAGGCTATTCAGAGTAAAAGTGAATGCAACAGGATTAGTCATCTCCATAGCAGGTGGCTGAAGGATTTAGAAATACAGTACAATACCATGTAATAAAGCACATAAAATTAAAGAATAGCACAGCATAAAATTAGATGTGGCACCTAAATATCTAAACACATAAAAATGGAACACTGCAATTTGACCTTTAAAGAAAATCAACACTCTTGAGTGGGAAATCGAGTAGTGAAGAGATCTAATACCCCCTTTCATCCCACTCTTCATATGTAAGAATAGTACAAACTCACATCAGACACTTTCTGAAAAGTTTAAGAAGGCATTATGTTTTACTATTCCCTCAACAACAAAGTACAAATAAATAAGGATAATGAATGGAAGATAAATGGATGGAGAATAAGATGATGGAAGGACGTAATTTCAAAAGCTATGGATGGATGGATGGATGGATGGATGGATGGATGGATGGATGGATGAGAAAAACAGGGAAGAAAAAGAGTAAGAACAGCAAGAACATGCATCCTGCACAGAAGGATGTTTCCTCTCTGCTTGCATTTCTAAGAGGTGCCGCCTACCTGTTTAAGTTGTGTTTCCGAGTTGACGTGCACATCACAGATTTCACAGTGAAACGTTTTGTTTTGCAGACCCGTATTTCCCTTATTAACAGGTCCCTTGCCTTTCCCTCCTGCCCTAGGAAAGGCTTTGA
This sequence comes from Talpa europaea, assembly GCF_964194135.1. NCBI lineage: Eukaryota > Metazoa > Chordata > Mammalia > Eulipotyphla > Talpidae > Talpa > Talpa europaea. The sequence goes on along the minus strand of NC_140078.1, from coordinate 89,283,167 downwards.
TAGTCCCGCTTCCATTCCGGGCTTCGAGCATGGTTTTGTGCTTTGTACCTGCCAGGAATAGTTACAAAAAAAGAAAGGAAAAGAGAGAAAAAAATCTTAGCTGTATGTGTCCCAAGAAATAAGACAAAGACAAAACGCGATGCCTAGTTTGAGCGCAGTTCTTCAGGGATTATGGTTTAAGATGTCTGACACAGAAGCCTGTAATGATGGTAATGATGTGCTCTATCCACCTTAGATAGCATGATTAAGTGCCTGTCTTTTATTACAGTATAAAGTGTTATTAAATTACTTGCATTTATTATAATGCCCCACATTACAAACAAGTACCACGAATAGAGAAACTAAACTCCAGAGTCCTGAGGTGAAATTAAATGGGTGTGACTTTGTTTCATTTTCTCTTGATGCTAATAAGACATAAATGATAGCTGATGAGGAAGAGTGATTTAGTTGCTAAAGGTATAGTTGGAGGTGGTGTGTAACAAATGTAATCAGTTTAAACATGGTGTGTTTACAGCAGTGGCACTAATTAAATACCCACCTTCTAAACAGAATACAAACAAGCTTTCTTGGCTATATATTTTAGGCTCAAAGAGAAAGAGTGATAGTATAAAGATCTTAATCACTGTGAATAAAGTCCTGTTAGGAAACCACGCCCAAGCCGATCATCTATGTAATTTCAAAACCAATAAATGACCATGATGAGTGGTGGACTCACGCTCAGCAGATACACCATAAATAAACGCTCCCTTTTAATAAACCAGTAACAGCTTTGGAGCGTCACACATAATTACTGTAACTCCACTTGTCAGCATTTGTTTTCTTTAAAAACCATTAAGGTTCGTGATGACAGTCTTTTCTTTAAATTTTGCTCACAAATTTCCTCTTTCTTAGAGTTAATAAGGATTCTTTACTTTTCTCACTTGGTCACAGGCTTTTGCTCTGCAATTTTCTCTTGCAATCATGTGTCCTTTCTGCCACTCTGATTTTTAAAAATCCTTTTCTAGTTATTTCTCTTGCTAATGTTTTTATTAGGTTGTTATCAGTTTTACAAACATAAAAAAGATTAACTTCTGATTCTTGGGTCCAGGACCACTGAATATGGATGAGAAATCACACTGGGAGGGCGCGCTGGGTAAGTGCCAGGCACTGTCTTCTTCAAGGGGACGTAGTACATTCATGAAGCGGGTTTATGGTCCATATTTCCTTCAAAACGGTTAAAACTTTACCAGTCCACCATAAAACAAAAAAAAAAAATTTACAACCTTGATCCCCACTGTGCATATCATATTCTTATGTACAGCTATTAAAATATTCATATCTCAACTTAAGGAAAGAGTAGAAGTCAATGCCTGTGAGCAAATGAAGAAGAAGGAACCATGCAACTGTTCTGTGGGGATGGGGGATTTGGGGGCTTCCCGGTATGTTCCCACCCACCCCACTGGCAATTGTCACATGCATGCTTCTGTTTTATATTAAGATGACACAAGGGCTGGAGGGCAAAACACCCTCCTGGAAAGCAAGTATTCATACTCAGCAGGCACGTGTGTGTGCGAGTGTGTAGATGTTTGTCCAAACTTCTCTATCCTCATAGATGATTTTTTGAAAAGATTTATTTATATATGCATATGAGAACTGGGGTAAAGGCCAGAGGTGTGGGGGCAAGGGTGAGAGGATTCACCAGAGACAGAGTGGGGAGCAGAACAGGCAGACTGACTGAAATACACTGCTGAGGGGAGCTGCGGGCGAGCCGGGAGAGGTCTGCTGCGCCATGTAGGTTGCTCCCTGGCCGGGGATGGAACTTGTGCTGCAGAGGCTCAGATAGCTTCACAGTGTTGTGCTTAACCCCTTGCACCACCAGGGGGGTCCCCCAGTTGATGATTTTTATCAAAGTATTTCTTTTTCATGTAGCTTCCTCAGTCAGACTGAGAAGCATTTGTGGGAGGATTTTTGTTATGAATGTCTAAGAAGTAGTTAGCAGGAGACTAATTGTCATCCTGACTTTTTTGAGGGATTTTTGATTCACATTTGCTGATAAGCTTTGTGATGGGGGCTTGGTGTTTAGTAGGTGGAAGCTAATGGCTCAGAAAGCTGTTTTAATGTGTACAACAATATTGAAGTAAATTATCTTGCCTCGGAGGATAATTTACTAAGCGTAGGTGGTTGGCCTCAGGAATGAGTGTTTGGTGAAGTGGAAAGAGGAGAGAAAAACTTAAAGGTTTGCCACTAAGAGTAAAGGCTCAGCAATAGCAGGAAGTGATCCACAAAATAAAATGCTCCCATAATATTCTTGGGTGCCTGAGACCCATCTATGCCATGTCTCCAGAGGCAAGGTAGAAATGGAATATATGTGAACATTTATAAAAAATACCCATTTTCTTAGAAAATCACTGAGGTGTTAGCACTAATCTTTCAACGCAGGCTTACCACAGCAGCTACAAAATAAAGGAAAAGGAAATATACCCATCCATGAATTCCTTACACACGTATGGCTAAAACTGTGGCAAGTTTGGTTAAAAAACTTCAAATAATACCTTTGACATTGGGGGTAATGTTCATCACCAAGTAGAGTGGAACTTTTGTGCAATATAACCTGCTGTATTTAGTAGCAGATTATCAGTCATAATTGGACAGCAATTAGTTTTATATGATCTTAAAGCTTGAATGGGCTGTAAAGGTAGATGCATTTTCTCAAGTATAGCTAAAATTAAGAAAAGATATACTCTTAATTTTAAAGCATTTATATTTTTTGAGGAATAAAATGTGCAATCACAATGTAAAAATCATAATTATTATTAAAATGGGTAATTATTACTCATTTTAGCTATAAACCATTAGGCATGTGTGCTAAAGTACCTATGCATTAGATACTATTATTATGCCCTTTTGACAGATAACAGTTAGGGCTCAGATTAAGGTACGTGGTCCATGTACAAAGCACGGCTGTAACTTCCTGGCAGGTAGAGAGTGCATTTCTAACTAGCTTCTTAGAGTTCTGGAGACTTCGTTAGAAATCCACTGGGATTTTGGCATCAGCTGAATTCCAGTTACGTACGAGCTCCTCACAGTGCCTTTCATTTTCTGTTCTGTTAAAGCAGTCTTTTCTAAGCTCCAATTTTAATTTGTGTTATTCACATTCTTTTTTCCCCTTCTGGAAATGCTCCTTTCTGCTCAGCAGTGCCCTGGGAAAGAGGATGCTAATAGATGCTGTGAGTCTGTGAAGGCTGGTGAGATCCCCTTTCAACACCATGTAAACCTCTCCCAAGGCCCGTGCCTTCCTCTGTGACGGCACAGCAGGGCAGTCTCAAGTTTGCTTCCGTCCTTTCTTGCTTCCTCCTCTGTGGAGAGAATCCACGGACGCTAAATGGACTTTTTCCTCCTGTCACTTTGAAAAGGCTGACCCTGACACTGACCTTCATTTGAAGCTTCAGGATTCCTGAAATGTGAGGCCAGACAGCAACCGCTGTCTAAATGCAGCAAGTCATAATGTTCCAAGAAATACTGTGGTTTTTTTGCTCTTGTTTGTTTGTTTTTTATTATCTTGGGTCCAGATATTTATTGATCTCATATCTGCAAACATCAAAGTAATCTGTGGGAGAGATCGGCCTTCCCTGCTCATCCCTGTCATCGTTACAACTTTCAGAGATGACTCTCAATGTAGGTACTGGTGTGAAAGAAAGACAGGTGAGCCAGAAAACTGGCGAATCCTTCTTAAAATTATATAAGCCATTCATTAGATCATTTGGAAAATTTAAAAAAATGAAAAAAAGATGTAATTCATCAAAGAGGTTTATCAAAATAGTGATAGAGGGTATCATGTACCAACCATTTATATCCTACTTGTTATAGGCATTTTAAAAATTTTCGATGACAAAAGTGACTTTACATAGAAATTCCCAAGGAATTATATGTATTTTTAGAAATGCATGTGATTTTTAAAGACACCAAGGCTTATAATATACGGATGTGATATAATCACTTAGCTAATATTACAGACTTGTATTATTTCCTTTCCCCTCTATATAATGAGGTTGTAATGAATAGCCTACTCAAATCTCATATTTGTTTGTTTCCTTAGGATAGATTTTCATAAGTGGTATGATAAAGACAAAGAATATGGCTATTTTTAAGTCTCTTATTCAACTGCCAAATTACTTTCTACACATTACAAAGGAAGATTCATTTTATAGAGCACTGCATCCTGGTATAGTCTGCAAAATTTGCTCCTCTATAAAATAAATTTCAATAACCTAAATTTCAATTTTCCAGAATGTCCATTAAATTATATTTAATGGTGTTAGACTAATCCTTAATGAACCTATGGAACTGCCAGTGAAAATTTAGTTACCTTCTCATTTGACAAGTTCAGATGGTTCAGATTTTAGATAAATGGCAGGAAAGTGGTCAGTTCCCACACAAACAGCAAAGTGAAAAGATTTTTTTTGATGTGTTTATTAATGACAATCAGCTTAACAGCATTATATTCCAACTTGTGTGTCCTGAGGAAGAAAAATTCTCTTCAATCTATATATCTGAACCGTATAATTGGCATCAAAAGTCTCCATATTTTCTGAATTATCCTGCAATGTCACAGGAACCTTTTATTACGCGCAGCTCCTATATAATATGTATTTTCCATGTCAGCCATATCTGTATTTTGTCTTACAGATGAAAACTTTGGTTGGCTTTGTCCAACATATATTAAACACCCACAATGGCACCCATGATATCAGGAGACCCAATGAGTAAATACCATGTTATTTCCCTGAGCTCCTTGCTGATGATAATATGCTGATTGATTAATAATGCCTCTAAAGTCTAATTTGCACAGGTGAAAGTAGAGATAAGGAAAACAAAACATCTACAAAAGGAAAGGAGAATTCTGCTTTTAGCACCAGAAAGGGTCTAAGAGAAAGAAAGAAGCAAGAGGTCAGCACGGGATGGGTGACAAGCCACACACAGAGCTAGGGGGATGGATGTGGGTATACCCACAGGAGTGCCCTGCAGGCTCAGGGGCCAGGCAGCAGAGCATTTGGCTGGATTTTATGGGGAGATAGACACATTGATTCAATAAACTAGTACCCCTGGGGGTCCCAGCCTATGGAAAGAAAGAAATAGCAACTTTGAAAACTCCTCTTTTATCCATGATGAGTTACTACAGGGAACAGAATCTTTCTAGTGCTGCTTTAGACATGTATTTAACAATCTTTATGTGCACCCTTCTCATCTTAAAAACAAGTCCCTTAAATGCATGGGAAAGCACAATCTTGCATTAATATCCAGGACTCGAGAACCTCGCAAAAAAACCTTCATACAATAAACACTCAACAATGAAAAAGTGGGCACATTTGTCACTGTTTCATCACATGACAGAGATGATGCTGTCTTATTTAGAAAAGCAGGAATTTTTTTGACTTTTTGTGTAAACTTGTTTTATTTTTTAATAAAAACAACACAAGTTCTTGATAGAAAATTCAGAGCACAGAGGTTATAAAGCAAAACATAAAAGCCTGCCTACTTCTCAGATTTGAGCTGCATGCTCTCAGTAGTGACACATTTTCATGTGTAAACTTCTGGAAATGTTCTAAACATCACTATCTTTCTGCAAAGCTTGAATAGGAAAAATACTATGGATTGAACATTTCACTTGGGGTGCACATGAAGCCATTTTTAAGAAACAGTGACATAAAAATACACACATAGAAAAAGCATTTGACACAGCCCTGAAGTCACTCATGCTGGGGGTTAATCAGTGAGATGTCACCAAAGGAGTAGCTGCTAAACTCTAAATGCTCACAGGTAGGTCAGCTAATTGTCATTAGGTAATCTATCCAAAATCACGTAGATCACAATCCTCCAAATACATGACTTATGAATTATCGCTCTACATCTTGACTCAAAACCTCTGTGGCGATGGAATTCTATATCTGCATAGTGAAGATGGTAGCTATTAGTCACCTGGGCTCTCCAGTTCTTGAAACAAGGTCACTGCAACTAAGAAACTGAATTTGTAATTAAATTTAATTAGCTGTCTGAGGTGAGTGGAGACTCTATTAGGTAGTGCCCTGCATGGGCATGGGGAACATGGAGTGGGGTATAATGCTGGATTTTCTTTTAATTTTTAATTTTCTCACATCATTGTTCATTTTTGTACAATATTTGATTTCTCCCCTCAAGTTTAATCCTCATAAATCTCCCATCACCACTTCACCCTTGGACCGTCACCACAGTCCCTTGTGCTCTTCCCTCACCTATTTTGACCTCTCCCCTCCCCTGCTGATTGCCTCAGATCTATAATTTGCCTGCTAATTTTGTCTTATTATTTCCTCTGACCCTTTGTTTAGTTTCCCTACATTCTTCCTATAAGTGAAAGCATCCAATATTTTTTCCTTTTGACGTATTTCACCGAGCATAATCTCTTCTGAAGCTGAATTGATTTTTATCGTTTGTAGAAAATTTAAAGATGGCATGATCATGAATTACGAAAAAAGCATTTCTATCTTTACTCTCCATCAAATTGAAGCCTTACTATTACCTGAGACACTACTGAATAGGAATGGTAAATGTCTTTGGGCCATGATAATAAGAAGGTCAGGATCACTGCCCCCAGTTGATGGCTTAAATGAGTTTTTTGTATGAAACATGAAATGAGAGCTCTCCATGCAAAGTCAGTCTTGACTTACTCTAAAAACAGAGGCACAGACCAGACTTGGGTCTCCTGAAGGATTGGCAGGATCTTGCTCTTGGTTGTATTCTCAGAGTAGGTGAACAAAAAAGTAGGTGATCCATGGGGATTGGGTGAAGTATTAGATATTAATAAAGATCAGTGAACAAATATTCATAAAGAGACTTGTGAGCTGAGGCTCTGGAAGGGATAGATTAGAATTTGCCTCCAACAGCTATGCAGTTTAGAAATCTTTGTGTCTCAATATCCTTGACTGCGAAAGAGGAAATTATCTGTTTTAGTTAAGTGTTATATTCAGTGCATTCACTCTTTCAAGGGTTATTTTTCTACTTCCATGGGCTCAGTAAGTTCTAACTCCTCTTTGTCAGGTTGTTGTTTTTGTTTCGGGAAAAATTTAGAATTCTCCAAACATTTCAAAACAGTGAAGTTCACCTTTGCTATTTCTTCTGTCCATTAAAAAGGTTAGTGATGGCTATAATAATCTCTGTGAAGAGATAGGAAATCTGGAATAAACTTAGTGAAAATGATCAAATTTTACTTCAAATCACTACCAGAAAAATCTGCCTAAATCAGAATGAGTGTTTCCCTATAAAACATTTCAAAATTCTTTTCCAAATATATAAAGAAAACCATCAAAATTATCTAGGCAAGCATTACCTAGTAAGATATTTTGGGGGGGTTTCTTTCTTTGAATAAAAAAACCAAAACATCTTTCATAAAATTTGTATCTGTAACATAAAAGGGGACCTCCTGATAATTTGAAAACACTGTGTCTTCTTAAGCTATTTTGAACATTCTTAGATTGTTTCATGAATCCTGCTGGTGAGCTCAGGAGAGCTATTCCCCACCCCCAAATTCTAACAAAAATCAAAGCAGGAATACTTCTATTCCAGTCCTGTACTCCAGTGTTATGGAATATAAATCAATTAACTGCAACTTTGAATGGTTACACATTAGTGAAAACTGGAAGAGAAAGCAAGTGAAATATCCTAAATGATGCCTTAAATAATGCTAGCATCTGTGGCTACACAAATAACCATGCCATAATAATTGATTATTAAAGGGTGCCAGATGGCCTCTAAACTTCATTAAAGAGACACACACACACACAAACACACACACACACACAGAGAGAGAGAGAGACAGAGAGAGAGAGAGAGAGAAATGCAAAGAAGACAACTGACTTGGCATGGTTCAATTAGAACATTTACCTATAGACCTGAGGTAAAAATGAACTCTGATCACTTCTAGTCCATTTCAATGACCCATACCATAGCTCGTGTTGATGAGTTATATTCCCCAAATTAGTTTCTAATTAAAAATATATAGAACCAAGGCATGCAGAAAAGGGGGAGAGGAATCAAAACAGGGCAGGGAAAACACAAGGGACCGTGGTGATGGTTCATGGGTGATCGGTGGCAGGAGAACTATGGGGGACTACAATGACGTAAGCAAAATTCAATTAATAAAAAATATATATTTTCTAAGATTAAAACTGTTTGAAATGTCATTGGTTTCCCATGAGCAGATCATAAATACATAATCCTCCACTCAGTTCCACAGGTCTTATTTTATGTATATAATATGTTTCTGGCAGGAATGAAGCACTTAGAATCACCATTTTGATGCAGGGACACATCTCCCCACCTTGCAAACTGCTTGCTTTTGATCTAAATTGGTGTTCAAACCTGGGTCTTTGAAAACCATAGTTCAATTTTCAACAGTAGTTTCCTAAAAGCTGGCTCTAGAACAAGGAGAGGGTGCTTAAAGGAAAAGCTGAGGGTTGGGAATGAGTGTAGGGGACAGTGGAGAATTTGGGGTGGAGTGGTGGGTGTGGTCTGCTCTGGGTGCAGGTGATAGGAGTACTTTAAAAAGAATGAGACACAATAATTAAAGGCACTAAAAAGAGTCTGCTTTTCACTAGCCTCATGAACTGGCAATATTCAATAATGCCAGTGATAAAGGATGACTCCCTAAAAAACATTCTGTTGGTCTGTATTCCAAACGATTGACGTGGTGACGATTATTGAGAGTTAGAACATATTAAATTAGAATATCTGATGACTTATCCTATAATAAACATCATAGGCCACATGGGACTTGATTTGTGGAACCCTCCCACATAAAGACAGTCCTGCTCCCCCAATTCAGCCACCAATCTTTGTTTTGTTAAAAGGTTTATAACAGTTCAAAATCCTTTGAGCTCACAGAGGCTGCCATTCATGCTTATTCCCTGTAATCCTCCATAATTATTAATGTAAACAGTATGTCATAAATAAATAATGATGGTACAGTGATTACATAGATGAAGAAAGTGAATGTAAGTTAATTCAAGCCTGTCATTGTATGTGGCCGCTTGTAGTTTTCATGTTGAAGCAATGAAAGAGAATGCACCGAACCCAAAGAATGCTGTAGGCTTGGCGAACTCCTGTAGCCACACAGATCAAGGGCCAAGGCAGGTGCCCTGCACTGTTGCCCCCACATCCCAGTTCCCTTCTCCTGCTCCCCTAACCACTTTCCCTCACCTGCCTGAAAAACTATTTGCCCTCAGACCCTTGTCTCAGAATCTGCTTCTGATGGGTCTGAAACTAAAACAAGCACCATCACCCCACGATGACTCTAACCCCCTTCCGTTTCCTGAGAGGCAAGTGAGCAAGTCTGGAGTTTCTCTCCTTCATGCTTACCCCTTGGGCTACCCTATGTCAGCCTCTAAGGGAGCAGGCAGAGGGAGCTGCTGTGCAAGTGGCAGCTATTGGCCTTCTTGGTAGTGCAAATCCAGGGCAAGGCCCAAAAGGAGCTTTAGATCCCACCCCTGGAAAAGGCTCTGATGGAGCAATGGAAACACAGGGGTAAGGAAGCCTAGGCAGCAGCTCAAAAGGAAGGGCAGTGGCTGCAGTCCTTGAAGAGGCTGAAGGTTCAGTGGGGACCCCGCCCCCAGAAGAATTCAGGTAAGCAAGACACCTGCCTTCACTACCTTGAACTCTCAGAGAAGGGATGATGGGCTTCTCAGTTCTATCTGTCCAATATTTGTGAGTTTTTGTTCCTTTTCCAAATACTATAGCTTCTCAGGCCCTGGATCAAGAAGAAATCCAAATCTCTAGATATTGACAATACATTTATATAGAGAGAATATATATATTTATGTTGTAAAATATAATCAAATAATGTTTGTATATAGAGTATATATCTTGTAGCCATATAAGCGTATGCGCACATAAATGTTTAAAGCTTCCTCGGTAATTGTGAGACACAAAGCAGAGATCAGGACCACAGAGTTGGAATATAAAAGATGTGACCCTGTGTGATATAATCAAATGGCCAATTCCTCTTTCATCATATGTTTCTGATAAAAATTCAGGGAGGGCATCCAAATTCTTCATAAATTAACTGCAGGCTCAAATGATATAGTTTGTTTATCTGTTAAAATTGATCACCCTTTAAATGAAGGTGTTTCTCTTTCACTGTGTGGAGTGATTAGGAATTCTTGAGGAATAAATGGGCTTCCAATGAAGTTGATGTATTCCCAATTATCTTGCATGCAAGAAGAATGTATCTGCATGAGCAAACACAAGTTCAAGGTATGGGTTCTGACTTGGGGATCAATGCTTTTCTGTGCCCTTCGTCCCTGAACTCATAAACTCTGTGGATGCAGGAGGGAGGTAAGTGTGAAGGAATTATTCTCCATCTGTAATTTTCCTCTTAGAATGTTGAAGTCAATACCTGAATATTACTAGTGCAGCCCAATAATTGGTCAATAACACAGTGAACTTACAGCTGCAGTATTAACTCAGTGTATGATTCAAAAATCATTCTTTTACTATTATAATTGCTGAGAGAGTCCTGGCAGTGAACACAGTCTTATAGAGAAAGGCTGATTTGGGGCCAAAGAACTGGCTAAAATCTCAGAGAGGACACATGTTCATACACATGCGTGTGTGTTTTATTATCTATATCTAATCTATATAAGAGATACATAGATCTAAACAGATATCTAGATAGATACGTAGGTAGGTAGATAGGTAGAGAGATAGATAATTAGATGGAATTAAAATATATAGGGAAAGCATTTCATCCTGACTCAAGCATTTTCTGTTATTCTACAGTAAAGTGTAAAGTTTAGTCTTGAAGTTAGAGACCCAGGTTTGAATTATGCCTCTGTCACTGAACTGGTCTGTATCTTCTCAAGCACGTAAGAGTGTTGCCAGAAAAAATAAACAAAATATTACATGTAGAGATTCGATTTCAGTGACTGCACAGAAAAAAGCTTTAAAGTCACTTGTCTAGTCGTCTCGATATTGAGGCCAGTTTGCCATAAACCCCATAATAGGGAGGTTTTACCTCGTAGTACCTGGTGTTATACAACCAAATTTTGCAATTATTATTGGTACGACTTTAGAAAACTTCATTTAGAAGCATATGGGTGGAAGTGCACAGCAACATAAAAATCGTGTAAATGCAAAGCTTCCACTTCCGAGTTACATTTTATTTTATCTCCTAATATTTACTACAACACACACACACACACACACACAGCATGTCATGGGGACCCTGGAAACCCTTCCTTGTCCCCGTGTCCAGGACACTTTGCTTGTCAATTTTATTTTTTAATGGTTAGTGAATTCCATGTAATAATTGCCAGTTTTCTGCCACCCTTTTGTCCCCTGCTGCAAAAGAGCTAATCTATTCAGAGGAAGATAATTGCAGAGCTGTTGAGACAGAAAAGAAATGGCTGCCTCTCACCACTGTTGTGCGCCTCCAGCTGCGAGGCAGAGTTGACAGCAACCTTGCAGAGGGAACAGTAAAGAAGCCGTTTTGCCTTTTCTTCCTCAGTCTCTGTGGAAGGACATGAGCTATTGCCAGTGGCTGTCGTGGGGCTTTTTTCCACTTTAGAGGTGATCTCAGTTGTCATAACACTGCTTTTGCGAATTTCCACAGTTGTCGTCGTTGATATTGCTGGTGTCCCTGCGGCACTGTCTGCATTCAAAATAGCCAGAAAGAAAAAAGAGGGGAAAACAGTGGTATTATCGTTCCCTTTTTGGAAATGTAGTAGTAATATTACATTCTCCTAATAAAGGTAAGAGCAGTTAGTAATTGCTGCTTGTCAGCTATGCTTTAATCATCTCAGGAAGAAAATTTACATAGATGACCCTGTAGAGTTTTGCATATTGCATATTTACCTAACATTCAGACAAGTCTCAAAGACATACACAAGTACGCTTTACATTTTTTCTGTGGGAGTCAGTAAACACATCCACAAATTTGTCTTGCTAACATATGACTTTAGAAAAATAATCTTTACGATGTCTTGTCCTTTGTATACATATATACTTACACTAACGACTTTTGAAAGAGAAAATAGAAGATGAATGCCTTTAAGACATTTTAATTTAAAATTGGTCCTTATTTTCCCTGTATATATTTTTAATTTAAAAAAAGGTTGCTAGTCATTTTGCATATGCTGAGAGAGAGAGCGCGCGCAAGAGGTAGAGAAGAAAAAGATAAAGATAAAAAAGGAACTGATAACAGAGCTTTATCGAGACTAACAGGTTAGAAATTGCCCCATTCACAGAGTTGTATATCCAATACCAGGAACAAAATAATCAACGCAAGAGACACTGCAGTCTGGCCTATTTAGTAAATGCTCACTCTACACCAGACTGTGTTCAGGGAGTTTGTCACATTGTATTTACACACCAATGGCCACTCTCTACAAGGAAGTCACAGATAGGTCACAACCCATTAATGTTATAACATTTTAAGAATTTAATGGCAGTTTAAATTGAACTGTTCCCTTACAACTCTTTGGGTTCTGAAGTGTGATTCTAAATCTGAAGAGAAGCACCTCCAATGTGAAACAACCTGTCTGAACTTCCCTTGGGCATAATAGCTCTCATCCCAAATATGTCCACCAGCATGAAGATAACAGTGTTTGCATGCCTAGTAACAAACTGTAAGCCCAATTCTCCCATCCTTCCTATTCTTATATTACGCTTTCCTATCTCCCAGCTGGCGGGTTCTTAACCTCCTATTGAAAGGACTTCCAGGCTCTCTCCAGCAATAGCTGCCTGGGATTGCTTCCCACCCTGTATGCTGTTGTGGTCACTATCAGGACACAGAGAAATCCATGATAAATGGATTGGCCAGTGGTCAGAGGGGATTGGCTCTGCCTGCAATAAGGTATTATCATCATAAATGGTTACTATTATTTTCTTGCTTATGCTATCAAGAGCTAATCAGCAGTTCAGGATGCCTTTTCACTTAGATTTCTCCTTCGACCCAGACATAGTGATGGAATATGGACCAGGTGGTTATGGCTTCTTTCCCAAGTATGCCCTCAGAAACATTAGTCACTAAGTAGAGAAAAGGACTCTTGCTGAGGGCTGTTGTGTAAAATAATTCATCAGACTCCTACTTCTTTTGCCTGACACTTCACATGCTTTTAATTAGTTAGTGAGCTGCTAAGATCAGCAAGTAAGTCTCCTTCAGTGTCATAAGATCATCCACCTACTATGTTTAAAAAAAAGCGTACTGCTAATCAGTCTCCCATGGTTAGGGAAAAATAAATAAAATGCTGCTAATACTGAGTTTTACCCCATTAAAATTTATTCCCATGAACACTGAAAGGTCCATTTACTGATTAGTTTTTAGTTGCTACTAAGCACCAACATTAAAATGTCAAGCAATAGCCAAAACATACTTCTGAGAACATAGACACAGAATAAAACACAAAATACGACCACTTTAAGATAGTCCAGTAGCTGTTCCTTGTTTCCAACAAGCCAGAAATAACTAAAAGTGTGTAGGTATGTTTGTGAATAAACAACAAATGTCCAGCATTTTATATAATTTTATATATGTAGTTGCATTTAACCTTCATACAAACTTGTGCAAATTAGGAAACTATAGGAGTGAAGGAAATTTCCCAAATTCATGTAAATAGTAGATAGTGAGCTAAGGGAAAATATTTCATGGAACAAGGGAATCTTTTCCACAAGATTCTGGAAGAGAAACGCTGTGAATGACACTCTGGGTCACAGTGATTTTCCACAGTAAGGTCACAAGTAGCAGTAGGCTAAAACCACTACCTTGCTCTTAGGATCAGCTGCATGGGGAGTGACAACCATAAACACAAAAATATTTAAACACAGTGTGGCCACATGCTGGAATGTTGGGGGTACTTACTTCATTTAAGTCTAGGTAAGGCTATCCTAGTTAATACATCCTTTCTAACATTTCCCTAGATTCACAATATTTATTTTATGTCTTAATTTGAAAATTGTACATAGCATCACATATAGTGATCCTAAAACAACTTCCCTATTTACAGTGAAATTCATAACAAAAGTATAAACAAAACCATGGATCTTCCAATTTCTGTGACAGTTACATTAATGTCTTTCCTAACCTAAGACAATAATGTACATTTATACCAAAGAGGCCACATGATTAGATGCCAGATTCTCTATGCCAAGGGCTTAGTGAAGTATTAACATTTTTTAAGGCATGTTCCTAGCACAACACAGGTTTAGGGGAATTACTATCCAGACACTTACAATTTCTGGTGCTACCCTGAGCACAGAACTGTGATTTTATTTTTTTTGTAGTTAACTTTAAAGAAATAAAAACAACTATATTTTTAAATTTTTTTAAAGATTTATTTATTTATTTATACAAGCACTGGGTACAGTCAGAAGCGTGGGAGGGCGAGAGAATTCACCAGAACCAGAGCGGGGAGCAGAACAGGCAGAAGGACTGAAGTACACTGCTGAGGGGAGCAGCGGGCGGCAGGAGAGGTCTGCGCGCCATGTGGGACCCTCCTCCGGTGGCCGGGGAGCAGCCGGGGATCGAACCGGCGCCGCAGAGGCCGCGGGCAGCTTCGCAACCCAGCGCTCAACCGCTGCACCACCGGGGAGGCCCACCATTCTAAAATTTGAAGTCTATTAAATGTAAGAAAAAATAGAATTATAACCAGCTAACAAATAGTGCATCTCTTCAGCTACTTTGCAGAGTCAGAAGGGATTACGGTATAGCTTTCTTGGTCTGCATATCAGTAAATTTCTCAAGATCATATAGTGGTCTTGGATAGAAACTGAAGAATGATATTGCATCTCTCAATTCCAAATCCAGTGTTTGTCATCCTACATTGTAATGATTATGTATTCAAACTCTATTCCATCAACATTTATCAAACAGCAATTCCCTTCTAGGTTCTATATTAAACTACTGGGAATGAGAAAACCAATAAATATCCATCATGCACTAAGTAGCAAAATAGTTTATGAGACATCCTCTAATGACTTGAATGAATAACAATAAACTTAACAATCCTTAATCTGTTTTGCCTATTGCTGTATCGTTGCACTTATACTTGGCATGAAAGGGGCACTCAAATGTTACTGAAAGAAAATAATGAATGAATGAATGAACAACATTATAGCTAATGATTGTGGAAGTATTTTTAAAGCATCCACAGGTGTTAACTCATTTAATCTTCATAAAAACCTTAGAGGGGCATATCATTTTTATCCCCATTTAGAAGAAGAAATTGAGATATAGGGAGATTTGGAATTTGCCCAGTGCAAGAGCTGCCAGCTATAGCTCAATGATTTAAACTCAGTCTGACTCAAAAACACATGCTCTTCATTTATTTCTGATTGCTAAAATTTTTATTTTTGATCACAAAAGAATTGATGACTTCTCCTTCACTTAATTCGATTGGTCTTGATTTATTACGCATGTTTGAAAATAGCATCTTAAAAAATCTCACTTGAAAAGGAACTAAACATGGTCCTCACTGGACAATCATGTATGTCAGTCATCCATTCATGCTAGAGTGTTGTGCTGGAGTTCACTGAGGAGGAGGGGAGAGAAGAAAACTTTAAGGCTCTCATGTTTTAGGGCAAAGTGGTAAGAGTAAAAAAAGCTTTCTAAATGCACCTTTTTCTGTTATTTTTCCAAAAGATGAGAAACTCAGAAAGTGATTTACTTTTCTTACTTTCCCAAGGGTGGATTCAGATCAACCAGTGGCCCTCCAGGAACAATACATGTGACAGGGATTCAAAAGTAATGGGTGCATTTCCACAGCAAGGGAAAGGTTTGGGGTGGTTTGGGTTTGCGATTCAGTGCCTTTTTCCTGCCAGTGCCCTGTAGCAAATATTCATTATTGTAACTGCCAGTATTTAGCTTTGGCATCAAAACAAACTGCTAATACTTTGTGGAATGGGACTTTAGTCGAGAATTAAAGGAAACACATTAGTATTGAGAATGGCCCCTTTGTGGTCCTCAGTTTTATATAAAAACACTTCAAAAAATTCAGCTAGTGGAAGTAAAGGATTCTAGCAAATATCAACAACTTGAATTCTGGATAATAGCAAAGAGCAGTCAAGTTACATCTTCCGGGTAAGAAATTTATTTTCCTAGTTACAGACCTCATGATTCAACTGGCGGAACCACAGGTGAGTCATTTAAGTTCCCTTGCAGGTAACAGGGATTAATATTATGACCCACAGATGCTCATCATGTTTTCCTATGGAATGAAGACTCAGAAATACATATAATTTATTTTCTTCTTCCCCGTGTGAATTTAAAGTCTTTAGTCTGGCATGTGAACAGAACAGCTGTTTCTTATTAAATATGCTGACATTCTGAAGTATAAAAAGGTGCTTCGTGACAAAAGAAATCACAAGACTTTAGAAATTATCACTAGTGGTTTCTTTGCTATGGATTTAATCTAATTTAACCATCATTTATTGAACATAGTACCATGTTCTCAGACCCAGGCAGAGGTGGCCCCTGTACAAGGCTCCGGGCATTCGGAACTCCACATTATCACAAGCCACTGAAACAAAAGTCCCTTTATCTTTTGTAGTCTTTTTATCCTGTAAAAAGTTTTCAGAGTTCAATAACCATCTGGGCAAATGGAAATTATGAGAGAGGAAAGAGAAAGCTGAACTGGGTGCAGCCAAGGCCAGGTTATAGATGCTTCTTTAAAGTTTACTTCTTTGACACTTGAAATGGACCTATGAAGAGTCTGACTGGGATTACACCAAGTAATCTCTGTAGGTGACAGCACACACATTACCACACACACCACACCACACACCACACACACCATACATCACACACACACACATACACATACACACAGCAACAGGCAGATGTTGTAAACGTGTGACATTGCAACTGACAATGATAGTATCACAGACTGTGCTGATGAGTTCAAGTAAAATGGATAGTGCATTCTATCACTCTAGTCGGTTCCTGCCATTTTAGTAAACTTGTCCAGCTTTATAGTTGCTTTGTTATTTTGATAAAATCCAAATGGCTGTAAAATTATCAAATTTTAAATGTTATTTGACTGTGTCTGTGTGTGTGTGTATGTGTGTGTGTCCTGTCCCTGTAGAGCCCTAAGATGAAGCCTGGCATAGGATATAAGTGTGTCATTGACTTGCTGAACTCAGGTTTCATCAGCAATCATTTTTACCTTACATATTTTTTTTCTTTTTTATGAATTGTATCTTTTTTTAAGATTTATTTATTTATTTATTTATACAAGCACTGGGTACAGTCAGAAGCGCAGGAGGGTGAGAGAATTTGCTGCACCTCCCCCTGCAGTGACCTTTAGGGCTAACCGTCCCTAGGTCCGGCTGGGCAACCAGCGCACAGGGGGAGAACAGCAAAACCCCCTGAAGACATACCTGCTGCACCTCCCCCTGCAGTGACCTTTAGGAATGGCTTTCGCCATGGTCCCTAGGTCTGGCTGGGCAACCAGCGCACAGGGGGAGAATAGCAAAACACCCTGAAGCAGGGGAAGTACAGCAAAGTTCCCTGAAAAGACAGAAGCTTATCAAAAGATAAAGACCACCAGGAACCACTACAAGAATGCTAAAAAACCTTATCCTGTCTTTCTAGAACTACAAACTTTAATCCCTTATTGTCTTTCTAAACTTCCTTCTTTCTTCTATAAAGGTCATTGCTTGTTAATTAAAAAATCATATGAAATCCTTAAAACAAGGCTGACTCAAATGAAACATTACTAAACCCTGTAATAATTAAAATATAGTAGTTAATAAAAATGTGATTATATAGTTTAAAAACAAAACTAATGGTCTATATACTTAGGAATGAGGCTGAGTCCAGATGTAGATCACCGCCCTGTTGGTGATAGGCTGAGCCCATGAGCAAGCTGATTTCATTGATATTCATTGTTCCTGTGCTTTTGGAAAACATATATATACTGGTCACAAACTCAAAGAAAATTACACTCAGATTTTCACTCTTGAAGTGTGTCTGTTTGTCATTTCTTTCACCAACGCCCTGACCACCCTGCACGCTTCTCTCAACCCTGAGGTGGCCTCATCGTCTACTGCTGTGCTGGTCCGCGGCAGAATTCACCAGAGCCAGAGTGGGGAACAGAATAAGTAGACTGACGAAGCACACTGCTGAGGGGAGCAGCGGGCGTGGCAGGAGAGGTCTGAGCGCCATGTGGGTCCCTCGCGGGGGGCCGGGGATCAAACCGGCACTGCAGAGGCTACAGGCAGCTTCGCAGCCCAGCGCTCAACCACTGCGCCACCGGGGAGGCCCTGAATTTTATCATTTTTATTGAGGTAACATTGATTGATTGATAACACTGAATATATTTTAGGGTTATCGGTTCACACCTTTTCAGATGTATGTCACCACACCAGGCCCAACACTAAATTACCCACAGTCCTCCACTATAGTCCACCAACCCCTCCCCCGCTGACCCCCAACCCTTCCCCTCTTCTGCTCTTATAACACCAAATAATGGGGTGACAATATTGGAAAATTTTTAAAAGGCCTCTAAAAGTAAAGCAGTAAAGCAGAAGGAAAAATATCTTTCAAAATCTATGAACGGCTGTTCTCTGTTCCCAGGAATTTTTTCAAAAATTTTTATTTATTTATTCTCGTATAGAAGAACTGGGATGCAAGCCAGAGGTAGGGGGAGGGTGAGAGGATTCACTAGAGACAGAGTGGGGAGCAAAACAGGCAGATCTACTGAAATATTGTGCTGAAGGGAGCAGTGGAAGAGACAGGAGAGATCTGCTGCACCATGTGTAGATTAGCTCCTTGGCTGGGGATTGAACTCAGGCCATTGTGGTGGTAGCACTGAGAATTAATCCCTAGGACACCAGGGAAGCCATTGTTCCCAGGAGTTTTGAAGGAAAAAATTACTGCCTGCCATAGTACCAGTCTCCATTTCAATAATGAGAAGAGCTGTGCATTATAGAAATCTGGCAAAAGTCAAGACATAACTTTTCTGGGATTGCCTTTGAGAGTTTATCTGTTTAAGGTACAGAACTAGTCTTTCTTTTGGCCACATGATTCAGGTTAAAAGTAAGGCTTGGCCTTGTACCCTTCACTTCCAGAATATCAAAAGATCGTGACATAACAAATCATGAATTTTGAAAGCTTTTACTAATGGAAATGAAGACAAAGTGAGGGGGAGTGTACCTCTGTCTAGTGAATTCAGAATGTGCAGAATTGAGATCGTGGAGATAGTCATGCCAAGTTATTCAGGACACACATCCTTGCTCTAGAATATCCTGTTAAACGGCCCAGATAATAAAGCGGAAGTAATAATTGTCAGCTCTTCAATTTTTTGTACCAGAAAGCTGTCTTGAAGATAAGAAAAAAGCTCTCATAATGGATGGCACAGTGATAAAATATTTAGTGTGAATATAATTTAGAACATTACCCCATCTGGTCTCAGGCATTTTATTGTGTGTGTAAGAGTTAGTTAGCAGTTTTCATTACAATGTTAGTGTTTCATAGATTAGCTATGCAGAAAACGTTTTAATCACCAGACAGATAACCATGATGTCACTGAGATGTATTTGTTACAATCCATTACTCAGGCTTCTACATTAAGGTTTTGGTTTTTCTAATTTCAGGAGAATGGGAAAGGAATTTTCAAAGAGTTAATTTCTACTAGAAAAAGTATGGAAAATGAAACAAGATGAATCAGATTTCTACCAACTTACTGAAGAGTAAAATTTGAAAAATTTATGGGGAAATAGTGGAAATAGTGAAAATAGTGAAATTCTGAAGCAAATGCATCTCTTCCACATCAAACAGACATATTTTCAAGATGGCAAGTGACCCCTTTTATCTACAGAAATCATATAAACTAAATTTTCATGGAATTCCATGGAAATCACAAAAAATGATTTCTTCTGTTATTCCCATAAACTATCATACTATTCCAAAAATGACAAGCCCCAGCAAACTGCCTCTTGTACCAAAATTCATACACCATGGAGTTTTCTTTTCACTTTTGAGAATACATTCATTGGTAGCTACATAACAGTTTTATCAAAATAGTACATGAAATACAAAACAAAAGTCAATCTCTCTTTTGTCTAAATGATGCAGAATAACCATTTTGATTTTCCATAGGTCTCCCTTAAGAGAGTAGTTATTTTGTCATTATTTAAACAACTTCAGAGTCAATGATCTGTTCTGAGAATATACTTAGGGAAAAAGACTTCCCGATTAACTCCATCAACCGAGATACTTTAAGATAAATGCATTTTATAAAGGCACAGTGTGTTAATAAAGATCTACAGTCTGAGAATTAATTTCAAAGTACACATATATCAGCTTTGATTGTTAGTACTGGTCATTCTAGAACTGTAGAATGCTAGTTATTTTTATAGTTATAAAAGGATGGAAACCTAGTCCATTGGACCTGACTTGTCAAAGAATGCTGACATTTCTATTCCAGTTCACTCTGAGATCTCATTTCATGAGTCAAATCAAAGCACTTTATTAGAGTTCATTTGATAGGAATAGAAGTTCTGAAATTTCACCCTAAATTTAGAGAGAATAATTTTTAAATATAACTCTTAATCAAGCCTTAGAAAAGTATCATTATTTTATTTAGGATTCATACTTATAGAGAGCTGTTTTAATTATTGCCACTTCTATGATTTCTAACAAAAACCCCACTATGAAAATAAAAATTAAAACCCAGCACTTTTGGAAAATCACAGTTTTATTAACAATTTCTTACAAAGTTAATTTTCTTGGAATAGCAGATTTTCTTTCTCATGGATCCTACTTTCTGTAAATCTCTTTTAACTCAACATTAGGTTCACCTTAAGCTATTTCTCTTGAAATGGAAAAAAAAACCTTACTGTGACATGTGACTAGTTATGTTCAGGTACTTACTGGAAGACTCCTTGCTCTTGGGGAGGGAGCCAGGCAAGAATGTTAGCCGTCCAGGGCTGGGTGTGTGGGGTTTCAAGTCTGAGTGGCAGGGGAGTGTGGCAGACACAGACCCATCCAAGCCTGGTACTTGAAAGGCTGTCACCAAGCAGTCAAGATCACAGCCAGCTCAAGACAGCTAATTCACAGGGCTGGGGACAGAAGTCAGAGCCCACAGGCAAGCTGGGTGAGAAGACATAGTCCTGGGGCATTAGAGGACACAGCTTAAGACCAGGACAGGCAGACAAGGTGGTGACCTTATCAGGTTATTTTTAGCATGAAGGCCATATCTCTTGGACAATCCTCTCATAGTTTTATTGAGGAAAGAGCAGTCAAGGTCACTACCTGTTCCGCCCTATGGAAGGGAGAAGAGGTAAGAGGAGGGATGGTGTTGATGTGCCCAGACTTTGGTCTATATGAGGCTGGATGCCACAGGAAACAGATAAGCAGGCAGTAGGCACAGGGCTGGGACTCAAGTTTTATTTGTTTCTCATCTTATACTCAACTCCCCTACTCCCTGCTTCATCAATACAGTACCGCAATAATATAAATGAATTAATGAAATAACACTTGCATGGGAGTATTTTCTCCCATTGTGATTTGCATTTGCTCCCATGATCACCCCTTCATTAAGGACATCTCTAGACAAAGCAAATTACAAACTTCCTAGGTTGGCTGGAGAAAAAAAAAAAGGATAAGTGTTTGGGGAGGTCAGATGATCAAGCCATGTTATCTGGTTCAGTGATGTCATCTTTACTCACAATGTCATCCAGAGAACATTGTTGCCTAGAACTATCTCTGTAGAAATGCAAAAACTTTTTACCAAATTGAAGCCAAAATAAATTCACCTAGATTATTTAAATGCACAGACAGTTCAAAGTGTTGGAGGAATTATTGAAGAATTTTTAGAGACTGAAAAAATGATGTATTTCATTTTCATGTAATACTTGATATGTGGATTTTGCGCTGCAATACCATGGTTTCATTTGTTCTGACGTAGCGCTTCAAAAATTCTACGGTGACTTACCCTTCAAAATACAATTCCAAAGCCAGTAACATTTTCTTCTTTTACTGATTTGTCAGTTTGGTTTAATAATGTTTTTCAGAATGGAAGTTTAATTAACTTAAATTGAATATAGCCAAATGAGATTATTTACATTTGCCTATTAATTTTTTTTCAAGATAAGAGAAAACTAGAAAAGAAAAAGGCATGGAACACATATGTCTTATTTGCCCTTCTAAATTACAGATTTTATAGGGAGAGAACTTGAGTGAGCTTTCCTCTTGAAGGATATTTTTATCAATCACTCCAGATGCACCAATATGATGAAGCGATCCACAGGATTTGGATGAAATTCTTCAGTCTTTGAAGTTCCCATCCTCACAGATGCTGTGTTTTCTATTGAAGGATATATCTTGTTCATATTTCTGAGATGCTAATGGAAAAGGTGCCACCAGATATAAAGATTTATGAATTCTGATGTGAATATCACTGAGATACGCAAATGAATGGTAAATGCCAAAGATGTCTACAGTTGATTTTGCAAGATACATGTTATAAAATATACTCTAAATGATAGATAATGCATCACTCAAAATGAGAGGAAGACAGCTTCTTCAACTATTTTATGTCTCATTATTATTTGCTATTTAAATTTTGCATGATACAAAGAGGCTCTCTCAATAATCTAGCTGTCTAGTTTTATCAGTCCTTATTCTAAATGTCAACACAGTTACAGGAATAAGTTCTCAATGGAACATCAGACTTTCTCAAAAGCAAACATAGGGCCTCCCTGGTGGCGCAGCGGTTGAGCGCTGGGTTGCGAAGCTGCCCGCGGCCTCTGCGGCGACGGTTCGATCCCCGGCTGCTCCCCGGCCACCAGAGGAGGGTCCCACATGGTGCGCAGACCTCTCCTGCCGCCCGCTGCTCCCCTTAGCAGTGTCCTTGGGTCCTTCTGCCTGCTCTGCTCCCCGCTCTGGCTCTGGTGAATTCTCTCACCCTCCCGCACTTCTGACTGTACCCAGTGCATGTATAAACAAAACAAACAAACAAATAAATAAATAAATAAAACATACCTCTATTAAAAAAAAAAAAAGAGCTAAAAAAAAAAAAGCAAACATAAATGACTGTAAAATTAAAAAAAGGTATAACAGGGCCTCCCCGGTGGCGCAGCGGTTGAGCGCTGGGTTGCGAAGCTGCCCGCGGCCTCTGCAGCGCCCGTTCGATCCCCGGCCACCGGGTGAGGGTCCCACATGGTTCGCAGACCTCTCCTGTCACCCGCTGCTCCCCTCAGCAGTGTATTTCGTCAGTCTGCCTGTTCTGTTCCCTGCTCTGGCTCTGGTGAATTCTCTCACCCTCCCGCACTTCTGACAGTACCCAGTGCTTGTATAAATAAACAAATCTTAAAAAAATGCATAACAATGAAAACTTAAGATATGCAAGATAATAGTAATGCCCCAAAGTTCACTTAGTCATTTTTTGTTTTCAAATAAACTTTGTACACACTTCACTCCTGTTATTCTCAAAACAAAACTGTGAGATATACACTAGAGTTCTTATTTTATAAAAGAGAAAGCTGGCTTATTGATAAAAAGTTAATTGCTAATAAGTAGCTACTAATTAGCAAAATTTAGCAGCATGAAGATTTATTTAGAATTATTGTTGTTACCTGATAGAAAAATTTATCTTTGATTACACAGAGCTAAGTGCAAACATTATGTTAAGTATCAATAGGACATTATAGCAATCATGTAGTAATAATTTTTTTATTTTCAAAAAATATTGCTAACAATGTGCACGACTGATTCACATTATATATTTAATTTTGAACCAATTTGATAGTAACTATAGAACTAGTACAATACCTATAAAACAATTTTATAGTATATAAACATTTTGAGCAGTAATATTTATTATTTCAAATAAATCAACGTTGGAATTTTAATAGCTACTTATTTTTATATCACTGCTTCTAGACTTACTTTCAGAAGGTATAATCATTTAAAACAAAAAACAATGTGAAGATATCCTTTAAATCATGTTGTTTTACTTCTCCAACTACCACAAGGCTTCCTATTTCATCCCAATAAAAGCTAATATTTAATGAAAACATTCCTCCTCGGATCAGGAAGAAGACAGGGTCATCCAATCTACCATTACTACACAACACGTACTGAGAGTTCTACGGTGGCTGATTAGGCAAGAAAAATAAATGAAAGTTTCCAGACTGGAAAGGAAGAAGTAAAACTGTTTCTACTCACAGATGACATGATCTTATATGTAGAAAATCCTAAAGATTCTACGCGAAAAAATCTAGAGATTGTGAATAAGTTCAACAACGTTGCGGGATACAAAATCAATGCACAAAAATCAATCGTATTTCTATATACCAGCAGTGAACAAACTACAATAATATTAAAGATATAATATGGCTCACCATAGCATTAAAAAGAATAAAATGTTAGAAATAAATGTAATCAATGAAGTACAAACTTATACACTGAAAACATTGTCACAAACACTCTGCACTGGCTTCTTTCTGTTCTACCAGATGCTCCCACAACAGAAACTTTGATTTCGCTTTATCTGGATAGTCACGCTACCTATCCCCTTCCCATGTTCACATCTGTATCACCTTTTCAGTGAGGGTCTACCTTAACCCCCTGGGTAACGGGGCACCCCTCCACTCATCCCTGGGCTTCCTCTTGCTCTTCTCTGCAGGAAGAGAAGTCAAAAATATTTTCTTTTAGCCTACTATGTTAGAATTTTAGTATCTACCTGTATTTACCATGGCTTCTAGCCTTGCTTTTAGAAATTCTAATCATTTAAAACAAAAAATAGGGCCTCCCTGGCAGCACAAGGGTTAAGCACAGCACTGTGAAGATATCCACAGCCACTGCAACACGAGTTCAATCCCTGGCTGCCAGGTAGCAACACACATGGCGCTGCAGACCTCTCCTGTCTCGCCCACTGCTCCCCTCAGCAGTGTGTTTCAGTCAGTCTGCCTGTTCTGCTCCCCACTCTGTCTCTGATGAATCCTCTCACTCCCCACCCCTGCACCTCTAGCCTGTACCTCAGTTCTTGCATGCATAAATAAATCTTTAAAAAAATAAATGGAGAAAAAATAAAATGCAAAGATATCCTTTAAATCATACTGCTCTTTTTCTCCAACTATTGCACAGCTTCTCGTTTTTTTCCTCCATGGCATTTATCACATTCATAAATGCTATGAAATACGTAACAACCTAGGGGTTATTTTTATCAATCGCCTCAGTGGAATGTCATCTCCCTAAAGGCGGATTTTTGTTTTGTTCTCTGCTGATCTAGAATGTACATCTTAGATAGCTAGCAAATATTTCTTGAATGAATGAGTGAAAAAAAATGAAACAACATAGCAAATAAAGTGCCTCTTAGAAAGGAAGAACATATAGCACAAAGAAGCAGAGAAAGACCCTATGTGTCAGTGTCTATTGAAACCATTCTTTTATGTCTTTAAACTTTCTGTGCTTTTGTTCAAGTGTTATTTCATTAGGAGTTTGAGAAAAGTGGTTGTGATTTTTTCTAAATAAAGAATTTTGTTACATGATATCTGAAACTCTTAGAGTCTGAAAAAAATATGATGTTCTGGGAAAAAGGGATGCTTATGAAAACTGCTGTAAAACCCATTGAGTTTCAAAAGATGTGATCAAAAATTAATTTGAGGATTACACATGCATTTTGGCTAGCTCTAATGTTACTAAAGGGCAATAGCTACAATATATAGGGCATATCTGGAAAAGTATTTTCTGTATTTGAAGTTAAGCCAGGAATTATATCAAGACATTGTGGCCATGCCTCCTTTTTCCCCCTTTCTGTTCGGTCAGGATGTAATCCAAAAAAGTTTCTGAAATTCTTGGGAAAAAATAAAACAAAACAAAACTTTAAGCAGCTGAAAAAGAGATTAATATAAAAACTTGCAATGAAGTTTGGGAAGAGACTTGGGAAATTTGAACTCTCAAGCGCCATGTAGCTGTGTAAAACAGGAAATGTTACTCAAGGTAACAGAATAGATTCTTTTTTTTTAACCATAGATGACAATATTTAAAAAAAAACCCTATTTTTACTAAATATACTTCTTTAAATCTTGTTTTAAATCCCAACAAATTTTCTGCACATTATTAGGACAAAATAAGTAAGAGTTAACACTTTATATTTATACACTTCATGTTTTCATTTTTTCTTTTTACAGAAACATTACCAGGAATAAAAAACACACGTTGGTATAGGGATTCTTTTGTGGGTTCTAAAATTAATTGTGGCCATGGGTGAACAACTCTGGGAATATACTAAAACCCATGGAATTGTACACATTAAATGTGTAAATTGTATGGTATAGGAATTACATCGCAACAGAGAGGTCATTAAAAAACAGTCATAAGCTTAGAAAATTCCTCTTAAATTCTGCGTCTTTCATTTCTGGTTTACCAGGAAATCACAGCCAGATGCTGGCTTCTGGCATCTAGCAAGGCATGGGCTATACCCAGTTTTATGTTGGCAGAGCGGTGAGATAGATGCTCTAGCACTATCGAGAGGGTGCAGGGCCTCTGCTGCCATGTCTTTGGGTTGCTCTGTTGGGAGGCTGAGCCGTATATACACTTAGGGGATACATACCTATGGGCTGGTGCTCATTATGCACCTCCAGCAAAAACAGACTCTCCTAAAAGATAAAAGCCTTGTAGAACAAATTCTTAACTGCTCTATACACCATTCTAGGCCTCACTCTGGTGTATCATATTAGACTGAAAGCTCTAACATCAATTCTATTTTCTCACCTAGATACTATATCTAGGTCATACAGTATCCCATGAAGCCATACTAGGTATCAAATGCTATGCTCTTTCCTAGCTCTGTCTGTGTTCTTTGGCTAAAGCTCTGCACAAATGTGATTGCAGTTGATTTGTTCTCCACATGCTTGTACCACCCTGTTCATATTCTTAGTTGGCCATTCATCATGTAACTATAATTATTTTTTAAATTACCAATCCTTTTCCTAGACAATGAGTCTCCCAAAGGCAACATCTGGCCCATAAGTGCTTATATAAAGTACTTATTAATTGGGTAGGAGATGAAAAACTGAATCCAGTGTCACATTTTACTATCTCTGCTTGACATCTCTGCTCTACAGGGAAGGAGGAGCTGGGAATAAAGCAGTACTTTATAAATGAAATGAAAGTTTAAATGATAATTTAAATTTAAATAATTTAAATGGTGTGGTCAATCAGAAATTAAATGGAGGGACTAAATTGTAAAATAAGCACAAGATTGACAGTTAAGACAGGTTTTACTCTCAGTGAGAGCTCAGTTCCCATCCAGAGCATTCCACCATGCAGAGCGTATTTTATTTTAAGTAACATGGTCCATAAACACAAGTCAACTACCTCATTGAGTGCTCACCCAAAGTATCATAATGTGTTGCGCTGCTTGATGGAAAACAGAAGAGGCTGGACATTCAAGAGAGGAAATGTCCTCACCAAGAGTCAACCTTTCTATATGTGCAAGGGTAACTATGACAATAGATAATTTTCATTTTATTAGGATTTTATTGGGACTAATGTGAAGACTTCAGAACCCATCTTCCATGATGAGACACTAGTCTCCATGTGTGGAACTATGAAATCCTGCTCCATTGACCTGTCTCAGTGCTGTCATACAACCCAGGCACAGCAAGAATTGGCCCATGTCACTAATATTATTGGTTGCTGCTAAATTACCTGCCAAATTTGCTGAATTCCTAGTCAATTTACCCTGACAGTTAAGCTTGCTCTATTGTGTCTATATTGCTGTTGATACTGTTTACATAAGGATTTCCAAGAGATTGAGACCTGACCTCAGTTTCATGCTTAGGTGCTCTTTCAGTAATGCTGTCTTTTTTCTTTTTGTGCTAAAATAAAATTCAAATACAGTTTAGTGTTGTATGTCCCATCTTGCATGAATGAATGATATAGATTTGGAACCAAGTGCTTCTTTTGGTTTCTATATCTGCTGAAATTTAGATACTCCAGCTTAATGCTCTCTATAACCATTCCATAGATTATAGATCATGTGAGAAATAGTGTACAAAATCATAAAGCAGGACCTCCCTGGTGGCGCAGGGTGTTGAACGCAGTGCTGTGAAGCTGTCTGTGACCTTTGCAGTGTGAGTTTGATCCCCGGCCGGCTGGGAGCAATCCACAAGGCACAGCAGACCTCTCCTGTCTCACCCACTGCTCCCCTCAGCAGTGTATTTCGGTACATCTGCCTGTTCTGCTCCCCACTCTCTCTGGTGAATCTTCTCACCCCCCCATGACTCTGGCCTGTATCCCACTTCTAAAAAAAAATCATAAAGCAGTTGGTAGGTATTGGGAATTTATCATTTAACTTTGCTTATACCAGATTATATTCATTGCAAAGCTTTAACAACATGCTTAAAGATTGTGTACTTCAATGGGCATAAAAGGAATAAAGCAATTGATTTTTCCTTATACATTTTAATATCAAGTATTATACTGCATATGGCTTAGAAATTAAACCATTGCATGTAATCTTGTGGTGAAGCTACAGCAAGTAGGTCCTTAAATAAAAGCACATGTGTTCACATGCTCAGTCTTTGTGATATATGCATAAGAATATTTTTACCATTTTCTATCAAATACAAATATTTTTATTTTATTTATATTTTTAATATTATTTTTTATTTTTTTACATCATTGTTCATATTTAAACAATATTTGCTCTCTCCTACCCCATCAGGTGTGGTCCCCATAGAGTTTCCTTCACCAATGCACCCGTGCACCATCACCACGGTCCCCTGTGCTCCTCCCTCCCTCCCTGTGCTCCCTCTCCCTCCTCTTCCCCTGCAGGATGTCTCTGATTTATAATTGTCCATTTTTGCTTTGTTGTGTTTTGTACTATGATTATTTTTTTACACTGATGTCTTATTTGGTTCCCTTATATTACTGCTATAAGTGAAACCATAAAGAAAGAAGTTACAACCAATGCTGACATGTTTAAGAAACTACTAACTTTAAAAGTGTAGGCTATATGATTTGATATAGAGTCAGGATTTAGAACTTTCTAAAAAAAGAGCAACTAGTATTTATGATCTAATGCTTGAAAGACTCGACATCTTTCTTTCATAAAAAAAAATACATCTATTGCCTTGAAACACTAAGATTTGTTTAGCACTTCACAATTTGCTAAATGCTTTTACACTCATTCATTGTCATGAAATTCTTTAAAATCAGAGCAGGAACTATGTATCTTTTCAAATGTAGCTACAGTTGATAGCATTGTGTTGTTGAATGTATATTTTCTAAAAGAGTAGAGCTTAAATGTTTTCACACAGAGAGAGATAAATATGTGAGGGATGGGTATGTTAATTA
Source organism: Talpa europaea (assembly GCF_964194135.1). Taxonomy (NCBI): domain Eukaryota; kingdom Metazoa; phylum Chordata; class Mammalia; order Eulipotyphla; family Talpidae; genus Talpa; species Talpa europaea. The sequence continues at coordinate 89,253,856 of NC_140078.1, read as the reverse complement.
AGCAGAGGAAGGGAAAACTTTCACATCATATTATATATAACATATATTTATTGTATATCATCACCACGATATACACCTTAAATATCTTATATATGTCAGTTATAGCTCAGTAAAACAAATTTTTAAAAAGTACAGAAACAAATGCTCAGAGATATGAACCAATTAATTAAAGCCACCAGCTCTACATTGCGCACACAGGCCAGGAAGAACCTCTCCCTCCATTTGCCATATCTTAGGAAACTGAGACAAGGAAAGGGAGTAAAATGCATGAAGACTCTCTGCCTTCATTTTCAAGGTTTAGTTTTTCCTCGTGGGTCCTCACATTTTAAATAATATGTGAATTTTTTTAAACTTGAAACTCCTCTTTGAAATTAAGTTTTAATTTTGAGGAAGACAATTTAAGAGAGCAATTCCAGGAAAGATGTTATAAATTCAAATGATTCATGTTGGGCCAAGTGTTAAATAGTAACTTAATTGCCTTCAAATTTGCACAGTAACTAATTAGGCCTCTAGCCATTTGAAATCACACACTATCAACTTGTAGCTGGCAGTACATTTCAAATGTTCATGGGGCAGAGTCTGATGCCCTGCTTATGGCATACTCCCTGGATAGCTGCAAATAACCAGGAAAGAGATTTGCTGGTACAAATCTGAACAGAAATGAACCTGCAGCCTATGAAAATATTTTTAACTTCATGACTGAGATACTCCCGATGATTTTCTAGTTCTTAGCAAAATAGAAGTAGGTACCAGGTGTATAGTAGTAAGTTGATATTCCATGAGTGAACTAATACTTTCTGGTCACTTATAACATGTCCATTCCTAAAATTTGACAGCCGTGCAATATCTGCATGGACAGATTTATACAACAATAATAATCCACAACAAATTCTTTAGCCTAGAAACAACAGAGAACCCTCTATCAATAGCGGCTCAGTTGGAACTGTTACATTCAAATCTAGCACAACTTTTCCACATTATTTTGATCCCCAAGTCAACCAAGGACAATAAAAGGAAACAACAGGCCAATATTCCTAATGAGCATATATGCAAAAATTCTTAAATCCTAGAAAATAGAACATAGCAATATACTAAGAGAATTGTCCACTATGAACAGGTAGTTTTCATCTCAGGGATGCAAGGCTGGTTCAGCATATACAAATCAATCAGTGTTGATCACCAGATCAACTAAAAGAAAGATAAAAATCACAGGATCATCACACAGTCACTAGCACTGTTCAGCGTAGTATTAGAAGTCCTAGCCAGATCAACTAGGCAAGTCAAATTTTTAAAAGGAATCCACATTGGAAAAGAAGTGAACCTATCACCATCTTCTGACGACAGGCTAATTTAGAGAAAACCCAAAATAATCTATCAAGGGTCTATGAGAAATAATGAATACAGTAAAGTGACAGGATACAAAATCATGCAAACAATGAAGAAGAAAGATATTTAGAAAATTAATCCTATTTAGGACCGCAGGCAGTTGAGCGCCACGCTACGAAGCTGTCCGCAGACTTTGCAGCGCCAGTTCGATGCCGGCTGGCCAGTGAGGGTCCCACATGGCACGACAAACTTCTCCTGCTGCGCCCACTGCTCCCCTCAGCAGTGTATTTTTGTCAGTCTGCCCGTTCTGCTACCTGCTCTGTCTCTGGTGAAGCCTCTCACCTTCCCACGCCTCTGGTTTGTACCCCGGTTCTTGTATAAATAAATAAATCTCTTTTAAAAATTAATCCTATTTACAATAATACCAAAATGAATACTTACTATGGGAGCTGAGGACCTATATGTTGAAAACTGTGAGACTATGTTAGAGAAAAGACAAAGAAGAAATGGAAATATATCCTGTGCTCGTGGATTAGAAGAATACATATCATCAAGATTGTCATGCTGTTTATTGCAATTTCCAGATTCAGTACAATACCTACCAAAATCCCAATGACTTTTTTTCAGGAAAATAGAACAAGTAATTATAAAATTTGTATATAACCATAAAAGACCCTGAGTAGCCAAAGTATCCCTAAGAGAAAATAAGCAAAGCAGAAGTATTATACTCCCTGACTTCAAACAATACTACACAGCAATAGTATCAATAAAAACAGAAACACAGATGAATGGAATAGAATAGACAGCTCAGAGATAAACCCATTCAAATGCAAACAGGCAATCTTTGACAAGAGCCATCACCATACAATGGAAAGAGAAAAGCCTCTTTAGCAAATGATGTTGGAAAAATAACAGCCACATGAAAAAAAAAATGAAATTCAATTCAATTTAAACTCTATACACAAAAATTACAATGGATAAAAGATTTGGATGTAAGAACTGAAACTGTACACTCAAAATGGATTAAAGATTTAGATGTAAGAGCTGAAACCATTAGATACTTAAAAGAAAATATAGGGGACATAGTATAGGACATCTATCAAAAAGATGTATTTGGGGATGCAGCTGTGATGGCAAGAGAAACTAAAACAAAAGTAAAGAAGTGGGACTTTATCAAATCAAAAAGGTTTTGTAGCTCAAAAGAAACCATCACAAAACCAAAAAGGCATTCTATAGGCTGGAAAAAGATATCTGCACATCATGCACCTGACCAGGAGCTAATCTCAATATATAAAGTACTTATACAATTCAACAACACAGGCAGCTCAACCAAAAAAGGGAAAAAGAATTAGACAGTTTTTTTTCTTTTTAAAGATTTATTTATTTATGCATACAAGAGCTGGGGTACAGGCCAGAGGTGCAGATGTGTTGAGAGGATTCACAAGAGACAGAGCAGGGAGCAGAACAGGCAGATGACAGAAATACACTGCTGAGGGGAGCAGTGGGCGCGACAGGAGAGCTCTGCCATGCCATGTGGGATTCTCACCACCAGGCTTGAATCGAACCCGCACTGCAGAGGCTGCGGACAGCTTCACAGCATTGCGCTCAACTTGCTGCGCCACCGAGGAGGCCCAGAATTAGACAGTTTTCTAAAGAAGCTATTCAGATGGTCTACATGACACACACACACACACATTGTTCCCACTGTTGGTGGGAATGCAATTGGTATACCCTCTATGGAGAATGGTATGGAGATATCTTAAAAAAATAAGAATGGAAAGACAAAGCAATCCCTCTGCTTGGTAGTTACCCAAACAATATTAAATAATAATAAGGCTAAGAAGACTACGCACTCCTATCTTCATTGCAGCTCTTTCCACAGTTGCCAAGTTTTGAAACCAAGGAAGTCTCCAATGTCAGACCACTGGGTAAAGAAATTGTGGCATATATATTCAGTGGAGCTCTACTTATCTATTAAAGAAGAAATAGTGTCTTTTGGGATAAAATGGTGAACCTTATGGTGATTATGTTAAATGAAATAAGGTAGAAAGAGAAAGACAGATATCAAATGGTTTCACTTCCCTGTGGAATATAAATAACAAAAATATATACTGACAAAGCACAGCAAAAATCAATTACAGTCCTAATGAATATGCTGGTTACCAGAGGAATGGGGTAGGAAGATGGAGGGTTGGGAGAAGGAAGGAGACAGGACACTGTTGCAGGAGGTTTGGTGGAGGATGAGCAAAGCATCCTCCACATACAGAGGAGTAGAAATGTACCCCCAGAATGTAGACACATAGACAACTGACAAACTAATTAATACAAGAAATAAATGGGAAAATAAATAAACACAACCTTTTCTACTTCTAATTTAAACCATTCCCCCCTCAGAGATTAGGGTGCAATACTTTTCTGGTATTTAAGATTGCTCAGGCTATAATTTTGTGACTCAGGATTTAGTCTCCACTGGAAAAGTTTTATAATAATTATCTAGAGAAGTCGTCATGGAGTCAAGTGGAAGAGAGAAAAATTTACTCAGCACTAATCCCAATGCCGATGAGTCTATAATTGCTTGCCTGCAATTAAGTTAGTCAGAAGAAATAGAATTTATAAGCAGAGATATATAAATAGGTAGTAGGTAGTCAGATATTATTTTAATGGTAAAAAGTAGATACTAAGATATATGTGGCATCCTGTGAAGATTCGGTGTATATATACACACAATGGGATACAACCCAGTTAATGCCTTTTGTGACAACTTGGATGGGACCTGAGTGGAATAAATAAAGGATGCCAGAAGGCGAGAGACTAGTACGGGATGGTGTCACTTCTATGTAGAAGACAGAGGAACTAAACAAAGGCTCAGATAAAGCCAAACTAATAACGAACCCTAGAAATCTGACTGGAGAGTTGAGGCCACCAGAGGGAGAGGGAATGTAGGGAGAGCAAAGCAGAAAAGGGGCACAATGGTCTACGGTGGAGGACTGTGTGTGCTTTGGTGGTGGGTGTGGTGTGTGAATATATACCTGAAGGGTGTGACCTTATGCCTCTAAGTCATATATTGATACAATGTTGTAAACCAATGTTACTTCAATAAAAATAAAATGGATAAAACAAAATATACGTGGCATTATGTTAGAGGTAAATTAACAATTTTTCAAAGGCTGAAGATAAAAATATAAGACAAGTAGAGGTAAAATATAATTTAAATACTTGCTATAAAGTTTGAGTTATATAAGGTGGCCTTAAAAGTACATGCTGAAAGTAAAATAATTATGTCATAAATCATTATAATTTGTATAATATATGGCTATACATAATTGTATCTGTAATATCAATATAACAGTTACACTGATAATAATTACACAATGTTTAACATGGTACGCTAAAATGCTAAGTGCCACCAAGTAAAACCATCTTCAAAATACTGTTTGATGAAAAATTATTGACTTAAAAGATAAAGTAGACTAAGCTATTATGATATTAAGGGTAATATATAACTTGACTATCCTAGGAATTAAAACAGTAAATATAAAAACAAATAAATTCAGAGGTAAAATAACATAGCACAGAAAACATTCAATAACAGGGCCTCCCCTGGTGGCGCAGTGGTTGAGTGCTGGGCTGCGAAGCTGCCCACAGTCTCTGTAGCGCCGGTTCTATCCCGGCAGCCCGGCGAGGGTCCCATATGGTGCACAGACCTCACCTGCCGCGCCTGCTGCTCCCCTCAGCAGTGTACTTCATCAGTCTGCCTGTTCTGTTCCCCACTCTGGCTCTGGTGAATTCTCTCACCCTCCTATGCTTCTGACTGTACCCAGTGCTTGAATAAATAAATAAATAAATCTTAAAAAAAAAAAAAATTAAAAAAAAAATTCAATAACAGACCAAGGTTACAAAACATCACGTGTGATTCCATTTTTACCTACAAATAGAATCAATTTATTTTTAAAGGGAAATTAGAAGGAACTATAAGTTATGGACACTACCTTTTTTCTACATTAAAATATAAAACAATTTACTGCTCTTGAAATTAGAAGAAAAAAATAATCACCTAAAACAGTGAAGAGCATAAGCAGAGACACAGCAAGGCCATCCCACCAAGCTCAGCGGCTGAGACCCACACGGAAGCCAGGGGTGCCCAGCAATCCTCAGGGTCAGCTTGGAGCTGGAGGCCATTGGAGCCAGGGTCAGCCAAGCCTGAGTCTGGCCCAGAGACACAGCTCTCTACAACCAGCTCCTGCCCTCTCAGCCCTGCCTCCAGACTTCTTAGCCTTCTCCACAGATGTTTCCTCATATGTAAGGAAGCCTTTTTTCCAAGCAGTTATGCTATGGCCCAAATATCTGGGAATCTGGAGAAAATGCTTCAGATCTGAGGTCCTTCATTTTTCAGTGATCAGCCTCACTAAATGAAAATTAAAATTTGGGACAGGGCTATTTCAGTTAAAGATTTCACTGTTCCGCCCAGATTGGTGCCATCACAGCGAATTCCTGGGAGAGCAACTTGGCCTGAGTTTCCTTTGAAATAACAGGAGTAAAGTCTATATCTCACCCTGAGCAGAAATGAGCTCCAATTTAATATTTTAAATATATTTTATAGTTTTTTTAAAAAAAATTTGGTTTACATTGGCCTTGTGAACAGTTGAAGAGTCACTGGAAATTTATTGTAATTTAAAAAGAAATTGCTATCCTAGATTTTACTGGAAGAATCAATGCTTTCTTATTATTACCTTCTAAATTGTGCTCTCCTTTACATTAGTACCTCAACTAAAGTGAATGAATTCTATTTTTCAATTTGTTCTTTATGATTTATGGTATGTTAAAGGAGTTTGACAATTTTTTTTTGGCTAAAAAAAATATTTTCCTAAACATATTTTTTAAAAAACCTATGTCCCATACTATCTTACTTACAGCAGGATTAGCACACATCAATGGGACAATTGAAACAAAGGAATAGACTACAATTCTTGGTTTAACATGCTAAAATAAGCCTTAGATTTCTTTAAACCTCGACTTAAAGTGAATATTTTAGATTGTAATATTCTCACGCCATTTGATAAAGCAATGTTTCAAACACAGAAGGCAGACATTTGAGAAAGTAATTGGAGAGATTGCAAAAATAACTTTATAATCAGTGACTAGAGGCTAAAGATAATAATATACACATATACTTTTCATTTGTTTTTAACTATATAATCTTATATGTTCAAGCAGAAAACCAAAAGCTTTCTTTTTAAATGGACCTACTAACTTGAAGCAAATAAATCTTAATGCTAACAAATACAATTTTTAAAGCTAAAAATGCATTCCATGCGCTTTCTGTTTTTGTTTGTCTCTCTTGTAGGTACATACACATATACATGCACATGATGAGAGTCCAGGGAACCTCAAAAACTCAAGGGTTATTGCTTTTTTTTTTGCTCTGGAACCTCCTATCAGCCTCAGATACAACAGCAGTCAACTCTCTTCCAAACAGAATAGGCTCTGGAATTGCAGTTTTAAAACCACAGCTGTTAGAAGCTGCAGTCCAAAGTTAATATGTTTATGCCATGTTTTCAACACATAGTCTCCAAAAATTCTTTTTTGTGAAAAATCTAGACTTATATACTCAATTATTTACAGTCACCAGAAAATAAAATTACACACACACATACGCATGTATACTCACTGATACAACTTACGAACAGCATTTCTGCAATAATCGCTGGATTAAGAGGAAAACATTGCAACAGATGTGTAGCATATTAAAATGTTCGCAGAATTATAACCCATGGGAAAATGAGATAGTACCCGCTTACCACACATCACTTGGCTACTCTCTGCTTTCAGTGGGGTGCAGGCAGAGGGATCCAAGCAAATTTATGAGGACGTCATGTGACACTACTGCCGGCCAAAGACTCTGGTACAAAATAAGAAGCTATAAATTTCTTTCTCATTAAATACTTAGTCATCTTCACAGAAACTCTTTATATCCAAGTACTCTGTGTCCTGTGTTTAACAGATTTCCAGGCCATCTCTCTCTCTCTATGGTCCATTTTCTGTTAAATATTTCTTTGTGCATATGTTTTTACTGTTCCCTTGACCACCTGGAAAACTGAAATTTTATTTTCATGTCGGGTACTACATTGAGATCTAAAGTTTCACAGTTTCTTTTGTTTTTAGGTTATATTTTAATATAACCCATTAAGTATTTCATGAAAAATACTCATTTATAAAAACTGTACTCTCCCTGAATATTTTTTATTCAGAACCATGGTTATGTAGGTACAACAAAATGGCTTATTATCACCATGTATAATAGTTAATTTGAAGTGTTTTCTCTTTTCTCAAGAATCTGAAGAATCAGAAAATATTTCACAGTTTGTATTTAATGAAGTTTTCTTTTCCCATCCACACTTTTGCAAGCCCTCCATCCCAAGAGGCCCACAGTCTCTCATTACCCGGGGAAGGAAAATAATACAAGACAAAACATTCCAACATCCAGGGAAAGTCAAAAAAGAATGAATGAATCAGATGCCAAACCTGTCAATTATCATTGGGTGTTAAACTTAAATTCTCAATTTCTCCAAGAGTGTATAAGAGTTATTTTATTTTTCTTGGAACTCTTGTATTACATCTGTGTGAGTCTTAATGTGTCTTGCTTCCTGTCCTGGCCACACTTTGTCCCTTAGTGAAAAGTCACTCAGCATCCACCTGTGTGAATTTTATAACATTTCTATACTGTTCCATCATTCATTTTATGTTTGCAATTAATTGCATAGAAGGCCTGAAGTGAACCCACACTCCCAGGTTACACAACATTTATTTTCCATCATACTTCAAGGTATGGAGCCTGAGTATGAGTAAAAGATAAAGGCTCTTCTTCTGCTTACCTGAGGCAACTAGGTTTGCAAAGATTTGGGAAAGTTGCATTTCCATCATTATTTCTAGATAATGAAGATAAGAGTTTTGCTGTTTCTCACCTAGAGCAATGAAATAACCCCATAAACAAAGACTAGCCACCTATCACATCACCCCAATCCAGCCTAATATATAAACTACTATCAAATTTTACCTTATATTAATTTGTTCAAAATTTTTGAGGATCAAAATTCAACAACTTTGACTCAGAGTCACTTAGCTTTGGACCCTGCTTGACTTTCTAATTATCTTTTACCTTGCCCACTCTTCAATATATCTACTATGTTCTTATCTAACTAAACTTCTTTTACTTTCCTGAAGATTGTTCTTGATTCAAAATGCCAAACATTATATCACCTTTTTTTTTTTTTTTAAAGATTTATTTATTTATACAAGTACTGGGTACAATAGTGAGAGAATTCACCAAAGACAGAGCGGGAAACAGAACAGGCAGACTGACAAAATATACTGCTGAGGGGAGCAGCGGGCACTGCAGGAGAAGTCTGCGCACCATGTGGGACCCTTGCCTGTGGACAGGGATAGAACTGGCACTGCAGAGGCTGCAGGCAGCTTTGCAGCCCAGCGCTCAACTGCTGCACCACCAGGGGAGGCCCCATTATATCACCTTTCCTTTAACATCATTCCTCTTTGTCATCTGAGTACTGTATACTTATCTCTCAGTGAAGAGTTCTTTTATCCAAGAAGTGTTTACAGATCCCCGTAAGTGTGCTGGCAATCCCTTCTGCATGTGGCCACTAACAATGATGATTATATCTCAGTTTCCTGTCTACTAACTGTGTTCCTCACTAGTCTGAATGCTCCATAAGAATAGTAATTTAGTCATCTTGTTCCTCACTATGTCTTGTGATTCCTACTCAAGGCTTTTATTGGGCATAGACTTTATTTAATTAATTGAAGGCTGGTTCCATCTCTTTTAACTCCATGTCCTCTCCCACTTTTCACACCCTCTTTCTCCCTGCCTTAGGTTTCCAGAGTTCTTGGCCTTGATAACTCAGAGGGTTGGAAACTTAAGAGTGTATCTATTACTGTCCCACCCTTTGCAATGAGAGCCCTAAGAGATGAGACAACTTGCTCCAGATACTGAGCTGGAGCGAAGTAAGCTCTGGATCTGAACCCAAGTCATCTTAATCCCTGGTTTATGTTCTCACACCTACACCAAGCTATTTACCAATGATCAGGAATTTCCTATCCACTCCCTCCAGCTAGGTTCTGGTGCCATTGGCCCTAACATTTATACCCATATCCATGCCAAATACTGAGAAATATGTGGTTTATTTCATTGATGTCTCTCTATCAGTAAATTCCTCAAAAACATAGGAAAGCAAAATTAGGAAAGAAACATAAGTCAATAAAATTCTGTATCAAAATGTGAACACATTACAGTCAACTTTCTATTAGAAGAATTTGACAAGTGTTTTTTAAAAAAAATGAAAACCAAGGACTATTTTGTTTTTGTTGGTGCTGAAAATGTTGCTCCTTTGTTGTTGTGAGGGGTCTATATTGCCTGGATATTATTGTGTGGATATTATTATTTTTTTTTTAGTAAAACGGCATTATGATTCTTATAGGCATATAAATTCAAAGGTTAAGTAATGTAGTTACTTTGAGACATTATTGGTGATAAATGCAGATTTTATGGTATTGTGAAAAGAAAGTCATTTAAAAAATAATATAGGGCCTCCCCGGTGGCACAGCAGGTTGAGCGCAGTGCTATGAAGATGGCCACAGCCTCAGCAGGGTGTGTTCAATTCCCAGCCAGCCAGGGAGATTCCCATATGGTGTGGCAGAACTCTCCTGCCTCGCCCACTGCTCCCCTCAGCAGTGTATTTCGGTTGTCTGCCTGTTCTGTTGCCTGCTCTGTCTCTGGTGAATCCTCTCACACTCCTGCACATCTGGCCCGTACCCAGGTTCTTGTATAAAAATAAATAAATCTTAGGCCTTCCCTGGTGGCTCAGGCGGTTGAGCACTGGCCTGTGAAGCTGCCCGCAGCCTCTGCAGCACCAGTCGATCCCCGGCCTCCAGCGAGGGTCCCACATGGTGCGCAAACCTCTCCTGCTGCTCCAGCTGCTCCCCTCAGCAGTGTATTGCATCAGTCTGCCTGTTCTGTTTCCCGCTCTGGCTCTGGTGAATTCTCTCACCCTTCTGTGCTTCTGACTGTACCCAATGCTTGTATAAATGAATAAATCTTTAAAAAAAAATAAATCTTTAAAATTTTTAAAAAAATTTTAAAAATCTTTTAAAAATCTTTAAAATTTTAAAAAATCTTTAAAAAATATAAGGCTTTTTTTTGTGAATATTTATAATTTCCCTTTGAGTCTACCTGGGAAAAGTTCAAGGGCTCCTACTAACAGATATGCTGACTACAGTCACTTCTACCTTAGAGCTTTGTCCTGCCCTAAGCTGCCTGGAGTCTTGACTTTTGGGGTAGGATTTCCCTGATTATTCATAGTATCCTGGTTCTGTCCCAGCAAGCCCACGCTTCCCCTCTGTGACCATTTGAGACTCCTTTGTTGCTACATTTTTTGGACAGAGAAATTTTATTTGTGAGAACACACATAATAGTTAAGAGCACGGTGGAAATGACGGTTCTGTCCCTTTTGTGCTGTGTGAATTTCCACAAGTTGCATTTCTAAACCATAATTTCTGCATCTATAGAATGGGATTACTTACCCTAGGAGATATCACATTGCACTCATTTAGAAGGCTAAGTTAGAAGGCCAGCAGGTCCATCTATTCGCGAAGATATGGGGCAAATGAGACTCATATTATCTAGGGAATGTAGAATGGTACAATCTCCTTGCGAGATAAACAGTTTTTTCTCGTGAAGTGGGACATACTCTCACCCTAAAGTACAATAATTCTATTTTAAATTATTTACCAAGAAAAATTAAAATATTTTCCAAAAATGTACATCAATTTTTATAGTAGCTTTAGACATAACACCACCACTGAGAAGCAGCCCAAATTGCCAGCAGCAGGCAAATGGATAATTTGTGGTAATTTCATAAAGTGAGATACTATTTAGCAATAAAAGGAAACAAATTAATTGATACAAAGGCAAATAGATGAACCTCAAAAACCCTATGTTATGTAAATGGAACTAGATACAAAAGAATGCATAGTAGGACTCCACATCACATTCTAGGAAAGACAATTAGTCTAGCCTACTGATACAGAGGTGGTTGCCACTAAGTGGGGACTGCATTTTCTGGGGTGATAGGAAGGTCCCAAGTCTTGACCAGGGTGGAGGTTACACTAACAAATAGATTTACCTGACATCATTGAAAATCTGCTTGAGTGTATGTAAATTATGTCTCAAGAAAACAATAAAACAAATGAAATTTGTTCACTCGTACAGATTCTTGTATTGTAAATGGACCATGACAAGGGGCACAGAATTTTGTGCCATGAACTTGGAAAACAATTCTGTTTGCACTGTGATTTCACCAAGGTCAATGCCAGGCTGAACCTGGCAACCTGTGATGTGTTTGGTTTTACCTTCAGTTGACCCCATGCCTTATAGGACCGATTTTTGCACAAATTGCATTTTGTTTTCTTTTTGGAGACAACACATGAGCACATTATACTAGGCTTCTCTAAACAGAGTTTTTCAAAGGAAATTTGAGAAATGTAGGGGGTGTCAATATAAGTGGAATTTCGCTCAACTATAATAATCAATACACATTAGACATATGTCAAATAGAAGAATAGATTTAGCATTTCACATGGGAGAAGTTATATAGTTTACTTTTATTGCAAATCATTTCACTGATATTCAAGTTCCTTTATATTTTTTTTTAAACAACTATGTAGGCTATGATGGAAGTTCAATTACTTGAGAAAGGGTTTAGTTTTCTTTTCCTGATTTTAGTGTAACAAATAAATTTAGTGTAACAAATTAAGTGCCATAGGCATGGCCACTTAAAGCTCAAGAAAGAATTATTAAAATGGAACTCGAAGTATTAAACAGTCATACAAAGAAGATTTAAAGAGATAAAAAGAAGTTAGTAATTGTTTTGTGGTCTAGAAGTTTAATACTACAGATCTGAAGCAATCTCTCTTGCAAAGTACTTCACAAAGCAGGTGCATTAAGGAAAAAATTGATGGTAAAAGGACTAATGGAATGTGTTGAATTTAAAGTTGGATAAAATGGAAGTCATATCAATGGAGTATAACTGCTTTTCTTTCAGCACTTTGCTTGCTATGTGTCTTATTAAGCACTTACAGCGTTTTATTTTTCTTTTGAAAATACAAGTTCATTGCATAATCATGATAAGGGAACACATGTACTTCTTTTCCGTTTTCTTACGTTGCTCAACTTATGTAGATCAAGTCTTCAACAGACATTTATCAATGTAATTAAAGAATTAAGATCGCACTGTGAAGGATTTTTTAACATCAAACATGTACTATCTACTAAGTAATTACCTAAGTAGCTTGTGGAAATAAGGCAACTGCCCAGCCTTAAAATTTTCAGTTTAAAGTCCTTAGTATTTTTCTAAATGGTGGTGGGGTATTTTCTACCTAACTCATTCTTACATTTCTATAAAGCTATTAGAGTATGAAATGACTGAGAAAGCACCATACATTTCCAAATAAACCTCTCTAAATCTTTAAAATATACTGCTTCATAGAATTATTTTCAAAAAGGCATCATTCTAAATAAATTAGTGACCTGTAGGTCAATAAAGAAAAGGAAAAAAAGATTGATATGTAGCTAGTATGAATTCTATCTTGAATTTTTCTGGGAAGGCAAAAAAGGTTTTTTTTTTTTTTTCTAGAATTTGATCAGGTTGGGTTCTTTATTGTGTTGTCACAAATTCCAACTGAGCCAGCTCTACTCTTTGAAAAATGTTCCCACAGAGAGAAAAAATATTCTCTGTGACCAACTATGGAGGTGAAGAAAAATAGGACACAGCAACATGGTAAGGAAAGGACCTGGAGTCAACTAACTGCCTTTTGTGGTGCAATTGCTTTTGCACAGTCCTTCCCAATCTACAGCCACCACTAGGCCTGAGCATACCTTTACGAACTAGAAAACACTTTGAGACATTTTGCAATTACATCCCAATACTAGCAAACATCAGTGCCTGACAGCAGATTAAAGCAGGTAGGAGGACTTCAAATTCATAACTATACCAAGCTTAGTTAAAGACCTTATCCTTTAACTTATTAGTGATCCCTAAAATCACTCAACCTTAACAGTTCAATGGTGGAACCCATGAGAAAACAATTAATTCTACCAATTAAACATGAAAAAAATAGAGGTTCAGGGAAGTCTGAGCCAAAGTTCAAGATGATACACATACCTCCAGTCACAGCTGGGGTCCATCTTGAATTCTCCTGAGTTCTGAGCTAAGGTCTCTTTTCTCTACACCACTGTCATGGTCTCACTTATCAGCTCTCATTCCTTCATTTAGTTATATCCTGGGTTGATTTTTTTTACTAATAATCCATAGGATCTTTTCATACAAGGATATTATTTTCTGAACATAGTTCAAAGCCATTGTCTGTAGATGCGGCAAAAGAACCACTAACACATCATTCCTAGGCAGTTTCAAACTACACCAAAGAGCCCAGAGCAAATCCGCAAACTCACTTTTCAACAAAACACCAGCCTCTTATATTTACAGTGGAAATATTTCTCTGTAAATTAATCTTTTATATAATATCTTCTAATAATCAAAAATTCCCCAAGGATGGAGTAGAGAGAACACTTCTGATGCCTCAAGTTAAAACATCAAAACATTTTTATAATAATCAGTTTTGTCAATTCGAAACAGCCTACAGTATGTAGGGTAACATTTCCCTGAATACTTTTTAGTTTCAATACAATTGGAAAAATGATTTCTTTCTGTATATTTATAGGGTCTTTCTGAATATCTTTGTTTTTTTGTTTGTTTGTTTTTTTGTTTTTTTGTTTTTTTTTAATAATAAATTTTATTGTTATATTCCCCATACAGTTGCAGCCCCCCCATTCTGACCCCAATCCCTCCCCTCCCGCCCCCGCCCCCCTAAAAGTGTCTCTGGTTCATAGTTTTTTGTTGATTTTGATTTTCATTTTCTTATAGTTATTCATTTTCCTGGTCCCTTATTTAAGTTTTCTAGATTCCTGCTATGAGTGAGACCATCCGGTATTTTTCTTTTTCTTTTTGGCTTATTTCACTGAGCATGATCCCTTCCAGCGCCATCCATGTTGCTGCAAATTGCATGTGTTTATCTTTTTTGAATGCTGAGTAATATTCCATGGTATATATGTACCACATCTTCTTGATCCAGTCATCTATTTTTGGGCATTTGGGTTGTTTCCAAAGCTTAGCTATTGTAAACAGTGCTGCTATAAACATAGGGGTGCAGGTGTTCTTTGGAATTGATGTTTCTGTGTCCTTTGGGTAAATACCTAGGAGTGGAATTGCTGGATCATATGGAAGCTCTATGTTTAGTAGGTCCAGAAATCTCCACACAGCTTTCCACAGTGGTTGGACCAGTTTGCACTCCCACCAACAGTGTAGAAGAGTTCCTTTTTCTCCACACCCTCGCCAGCATTTGTTGTTGCTAGTTTTTTTAATATGTGCCATTCTCACTGGTGTAAGATGGTATCTCATGGTAGTTTTGATTTGCATTTCCCTGATGGCAAGTGATGTTGAACATTTTTTCATATGCCTGTTGGCCATTTGCATTTCCTCTTCAGAGAAGTTTCTTTTTAGCTCTTCTGCCCATTTTTTGACTGGATTCTTTTCTTTGTTGTTGTTGAGTCTCATCAGCTCTTTGCAGATTTTTGTGATCAGTCCTTTATCATTAGTGTTGGGTGCAAAAATGTTCTCCCAGTTGGTGGGGTTTCTCTTTGTTTTTGTTACTGTCTCTTTTGCTGTGCAGAAGCTCTTTAATTTGATGTAGTCCCAGCTGTTTATCTTTGCCTTCACTATCACTGCTTTGGGTGATGTGTTTGTAAAGATGTCTTTGATGTGCAAATCACGTAGTGTTTCGCCTATATTTCCTTCTATATATTTTATGGTTTCAGGTCTTATGTCTAGTTCTTTAATCCATTTTGAGTTGATTTTTGTGTATGGTGTGAGGTAGTGGTCAAGCTTCATTCTTTTGCATGTAGCGACCCAGTTTTCCCAGCACCATTTATTGAACAAACTTTCTTTGCTCCAATGCATAGTCTTTGCTCCTTTGTCAAAGATTAGTTGACCATAAATCTGTGGGTTTATTTCTGGATTTTCTATTCGATTCCATTGGTCTGTATGTCTGTTCTTGTTCCAATACCATGCAGTTTTGATGATTATGGCTTTGTAGTATAGTTTGAAGTCTGGGAGTGTAATGCCTCCATTCCCTTCTTTTTTTTTCAGGAGAGCTTTGGCTATTCGGGGTTTTTTGTGATTCCATATGAATTTTTCTGAATATCTTTGTGCATGAAGATCTCAGAGAGATGAAGGGAATCAATTACTGTTTGCTGATTATGTTCCCCACCCCCACCCCCACCCCCACTGGAGGGAAATATAATTATTTCTTCCTATTTCATTACATACATATGTTCAGAAAATAAAGTGTTAAGCTTGCTAAATTACTTTGCTTAATTTAGGGAGAAATGCTGTGATTATTTGAGGACTGGTTGGTACTATTGTCATCTTGAAATATGTTCAGGACCATATGAGCTGAGTATTTCAACATTATCTCATGTTTCATTCTTCACTGAACTCCTAAGATTCAACTTTTTCCAGGAGCTTTAAAAGTGACACTTGCTTATGTTTATTATAAAACATTATAGTCAAAGGTAACAAAGGAATATTTAATTCTTCTTTTAAATTGTTTTGTGTGTATAAGAATTGGGGTGTAGGCCAGAGGTTTGGGGGTGAGCACACTCACCAGAGACAGAGTGGGGAGCAGAGCAGGTGGATCTACTGAAATATACTGTTAAGGGGAGCAGCAGTTGATACAGGAGAGGTCTGCTGTGCCATTGGTGGGTTAGTTCCCTGGCTGGGGATTGAACTCAGGCCCATATGGTGATAGCACTGAGACTTAACACCTAGGCCATCAGGGAGATTCTATTTCTCATTTAATAGGTGTTGACATAAGGAACTGTGTTAAGCACTTTAGGTATAAAAAAATATTTTCTTAAAGGATGACAAGAAATCCCTACTCTTGAAAAATTTAAAACTAAGGAAAGGAAGCAGACAAGAATTTCACCCATTGGCAATGCCAGGAGGCATAATACAAAGACAACAGAACAGCAGTAGGTGATGCCTATGGAATCTCTAATAAGATAGTGTCAATTCCCACTTAGAAAACACAATCCTCAGCAACAAAATGTACCACTATTCAGCCCACTGCTTAAGCCTAAACTGGTTTGTCCTTGTTTTCTGCCCTCTTTCTTGTCATCTGATCTCTGAATAAGTCTTCCTGTTTCTATACTATACATACTTTAAGCTCACCCATTACTTATGTCCCCACACACTTCCAATCACCATTCCTTCTTGCCTGAACCACATAACCACTTTTATTTGTTCTGATGCCAATCCTAATTTCTAATATACTCTCCACACTACAATGAAAATGAACATTTTTGAAACATGAAAAAGATGGTTTCTACTTAATGTTTCCAATGGCTTCCTATTGCTCTTGAAATTCCAGCTGTGTGTCTGAGCTTAGAGAAGCAGTTGTGATTGGGTTCCTGTCTGGCCGCACACACTTCTCTCTCTCCTTTTTGTTTTTGTAGAAGATGTGGTGACCTGCACAGCCGCCCTGCCAGGACTTGAGAGACTTTCCCTACAAACTCTACGTCCCAGATTCACTCTTACACAGGTGCTGGCTATGGTTTAGTTTCTACCAATTAGATCACATCAGGTTGGGAGAAAGAATTTCTGCAACATTTCTGACTCGGAGTCGAGGAAAGGTCTGCTTCTTGTTGTGGGGTTTTCCTGTGTCCTGTCCCTGACTCTGGTGTGTCCCTGCCCCTAGATGTGGTGGTCACTTGCTGACCCAATTCTACCTTTTGTTGAGAGATTGTTTCTTTACCTTTCTTAAAGAATCTTTAATTCATTGATCTTTCCCACTTAAATAAGCTAGATTCCTTCTTTCTTCATTGGGTTGATTTTCTTTGGGCTCCTTCCCATATCTCACTTCTTGATAGTTTTATTTCCTAGGCCTCCCCCGGTGGCCAGCGGTTGAGTGCTGGGCTGTGGGGCTGCCCACAGCTTCTGCAGCACCGGTTCGATCCCCAGCCACCAGCAAGGGTCCCACATGGAGCACAGACCTCTCGTGTCAAGCCTGCTGTTCCCCTCAGCAGTGTATTTTGTTGGTCTGACTGTTCTGTTCCCTGCTCTGGCTCTGGTGAATTCTCTCACCCTCCTGCGCTTCTGACTGTGCCCAGTGCTTGTATAAATAAATAAATAAGTAAATAAACAAACAAACAAACAAATAAATAAATAAATCTTAAAAAAAAGAAGTTTTAGTTCCTAAGATAAGCTTTCCTTGGTCACTCAACCTGACTTAGACACCAAATTTCTTTCATTAAATGCACTTTTTTAATTTAATAATAGCCAGCTCAAGCTGCAATGTATAAACATAGATGATAAAACATTAGATATTTGCACTATATGTGGGATCTATATGATCTTGTTTAGCATAAGTTCACCCAGTAAATGGTAAGTTCTACCACTTAGCAATACATATCTAGTAACTTGGAGAGTGCCTGGCACACATTTTTAAAAATAAATCCATGTTGCTTCTAGGGGTCATCCAACTTTTCAACCAATCCCTTCTTCTTTCCTTGCTTTTCATTAACGAAGCCTTCACTAGGGATACTGGAGGGAGGTGTCTATCCAGAGTGGCTGTGGAAGTCCCCCCACACTGTCAGAGCTGATGGGGGCCACAGAGAATAGGGGTTGGTTCTCTGTATATTTCTACCTCTCCAGTACCTACCATAGTCTGGACTTCCAGTCAATGCTAGAGAAATAAATGTTTGGTAAATCAATTAATTTCATCTTTTCTTTCTACCTGAGAGTAATACAAAGATATGTGGTCTGGAGATGACCCTTGGTTGGATATCATCAGATACACAGAGATTATCATTTTCCCTAAACCATTTTCTTTATAGCTTAAGCTGACCTATTGCTGAATTTTCTCCCATTTTATTTTTGAGGTTAGAATATATATATATATATATATATATATAAAGGATTTATTTATTTTTATTTATTTATACAAGCACTGGGTACAGTCAGAAGCGCAGGAGGGTGAGAGAATTCACCAGAGCCAGAGCGGGGAGCAGAGCAGGCAGAAGGACCGAAGTACACTGCTGAGGGGAGCAGCGGGTGGTAGGAGAGGTCTGCGCGCCATGTGGGACCCTCACTCAGTGTCTGGGGATCGAACCGGCGCTGCAGAGGCTGCGAGTAGCTTCACAACCCAGCGCTCAACCGCTGCACCACGGGGGAGGCCCAGAAATATATTTTTTTAGAAATATTTTTATTTATCTTAAATATTGAGGGAGAGAATTAAGAAGCCATTTTGGATACCAAAACTTTAAAATGTACAGAATGTTTTCTAATCAAAGCCCTCTCAAAGTCTTATTCTTAAAATGCAAACTGGTTTTGAGACCCAGGTCTAGATCTTTGTTAAAAAAAGGGAGACATAAGTGATAAATTCTTCATAATAGTGATTATATTCTTCTGTTTTTTAAAATGTTGTATTTTAGTTTTTGTTAAGATATATGTGGTATAATTGATAAAGACTCCTTTCTCTAGATAGTTTATATAAAATACAGACTTAATTAAGAAAATATTGCTTTATTTTTGGTTGCTCAGTTCAATTCCTGTTATTTATCTCACATATGGTATAAATGTGATAAAGCATTGCTGGAATAGTTTGAAATTTAAAAAGATATATATATATATATATATATATATATATATATATATATATAACTTGGATCAGGAGGCAATAATTGCTTTGTGCTATTGCATTTGTCATTACTAGTTTTTGAGATTATATTTTATTAGGCAATGTGACTAGATCAAGAATTATTTTATATTAAAAAATGTATGTTTTCTGTAACAACATATCTGCAGGTGTCTATTTCAAATCCAGAGATGATAACTGCTATTTTTTGATGTTTATGTTAATAATGTCACATATAAAATAAGATTATACCTTCATTTAAAATGTCTAATGTTTCTTTTGTTCAGCTTTTACCTTCAGGAAATTAGGGATTTGGTACTAATTTTAAAATCTTTCATAGCTAATAAAACGAAAGGTTTTTCTTTTCTTAAAGTTCAAAGCCTTTACTTAGACTAACTTCTCTAATGTTAAAAAGACCTAAGAAGAAAGAAGCTCCTGGATACAACTTTCTATAACTGTATAAAATTTTAAGACATTTTCATTTTTCTTATGAGCCAATTTTGCTCAAAGTTAAAGACAGACACACTTAAAATTGCAACACATTAAGTTCTGAGTCCCCTAAGGAAACAATCAATGCAACCTATGTCATTGAAAATCAAATTTAAGACAGAAAAATACATTTTATAGATACTCAAATTTCATATTTAAAATAGACTCTATTGGCACCCTTGGGGAAATCTATTTTTTTCTTGGTTTTTAGGGCTTGATATAAAATCATTTCCAATGTATTATATATGGAGAAGATCTCATCTTTTAGATACAGCTCACGAGTTTACACACTTTGCATGCCTAGTAAATCATCAACAGACACATAAACTTGCTGCTTTCTCAGCAATTGCTGGTCACCTGGGCTAAGAGACTGAGCACAGTTACATATTGCTGATTATTTGAACATGGCTTTGTAAACATTGTTCAATTTTCTCTTGCAGTGCTAGACATTTAAACAATTGAAATGTGTTGGGGCAGAGAAGGAGCAAGTCATAATAGTGTGTATTGTGGCTTTATTCTATTGAAACATAGCACCTTCAACACAAAAATTAATTTTGGTGTCAGGTTGGATTTAAACTTCATCTCCATGAATGAAGACTGCTCCTTATTTGATTGTTCACTCAGTTCCTAAAACAGACTTGACAAAGTAAAGTAACCATAAAAGGGGACTATTGCAAAGGGATAATTGCAAGTTTATTATTTACTTAGTAATTCTAAAAGTAGACCATCTCTCCTCACATATAAATTAGAATGATTTATTTTTAAATTAAAAGAAATTCATCAGAATAGCCATTTTTTTAAACATCTGGAAGGGGTGATATTCTGTTTCTAAATCACATACAGTGTTATAAATCAGCCTCAACAAAAACAAACAAACAAACAAACAAACCAACAAAAACAACACTGAGCTTAATCTTCTCCTTATGGTAGAAGATATTACATATGGTTGAGCTATATCTTTCAGATACTTATCCTGGGCAGGGATAGGGAGGCGGTGAGTGTGATGTAAAGAAGATTTACTTTTTTATTTTGCATTTGTAGTACATAAAATATAACTTTTTAGGTGAGAGTATCTACCCTTCTCAGGACCCGGGCGTAGGTCAGAATAAAAATAGAACTCTTTTTTTCATGTTGAAGAAATTATTTCCTTATCGAAAATTGATCTCTTATGTCCTTTCATCATTCACTTTGACTAGAACCTAATTCTTCCCCAAAATTAATTCTAAGAAATTCTTATTATTTTGCGTCTGTTGAAGAGATTTGGGGGTGAGGGGCTAGATTCCATTGCACTGTCTCATCCAGTGCTGCGGCCCTCTCTCTGTTTCCCATCACTTAAAGGGTCCATGGTAACCATGAATCTGTCTAACACTGATCACCTTATCCATTTTTCTAACTATCCCACAATTCCTTTAAGACCCTCCAAAACACATCTTTTTTTTTTTTTTAAGATTATTTATTTATACAAGCACTAGGTACAGTCAGAAGTGCAGGAGGGCGAGAGAATTCACCAGAGCCAGAGTGGGGAACAGAACAGGCAGACTGACAAAATACACTGCTGAGGGGATCAGCGGGCGCAGCAGAAGAGGGCTGCTGCGCCATGTGGGACCCTCACCGGCAGCCAGGGATAGAACAAGCGCTGCAGAGGCTGTGGGCAGCTTCGCAGTCCGGAGCTCAATAGCTGCGCCACCAGGGGAGGCCCTCCAACCCACATCTTTAAGACATGGCTACTTCTTCCTTTGCTATGTCTGCTGAATCACACCAACAAACTTCAATGCCTTTCCAATTCACCTCTCCCTTTCAGGTTTCATTAACACTCCCAGCTCTGGACAGGGATTGCATATGTTTACAATTTAAAATGTAGCAAAAATTCCCCAACATACTTTCTTCTTCAAGTCACTGCTGGCTTCCAAATACCTTACTGACAGTCTGATCTGGGTTCCCATGTGTCTTATCTTTAGTCCTTAATCTACTGTGTGTGCTCTCTCCTGCTGGAGTTTCTTCCTCCCCACCCAGTCCTTCATTCTAACGCCTCATCAGTCAATATAATGTTCCTTCTTGTATCCCTGTTTTTGTTCATGGTTACTTCCACCAGCCTTGTCTTTTTCTTGCAGCCACCAAATCGGTGCCAAGACAAATATTTCCTTGAAATTTTACATCTCTCCTGGGTCTCGCCTCCAGAAACTAAAACCTGTAAACACATGCATATTCACGAAATCTGTGCCTGATTTGTTATCACCTCCCTTTGGAAGACACAAATCTCTGGTTGGCAGTGGCTTTTTCTACTACTCCAGTGGAGAGTTGGAAGAGGCCTCTTCCAAAGTTGCTCAGAATCTCCAGGGATGAGTATGAATATGTCCTTTCCTCACTTCTGTTTCTTCATTCATAATGAGAACTATTTCCAGAAAGGACTATTGGCAAACTCTGTGAAAGTAGCATACAATTTCAATCCACACAGTATCCATGCAAGAGGGAAGCATGTCTGTGTTATTCATCACTCTAGTACAAACCTCGGCACGTATTAGATGTTCCAAAATATGTATCATTTAAGCAAATATTTACTATGTGGGTGACAGTATTATTGTTCAAAATAATCAAATGCTTTCCTGACAGTGCCCTTTGTACTAGAGGATTGTAAATACTGGTGCCCCGTGACATTAGGGTTCACCAGGGATTGAATTTCTCTCCCTACTCCCCCCAATAAAAACCATGAATGCAAGTGATTTATGCCTCACCTAGCTGTAAGTTTAACAGATAATGTATGTCTACCACTTCTTATTTTTCCCCTGTGCTGTAGGTAGAGCAATTGCCAAATATGCCTGATCCATAGGACTATATCAAGAAGTGAAGGCATATTCAGCAGAGCCACAGCAAAGAAGAAACCTTTGTTTTTGTAAGCCCTTGAGATTAGGGATTCATCTACTACTATGGCAAAACTTAGCCTTCGCTGTCGGATACAGAGAGAATCAAATATTTGAAGTAGGATTATTCTCTCCTAGTACCGGCTATTACTTCTTGAAAGAAAGACCAATCTCTTTCATTCAAGCTTGTGAATATCTTCAGTACAAAATCACTATTCCCAGAAACACAAAAAGGTTGTAAGGATAGAAAGAGAGATGAGACCTAGTTTTTTTTCCCTTTATCTTTGTTCAAATTAGGTAGCAAGAGAATTTTGAGGAACAGGGGATTACAGGATACTTTTAGATTATATAAACCTTACAAAGTGTATACTATGAACTTTTATTATGTACAATTAAAATAATAGAAATAGCAAGGAAATACATGAAAGATAAAGTGGCAACCATAAATTATTTACAAACACCGAGGAAAAACATTCTTATGAATGTATTCACTATTTTAGATCAAAGCATAAATTATTAAGTTGCTGATTTAATACCTTGACTAGTAGCCTAGAAGTTTTGTTTCTTACTCTTTTATGGAAAATTTTAGAAGATTCCAGAGCTGTAAATTAATTTAGTTCAATATTTGAATGGAAATGCATATCTCTCTGTATAATTTCATCTAGGATACCACTTGAGAAATTTATCTTTGCTTTATGTAACTTCTGTGGAAATTTTGGTTCTTAGATCTGATCCATAATTTAGCATGTGTAATTAACACACGTAATGATGTGTTAATGATCTCTTATTTATACAGCATCTAGTTTCAATGAACACAAAGTACTTTATTTACTTAATTTATTCCTTAAACATATGCATCTGAAACTAACTTTGGACTTAAATTAACTCCAGTATAACACATTTCTGTAAAAAGATTTATTTAAGAGCAAGAATAAAAAACTATGACAAGCAAATATTCTTTTGCATGACAAACTTATGTAAGGCTTTTGATTTATAATTAAGGATACTATAAAAGTATTTCCAAAATTCAATTGGTGTTCAGTAGGCTCCCCATAACAACCCAGAACCTTACATTTTTATTAACATCATAAACTTAATATACAATGAAAGGCTACTTTGCACTTGTAGCTAATTTTACATTTACCTGCCTCTAGGATTTGCTTTACTTACAGCTGCTTCTCACATTAATATTCATTACAAAGACCCCTTTTTATATTACTTGATTTGACAGAAATGCATTAGCTATGACAAATGTTTCATAATGTACTCAGACAGTACTAATGTAAGCAGAATCTATGGTAATTATTACTATTTAAATATACCAGATTATTCCTTCTGATCTTCATTTTTAAAATGGAAATAAAATCTGCAGGCACCAGAGATTAAACAAATATCTGCTTTTAATATACACTTTGTAGTAGCATCATTTCCCCATATTAAAACACCTATAATTAGAGATAGTAGTACCAAATAAATATGGTGAATCCATATATTTATTCAAAGAAAAGGAGAAAATTAAAAAGGATAAACTTTCACAAAATGAGGATCTGGCTGAATTTGTTGCATTCTGGGAATACAAGTAACACTAAATATCAGGATGTACAGACTGTAAAGACTTTGACATAAATGAGAGTTGTGGGAGGGAGTGGTAAGAGATTCACCAGAGACAGAATGGGGAGCAGAACAGGCAGAATGACTGAAATACACTGCTGAGGGGAGCAGTGGGCAAGGCAGGAGAGGTCTGCACGCCATGTGGGTTAGCTCCCTGGCTGGGGATCGAACTCATGCTGCAGTGGGTACTGATAGCTTCATAGTGCTGAGCCTTAACCCCTTGTGCCATCAGGAAGGCCCCATGTTTTAAAATATATTTTTAGCTAAGATACTTTCTCAGAAAAAGATGAAGCAGAAGTCTATTATCAGACGAACAGACATTGAAAGTGAGGCAAAGAATCCAGTGTTCTCAACTCCAAACATGGCCCTTTATGGAGCTCAATGAGAGATTCAGGTTCACAGAACAGATTATAAACATATCATATATATATACACACACACACATATACACATACCAGGTCAGTTTGTTCTGTTTGCTGGATTGTTTTTGTACAACTACAATGACTTAGAACTCATCACTTCCTTAGCTAGCCTGGTCCTTTTATAGATAGCTTTAAACTTTTAGAGAATGCTTTCTCATTGAATAGAAACCCATCTTTCCACAACTTGCTCTCACTGTCTGGTTAGCTAGCGTTTCTCTCTGAGGCCAAGTACAGCACATGAATATAGTAAGTGTTCATTATATAGTTGTTGGATATATTTGTGGGCAAATAACCCTAGCTCTTGTTTGTTTAAATCATAAACTTCATAATCTCCTTTCCAGACAATATATTTGGACACAATTCTTAATATTTTGTTCAGGTTCAGCATTCTAGTTGCTTCAGTTACTTCTCTGAGGTATGGTCTCCAGACCCTTCACCATAGTGGGTGTTTTGCCTGGAATGATTTCGTTAACTTTCTTTGAAGTGAGATGACCAGAACTAAGTGCAATGCACTAATATGGTTTGACAAAGCAGAGTAAGCAGAGTCATTAACTCTGTAAGTTTGTGTTTAGTAATTCTGAGTAGGACTCTAAAAACTCATAGGCACGAGTCATTACATGGTTGAATTGTTCAAAGTGTGTGGCCCACTCACTCCTCTAATTAGTCAGCAATTTTGTGGGGCTGACCAATGCCTGTTTACTGCTTTTATAAGTAAAGTTTTATTGGAACACAGCCATACACATTCATTTATGTAATCTATAACTGCTTTCCACTACAATGCCAGAATTGAGTCAGTATGACAGGGACGGTATGGCCTGTGATAGCTAAAATGTTTCTACCTGCCCCTTTCGAGAAAATGTCTTCTGACCCTGCTGTAAGTTGATCTTGCCCAGGATAACTTAAAGTTCAGGCCAAGATAAACAGTACCGTCAAACACCACAAACCTAGGAACCTAGGACACTGCCCCAGAGGCAAAGCTAATTTTGCCTTAGAATTCCTTTAAATAAGCATTTCCCCCAACCTCATTAGTAGAATTATCTGTGAAATTTTTTTAAAAAGGGCCAATTCCTAGATTTCAAAATAGGTAAACTAACTCCAGGGTATGGCTTTGAAATGTCCTTCATATCAGTAAACTTGTCTTAGTCCTGTTCTTCTATCTTGGTACCCTTCTGCTTATTTCTGCTTTTATTGTTGTAGTTTTGGTTGTTTGCTTCATTTTTACTTTCATATAATTTTAGACCAAGTGACAAGTTTCAAAAAATTGAGTTCTTATGTAGCTTTCACTGAGCTTCCTCCAATGGTAATATGGTAATATTTATATACCACAGCAAATTATTAAAAACAGAAATTTGAGATTGGACAGTACTTTGACTAAATTACAAATTTTATTCAGTTTTAACATGCAATCATGTTTTAATGATATATATATATATATATATATATATATAGAGAGAGAGAGAGAGAGAGAGAGGTTGTTTTAATCACCAGTCCCACTCATTCCTAAATTCTGAAAAGTACTGCACATTATAGACTGGAAAATGCTACCTGAGTGGGACAATAAAGTATGGGACCTTTTCAGATTGATTTTTCTCACTCACCGTATGCCCTTGAGGTCTCCCCAAGTTGTTGCTTACATTAATAGTTCATTCCTTTTTATTGCTGAGTACCACTCCTAATATGGATGTACCACAGTTTACTAACTTTCCTGAATGATATTTGGATTGTTTCCATTATGTGATGGATATTAACAGGACTTCTCTATAAAAATTATATCCCTTTGTGTGTGTGTGTGTGTGTGTGTGTGTGTGTGAACATACGCTTTCAATTCTTCTAGGCAAATACCCAGGAGTAAGACTGCTGAGTTATAGTATGGCAAGTTAGGTGTTTACCTTTATAAAAACTGCCAAACTTCTCAATACACCACTTTGCAGACCTCCCTGGTGGCACAAGGGATTAAGCATCGCACTATGAAGCAATCCACAGCCTCTGCAGCATGAGTTCTATCCCCGTCTGGCCAGAGAGCAAGTCACATGGCAAAGCAGACCTCTCCTGACTCGCCCACCGCTCCCATTCGCAGTGTAATTTGGTGGGTCTGCCTGTTCTGTTCCTCACTCTGTCTCTGGTGAATCCTCTCACCATCCCCATCTCTGGCCTGTACCCCTGCTCTTGTATGCATAAATAAATAAATCTTAAAAAAAAAATATATATATAGCACTTTGCCTTCTCGCCATTACTGTCTGTGTTCCAGTTGATCTGCATCTGTATCAGCACTTAGTGTGGTTAACATCTGTCATTTTTAAGCCATTCTACCAGGTGGGTAGTGGTATTTTTGAGTTTCCCTAATAGTAAATCGTCCTGGGTATTGCTCTATGTGCTTATGTACATTTCATGCTCTCCTTGGTGAACTCTCTGCTCAAGTTTTTGCCGATTTTCTAACTAGAATATTTGCCTTCTTACTCTTAACGTGATATTCTGGATATAATATCTTTGTCAGATATATGAATTGAAAATATTTTTAGACTGAGATGGTCTGTCATAGAGCAGAAGTGGTAATTTTGGTGAAGTTGAACTTTAAAAGTTTTTTTTTTTCTTTTATGGATCATATTTTTGGTGTCATCCTTTATCATTCAGAGTTCAAACAGGGATGAGAAACTATCCAGTAATTTGAACATGGAAAGTTCAATATTAACTACAACAGGAGATTGCTTAATGATGATCATTTGGTAAGAAGTAAATAAATCTCTAAACAATCTCTCAGGGCAGACATGAGCATAGAGAGGCTGCCAAGGAGTCTTACTGATGGAACATACTGGAAATCCACACTCTAGAGTACTAGGGAAAGCTGTTTATGGGGTAGCATTGAACTGAAAGAACAAAACTAAAGATCAGCCACAGGGGTGTGCTGGGAGAAGTCGCTGGCCTGTGGGTACCTCCGTTACCACGCACCACACAAGGGTCTCTGGGGAGAAGCTGCCCAGGCTGCAGGGGTATGGCCAGTGAGTACCAGGGACCAAGAAGAAAGACCCTTTCTTCCGCCATGTCTCTCTAGTGCCCTCTGCTGACAAAGCCTCCTAATAGTGAGAGACAGAGGAAGGTAGGGATGGCCAACAGGTCCTGACCCACAGTTTTCACAGTGCTGAGTGCAGACGGCCAGCAAGACACTTGCCCCCAGTTTCTAAAGTGTCCAGTTGGGAGAAGAGGTGTGACTCCTTGGTGCCCTTCAACTGTGTAGAGTCACAAAGCCTTCGTCCTACAGTGCCACCTTCTTCCAAGTCTAGCACAGCCTACATAGAGCATGATTTTCTGGGGGCTGTTGTGTTTGTCACTACGAGTACCCTCAAGCGGCAGGTGCTCACATGCCTAGACTGGTATATGTAGAAGGTAAAACAAAAGCAATGCAAACAAACAAACAAACAAAAAACACAAACCAAAAGAGCAGAGAAATTCCCACTGAGTTCTCTTTTATGTCCTGAGAGCACTGCTTTGTACTGTTTCATCTAATAGTTGGTTTATATATATTTGTCCAGGGTTTATAGTTTTAATCAGCAAGAGGATAGAGTGGAATGAGCTTACTCCATCTTTTCTGGTATCAGAAACTCCCCACGTGTTAGGTTTAAATAGATTCATTTCCTTGAACAGACACTAGGCTTGTTCCACATGTAGGTGTTTCTGAGCCACAGTGTTGATGTGATAGGCGACTCAGGGAGATTCCTTTTAAAAATTGCTGATCCCAATCCACAATCTACCCTGTTTGCTAAAGCTAGAGATGGGCCATAATGTGGGCGCAGTGAAGAAGCACTCATAGTACTATGATGAGCAATAATCTTCTAAGTACTGGAGCTGGCCTGAGGAAAGAGGTTGAATTGTCCTGAACTGCCAGTTGATGGTGGCAACTGTACATTTGCTATATTTTATCCCAACCTTTATGGTATGTCAAAGGTCTTCAAATGCCTTGGCATTCTGACCAGACTACCATTTTTGACATTGCTAATTATCCATTTCCTTCCTGGAGTTTTGTTCTTATAGAGGACATCTGTTTAATCTTCTTCCCCTCATTTCCCCCCATTTACAAGGATCACATCAAACCCACCCCTGCTTTAAAATTAGCATATGTGATAGCAATAATGATAACAATGATAAGAGCAACAGTAACTTTACTACCATTTCAGAATACCTACTATGTGCTGGCATTATAAATGCCTTAGCTGCATTATTGATCCTCCCCACTCTACAATTTATTATTTGACAGGTGAAAAAAGTAAAATGGTATAGCAGAGATTTGAAAAAGACGGATTTCAAATCTCGCCTGTTTTTCCCAATGCTTTGCTTCTTACCCTTTCCTACACCTGTATCACTCCCTTTTCCTGTGCTGTTAGGCATAAATCATGGAATTTCTATTTTATTTTTATCCACTGAGCAAGACTGAATGTCCCCTGAAGGCAGTGAATTGTTAGGTCTGAAGATGCCTCCCTTAGACAGTATCCTGTCTTAGACAGAGGAAATGCTGATTTACAGAGCTACTAATTTAGAGACTATTTCTTTCTGGAAACTGACTTAGCAGACAGATTAAAAGAATTTATCTAGAGGGTCACAAATCCAGCCAATGACCAGTTGAGTGGAAAGAATGATCAGTGAATGAATAATGAGGTTAATCTGACTGCTGATCAAAATTTGAGCATGCATGCAAATCAGTAGCCAACTTGAGCTGAGGTATCTCTGTATGCATTAATTTATAGCACCCTATGAAGAAATGGAGCAAGGTGTCATAAATGCAACCACGAGCCTTTCAAACACACACATTTCAGCGACACATATTTGACAATGATACCTGATAAAGGCTCACATCCGTCATGCCACAGCCTCCCATCCTGATTACAAAGTACATGCTGTCCATTTCTCTGAACATGATGACACATTATCAAAAGATGATAAATGTCCTCACAAACAAGTAGGGCTAAAAAAAAATGCCTGCAATATTTCTCTGTGGTTTTGCAACAACAAACATCTTGACTGGGTTGCCTATCTGCAGGGGAGTAAATAGCATAAGGCTTTAAGTCTCAGGGAAGCTCAAATGTAAAGAGCTAAAATCCCAGGATCCAGACTTTGGAATAGACACTAAATCACATATTGTATAACCACAAATCAGAGCTGGAACTTCTCCAAAACATTCCTAACAGCTAGTCACACAGCATTCACAAAATTCCTCCACAATCAAGAAAGTCTCAGGAGTGATTTATTTAGTAGAAAGTATTTGCTCATTCATTCTTTCAATTGTTTGATGAATATTTGCATCACACTTTTTTTTTTTAAATGAACTAAGACTATTCAAGGAACAAGAAAAATAGCCATGAATGAGCAGAACTATTCCTGCTGTCAAGGAATGTCTATTTTACTGAAGATGGCAGATGTAGATGTTCTACAAAGTGCATACAAAATCAAATGTTTGGGCCTCCCCGGTGGTGCAGCAGGTTGAGCGCGGTGCTGTGAAGCTGTCCGCAGCCTCTGCAGCAAGGGTTCGATTCCCAGCCTGCCAGGGAGGAACCCACATGGCGCGGCAGACCTCTCCTGTCAGGCCCACTGCTCCCCTCAGCAGTATCTTCACTCCATTTGCCTGTTTTGCTCCCCCTCTCTCTGGTGAATTCTCTTACCCTCCCGTGCCTCTGACCTGTACCCCAGTTCTTGTATAAATAAATAAATCTTAAAAAAAGAAATAAAATGTTTACAAGTGCAACGATTAGTCCAAAATGTGATGTTGAAAGTAAGTTCTTCCTTTTACTGAACGTAGTGAGTCCACCTATACTTTTCTCCAATTAGCCCTGGTTGTGTACATCACACAGAACAGGGCTTTCCATTCTTCTACATGGTGACACAGCAGATATTTGAGGACAGCTAATATTTTCCCCTGAAAACTTCTCCAGACAATTGCCTACAGAAATTTTTTAAACTCGTTCACATTTGAAGAAGACTGTGGCACTTCTTTGTCACTCTGCTCCTACATGCTAGGATTTTGCTCTGTAAATGCAATGGTTCATAATCTATCATTTTGCCCAGAATATCACTTGTTACAATTAATTATAGGCCCTAATATCAATGCAAAAGGGGCTTGAAATGGAGGGATATATATGGATATTTAATGAGCACCGACTCCTGAAATTTCCAAATTTTACATTATGACATTAGATCTAATAAAACTCTCACCTTCCTCATTGTCAAGACTATGCCTTTACTAATACTTCCAAATGTAATCACAC
Source organism: Talpa europaea (assembly GCF_964194135.1). Classification (NCBI taxonomy): domain Eukaryota; kingdom Metazoa; phylum Chordata; class Mammalia; order Eulipotyphla; family Talpidae; genus Talpa; species Talpa europaea. The sequence continues at coordinate 89,223,079 of NC_140078.1, read as the reverse complement.
ACATATACACCATATAATATATGCACACACAACAGTGCTTTTATAGTAATGAAAGGCAGAAAACTTGATTGGGGAAAGAGAATCAAATAATATTCTTCCTGAAAATTTAACACTGATAGCTGACTCACAATCTTATGTTGCAGAGGTACCATCCTTACTGCTTATGGGCAGGCTTCTATAGCCAGATTTGATGGAGTTTTATCTAGGTTCTGTCATTACCAGCAGTAGGATTATGAGGAATTACATGACCTCTCTTATCCTTAACATCTTCATTCACAAAATGAAGTAAGTCAGAACCTTCACAGAGCTACTGTATGAATTAATAAGTAATCTATTTAGAATATTAGACTCACAGTAATGCTATAGATATGTAAGCTCACAGTAAGTGCTATTACTGTGTAAGCTATTGCTACTTTTACAATCAGATGTGCAATGAAAATGCATTTTCTTTACATGCTAAAATCAAATTCATTTTCTTTAAGAGCTTCCACCATGCTAAGTTGGAAGAGGGTGGGAAGATGTACTTTTACTTTAAAATATATCATCTCGATCTCTCCAAGTTGGACTGTCATTTGGATTTTATTATTTAACTCCATGGCACGGGGAAAATTTTATGTCTCTTTCCCGCTTGTGTTTGATCTAGCTCTTCCTCTTCCTTTCCATGAACTTTGGGAGGATCATAATTGCTCATAAAATTTGTTTTATACCTCCTGGAAGTCAAGGCAAAAAAGGGAAATGCAAACTTCAGTTATGCCAAAAGAGAAAGCATGCCAGTTCCACAAGGTGCTAATATCAATTTAGCTTTTCTGGTTCCCGCATGTCTGCCTCCCTAGAACTGAATCTTCTACCACACTACCAGAAGGCAAAACTCTGAATCATATTCTGGGGCATTTGACTCATTAGTAGAATTCAACTATAACCTTCTGATCATCCTGGTTCTCAACCTTCAGTCCAGCCAATCTCAAGACTCTAGAAATAGGTCGGAAATGACATTAAGGAGATTGCAGTTGGAATAGACTGGGGCCCACTGGGCAGCTTGCTCCTCGAGTCTTGGCTGTTTTCTCAGACCAGGGTTTTCAGAGCATGAATAAATCCAGTCAGCTTCAGCTCTCTGGGAGGAAAGTTTCTGTATTTATTTGTTTAATCTCTCCAAAGCAGTCCAAAAGCATTACCTGAAGGTAGAACTTAGAATTGAATTTCTAGTCCCAGAGGACACCGCTGCTGCTGCTGGAGTCAGCCTAACGCCCTAGCCTGTAACAAGCACATTTGCAGTTCGAGTCTATTAATAACTGATGGAAGCTCACCACTTAAAAGCTAAAGAATGCTATTTAATGCTCTCTTTTGCTTTTAATGGACTAAAACCTGTTAAAATTCTGCTAAATAATAAGGCGAATTTTTCTTGCAGTTGATAGAGAAACAGGAATGAAAACAAGTGTGCAGCAAGCACACACGCACACACACCCACACACACACCCACACCCACCCCTGAGAGATTAATTTCCAGAGGCTCTACCAAAAGCAGCAGGAATGCAGCAAATCAAGGGGTTAGAGGGTCCAACGAGCCCCACAGAAAGGCTAAAGATTAATCTTGAGATGTTTCACTCAGATAGAACTTCAATGATTACATTATCAACTTTTCCTGGGGCTATTAAATCAGCAGAGCAAAAAATAGGCACATTTGGTCCACAGACTGAGAGCTGGTACAGCTGAGAGAGGATGGAAATGGCACAGCAGATGTCTTGGGGCCCTCGTATCAAGGTGCACGCTCAGAAGGGCTCTTCCGGGGGCTCTAATGCAGAGAATGGCTTATTGAGTGCAAAAATGAAAGAAGTTAGGGGACAGAGTTTTAAAGACTTTCCTCATTCTTTAAGTTCCCAGATGGGCTATTCTATCTATTTTTGGATTCATGATGTCAAACCAAACCATCGATCCAGTCATTTCAGCAAGATTTTTGCTTCTGTGACACCTGTCGGGAGTCAGCTTCACAGACCACACCGACCTCTTGCTTTCCAGGTGGACAATCTCTGTCTTGCGCTGTCCTTGACCTGCAGTGGGTTCCAGGCCCCAGGAGACTGTAAGCCTCTGAGTCGGGCACCAAGATAAGGCCTGGTGTCAAGGGCCCCTCATTCTTCTGGTTATGGAGGCCTCTTTCTGATTGCCTTTCCTGTTTGTCTGGATTTGGATTCACAACACTTCCTTGAGAATTTGAGGCTATCCACTTATTCTTTATATATAGGCCTTAAATCCTTTTGCTTCAATGCATGGTTCTGGAACTTTGAATCTTATAGTAACTTGGATTTGACTTCTGCTTGCCTGAGCCACTATGAACAGTACATCTTTCCTCTTACTGTTTCAAATTCCCCCCTTACTCTTCAAATCTGTTGCCCTATTTTTTTCCATTGCTGTTGTTTAGAATAGAACAGAACAGAATAGGAATACCATTATGGCATATTTTATTTTACAAAATGGTCATAGAATAGCTCCAATTTCACATTGTGACTTTGTCAGTAGGTCATCACTGGGTGGGTGCAGGTATGGAGGTGAGGTTATAAAAAGAAACAGAGGTCAACCAGCTTATATTTTTGGAATCAGGTGCCATGTTGTGAAGAGCCCAGATCAAGAGAGGCCTCAGTTGAAGCTCCAGCAGGCAGCCCTACCTGAGGAGCCAGTCAACACGTAGCATCCACAGACTGATGAATGAGTGAAGAAGACTTCCAAGTGCCTCCAACAAAAGCTGTCATTGGACTGTAACTACACAGGACAGCAGTCTCCTCCGCCACCCACACCCAAACTATTCACTTGACCTCAAAATCATGTGCAATATTAAAAACACAATGCTAGTAACACAATGCTACTACTCAGACACATGAGATACTACTAATAAATAACTGTTGTTTTATTCCATAACAGGTTTGAAGAGGTCTGTTTTCCACACAAAGTTAACTAGAACAACTATTAAATAGCCACATATTTTGAAGCACCTGGATCACAGATTCCCAAAGTGGTATAAGCGAAATCTAACCTGCCACATGTGTTAGGAAATAAAGTATTGCTGGAATACAGTTCATCTGTTTACATATTGCCAGCGGCTGCTTTCATGCCACAAAGTCCTATCTGAGTCGTGAGAAACATGACAGGGCACACAGCAGCTAAAACATTTAATACCTGGTGCATTAGAAAAGTTTTTTGAATTCTGATCTAGACCAATAACTGACTTTTTTTTTTAACTTTTGTAAGTAGTACATGTTTCCTATTTTGCAACCTAATATACTTGTATCCTATGCAATTATGCAAAGTTTTAATTTGCATACTAAAGATAAAGCTATATGTACACACTCATGCATTTTAGTAAAGCATTCATTAATTAAAACACACCGTAAATGTTCTAGGGAGCCATATATGTGGTTTTATTAATGTTAATGTTGACTTGAGCAGGTGTTGAGGTACCCAAAGTAAATATGCTCATTGATCAAACTGGAGTGACACAGTATAGTAAAATGTTTTACCTTTTTTCTGGAATAGGAAAATAACTGATAAACTCTTAAATTCAGAAGATTACATTGGGTGGGGTTTAGGTGACAATAAAACAAAGCATTTTTCAACTATCTAAGTAAGGACAAATATCCTGAAAAACCAACTTTTAAATTGCATTAACCTAATGGCAAAATAAACAGATTGAACAGGTTTGCTTTATGGATTGTGAATGAGGCTTACGTAAATAAATAACTTTGTCAATCAAGCCCCACTTGACTTCTTTCCTTCATTACTCAGCGTTATAAAAAATTAAACTTCTCCAGAATATCACTTAATAAGACTATCTTACTTTCCTATGTTAATTTCAAGTTGGATAGAAGGTGTTACTTGGACTGAAATACTCAATGGATTTGACGACCACAACAAATAACTCATTCTATCACTGTTCTAACCAAAGCAATTATGTCATTGGTTCCTAACCCATCCTCTGGGTAGAAAATTGGATTATTTCAAAGTAAGAAATAGTTTTTCACCTACTGCTTAAAAAATTCCTTTAAGATCCATTCCATATTTAGGATGATGAGTGCTTTCTCCTAGGACACAAAAGTTAACACATACTAGTACCTGGAAATAACTAAGAGACAGATACTACGTCACTAACATAATTTTCTGTTAGGATTACTCAAGATGGTTTCTCTTTTTTTTTTTTTTTTTTGCCAAAGCCTCTTATACTCCTAAGCTTCTGTTGTAAATATCCATCTTCACATATCAGACCTTGAACCTTCAAAAGGTTCAAATATTTGGCAAATGAGAGATTTATGAGATGTTTCTACTAAAGGGAAATAACTATTATTCTGTCCCAATTCTGATATAGTCTCTGCAAAGCAAACTCTTAAAAATGAGGCTGTCAACTTAGAAATAACTCTTCACCTTTAAATTTTTTTTCTTTATGAGTATAAAAAGCAATAATCTACACTATAATACATTAAAAATTAAAAGCTATATAAATAAAAACTATACTGATTTTTCTGTTGAGGAAATTTCTAAGTTTATATAAGGGAAGAGTATGACCTCAAGCTCTAGATTATTTTTAATTATCACTACATGCTGATCTAAAATATCTTTGTAATATAGGAGAAAGCTTATATTTTTATATTTTTAACCAATCCTTTCCAGGTTACTGGATTTTCAGTTATCAAAATTACTGTACAAAATACCACTTTAGTTGCCTGAAAGAATTAAAAAATTTTCCAAGTGGCAATTCCTAGAAGATAATACATATCTTGTGAGAATTTAATACCTTCCAATGTAGGTAATCTTATATCTCTATTTGATAATTTTGTATATTCATTTAGTGTTAGTAAAATTAACGCTTGTCTGCAAAAAATGTAAAATTTTTCTTTTGTACTTAAGATCAGAGTTTTGTTTTCACAGAGAGATAGCATCACATAGATAGCATCACAAAATTAAACATAAACAGCAAAAGCAAGATTGACATGGTTTCACATCAACTCCTAAATTATGTACTATAAATTTTAAATATATCAAAAATGATACTTTCTAATATATGTGAAGTTTTACTGTCTGGCAAAACAATAAGAATAGAAGCATAGTTAACAAAATGCCGGCCAACAAAAATCTTCAGCCCTTAATCCTATCTTCTCTTCCCAGCTTCCTAGCAGGTGAAAAGCACAATAATAGTGTAAAGAGCAAATATGGGCAGATACATACATTTGAACCTTTTGAAGGTCCAAGGTCTGATATGTAAAGGTGAATATTTACAGCAGCAGCTCAGGGGTGTCAGAGGATTTTGCAAAAAAAAAAAAAAAAAAAAAAAAAAGAGGAACCGTCTTCAGTAATCCTAACAGACATGGTGATATCAATTAGTGACCCAAATTGGGGTTCTGTTAATAGGATTATGGGAGGATTAAGTGTTGACTGCCTAAGCAGAAACAGCAAGGCTACAGGGATCAGTAGTAGGTTCACATCCTAGCTCTGCCTCTCATAAATTTGTTGACCTGAATCAAATTGTTTAACTCAGAACCTGGATTCTTTACCTGCAAACTAAGAATGTCTAGCTCTAAGTGTGAGGTCTCACAGGCATGCACGCAGAATTTCTAAACCACTTTGTTTTGCCTTTTCTTCTTTGTCACCTCTGTGAAAGTGAGTCACTAAATGACAGGAGCTACATTTAAAGACTAACAAATACTTAATATTAGTTAAATGCTGGATAAAGGAAACATTTTATCAAAGGAGTTATTTTATTTTGTTTTGTTTTTTATTTTTTATTATTTTATATATTTTTATATCATTTTTCATTTTTGCACAATGTATACATTTTCATCTTGGTTTTAGTTCTCATACAACGGAATAGTACTCAGCAATCAAAAAAGATAAATTCATACAATTTATAGCAACATGGATGGAGCTGGAAGGGATCATGCTCAGCGAAATCAGCCAGAAAGAAAAAGAAAAATACTAGATGGTCTCACTCATAGCAGGAATCTAGAAAACCTAAATAAGGGACCAGGAAAAAAGACTAATTATTATAAAGTAAAAATCAAAATCAACAAAGGAGTTATTTTAGGACTGAATACCCTTGACATTAAATTTGCACATGCTGGTTAGCAACAGTTGTATCTTCCTCTACCTTCTTTGCATTCAAGGGTCATTCCAATTGCCCCAGAAATTCACAGAACTGTATCATGCTGTTTCCTATTTTGATTAATATTTTTTTTGTTTATTTCTTGTTTCTTCAACCAGATTGAAGACATGTCAAGGGTTGAATTCCTATTTTGCATCTTATGTTACAGCAAAGTATCACATATTGATATTATAAAATACTTGTGGGTGAGTGTGTGGATATGAAAGAATGGTGAGTAAAAGAACAAATAAATAATATAAAGTTCTTGAGTCAGATTCTAAAATCTCTGACCATTTCAGAGAAGACTGGGAGAGTTTTCTTTACCACAAGTTCTTCTTTCTGGGTAACATGAAAAAAACACATTATTACTTTCCCCCCCCTGGATTTGCTTAATTATACTTAATTTTACTTAACATGAAAACATACATTATTGCTTAACCCCACCCCCACCCCTTGGTTTTACTTAATTCTACTAGAGAGATAGCAGGGAAACAGAAGGTCCAAATGGGTCAGTATCTCAGTATCTTTACACATTCAGCATCTTGACCTTCACCTTGGAGTTTGGCCAGACACTAACTGCTAGTCAGAGAGTGATTAATTTGTGTAATCACCTAAGTGTGAAATGTTCTCAAAGCTGCCTCCAAACTGAGTCATAAAAGCAAAGCAAACTTTAGTAAAGTGGTCCCCAGGGTAAAGGAAGGTTCCAGGTTCCCTGTCCCACCCAAGGAAGGGAGGATCTTAGCAGGGAGGAGGAGAAGCTGGAGAAGGAAGCAAGAAGGATGGAGAGCAAGAAGGAGACCTGGAAGAGGGACATGGAGCAGAGAGAGATGCGAAGAAACTGTGCTTGCTTCTAGGCCTTAGACTCATACCAGGGACTTGGGGGACATGAAAGGAGACACTTGAAACGTATGTGAGTTAGAGACCCGTGGGGAGGTTAACAATTGCAGCTTTTATCTTGATTTTGATTATGCTCTTTTCCTTCCACACTTGCCTGGCCCCTTTGTCTTTTTCCAACAGGTCCCCACCAGAAGGTGCCTTAGACTTGTGGCAAGCTTTTGGCCTCAGCAGTCCTGCTTTGGGCCAAAACCTGTTTGCCTGGGCATTTACCCATGAGGTGAGGGGTAACATTGGATGTGTCATTTGAAAACTATTTTATCTATTCTTTCCCTCTTCTCTTTATTGCACACTATTTCTATTAAAGTTCCTTTCCATTAAAGTTTTTATGTGCTAGAGCATGTTTTGTCTTGATGTGGCTGTGGTGGATGGCAGATTAATTTAAAGTGAGCAGGTTTGGAGGTCCTGGGCTACCCCTGTCCCTGCCAGGTAACAAAACCACAGCACTGACTACACCAGGCCAGTGGTACAAACGCCACCCCACAGAGTTCGATATGTCCTCTGCCCTCAAATTTAACCCAATGCCAATGTGACAATTTGAAGTTAGTAGTAACTCAATCTGACTCAATAGAGCTTTTAAAAATGTTCTTAATTCTCATTAGAAACTGAAGTAGCACAGTAATTTAATGATGAATCTGAATGCAATTATCATAATTAAAATAGCAACTTAATTTTATGCTGTCTCTGGGAAATACTCAACCCAAGGGTTACACATTCAAATTCTGAGTTACACTGGTTAATGTTTTTGATTTGTATTATAAAGTAGATAAATGTAATAGAATTCAAGTAGTAAAACTAATTGACTCTATGCATTCCAAGTGTTATTATGTATTTTGGAGTGTGTTAGTTTTTAGTGCTAAAAGAATTCTTGGACAATCTTCCTGAGAATAGAATAGACACAGCATTGTTTATTGACATTCTTAATGTTTACTTAAGTAATTTCTAATCACTAGATAAAGACATATGGGATAAAGGCATGTGCTCCACCAAAGAAGTAAACATTTCATAGGTTAATATGTAGGGAGCTACATGATTTCAGTTGGTTCTAGGACAGAGCTTGCATGGAAGCTGGAGTTAGCTGGGCAATGTGTGAACATTTTTGTAAGAGTTTGTGTGCACCCATGTACATTTGTGCCAGGACATAGTATGTGCATCCTCTGTGTATCAACGTGATTCACGAGATGGAGTGAGGGATAAGTATTTTTCCTAGCAAAAGAATGGATAAAACTTGCTCTCAATTCTCAAGTGATGTTGTTGGGCAAATGTTAAATAGAGACAAGGAAAACTGCCAGTTATGGTAAGCAAGGGCTGGATCACAAAAAAAATTCTCAGGCCATGTTTAAGGTTTGGAATTCACACACTGTAAATGCAAGTGTAGTTCTTAATTTAAATAGCTGTTTCTGCTTGTTTTACTAAGAATTCAATAGAATTTTCCTATCTCCTGACTGCAAGAAAGGGGCTATTTAACATATTTTGTTTCACACTTCATTTCTATCACTAATAGATATCAAAACCTTCACTTTTCTACTTTGGAGCGAGTTCTCTGAAGGTCCACATGTTTTTACAAATGTTCATTTCCCATTCTGTCATACCCGATTGTTGTTCAACAATTTTGTTAAATTTTAGATTTCTAACTTTAAGAATCATTATTTTGCAACTGAAATATCTCATCATGATATAAGCCTGTATCTACTCAACTCCCAAGAACAGCATAAGAAATAGGGGAAAAACTGACTGAGTTAAGCAATGTGCTTATACAAACACACATACACCCAGATGTTTCCAAAAGTGTGGCATCTAAAGGCAAAGGAATTGGAAGCTTTAATTTAATTTTAAAAGTTCTTCCAGATGTCTGGTATTTCTTAGATACTGGTTAGGTGTTTAGCTTATCATTTACTTTTTATAGATATGATATTTCTTTAAAGAAAAACTGTTACCTGCATAAGATATGTACACACATACCTACCTACACACACACACACACACACACACACACACAGGGGTATGATTCCTTTAGACTATAAGATAAAATTATGCACTAACTTGTCGGTTTAGCCTTAATTCCCTTGTTATCTTACACACCATACAATAGCACCTGAACAAAGCTAAATGGCAGGTCCCTTAGGAAGCTTAGGCCCTTCCTGCTTTCTTATTTATTATATAAACCAGAGACACACTACAGGGCAGGCGGGAGAAGGGAGTAGGATCAAAACAAGGATGGTGGGAATTGTACGGGGACTATAACCAAGATGAAAATGCATATATTGTGCAAAAATGAAAAATGATGTAAAAAATACACAAAATTAAAAAAAAACAAAAATAATAAAAAAGTTAAAAAAAAAAAGAAAGAAAACAACCTACTCTTGTCTAGGAAAAGAATTCCTGGTGAAATTTCTCTGTGCTTCAAGGAATGGGTTTATGCGATATATTTAGGCCCAACTTTATCAGTCTAAGAGAACCAGCAAAATGGCAGCCGTCTGATTATCTCATGCACAAACAGAACAGGATAAAATATTTTTTTCTATTTCCATGTCACCATAATATACAATTTGTCATCATAGTTTCACATATAAAGATCCTTGAAAGCACAATATTTAAATAACCACTTTTTTTTTTTCCTTCTGACTTTCCCTTCCCTTTTTCAGTCTCACCACAGATGTGTTATCGGCACACTCTGCTAACACTTATCAAACATCTTGAGAAGGGAACACTTGATAAAGCCTCTTTGACCAATCTGAAGCATGTCAGGAGCCAGTGCTAAGAAAAGGAAAAGTACTTTAGGCATAAATGGTCTCACAATGGTGCTTCAACTGCTGTGCCTGATGCATGCAACACAGTCCTTTATCATATAGCAAAGGTCCCAGGGAGGCTTTGTTCAGGAGAATGAGTCAAAGAAAACAAGATCCCAGAAGGCAGCACATTGTACCCGAAGGGGCATCTGCATACACCTGCACCTGAGCTGTAAGTGCTGCTGGTAACATATCCCTTTCCAATGACTTTATGTTGCCTTTTAAACTTTAAAAACCAAGCTATGGATTTCAAAGCCACAAAAGCACTTGTTTCTCTTTTTATGAAAAATGTGCAATGCTGATTTTGAAGACCTGGTATAGAGGGATATTTAAGAAAAAGGTGTTAAAGACACAATTTTTCATGTAAATGAATGTGTGTAATATCTGCCATACTATATCATACATATAAATCTATGATATAATATCAAGACACATGACTTCCTGATGTCAAGCCCAGTTTGTATTTTATTATAAATTTAACACTTAGGATATCTGTCTAAAATCTACTTCAAGAAAAGGAAACATTTCCTAACTCCCTAAATAAACAGAAACAAAGCTAGTTCCCATTTGTCCACTGAAAACTCTGTGTCTCTTTCCTATGACATCTGGATTGGTTTTGACTTTATAGCTATGCATTTACAGCCTTCCGTTCATTATTCTTAGGATTTAACTTCTGCCTGAATCAAAAGAGAAAAAAAGGTGTGTGCTCAGCTTTGCCCGGCAATGGGTCTGATATAAATAGACTGCAGATAGTAATGTTCAGAAAGGAAAGAACCCAGATATTGTGACCCTACACTTGACTGATGTCCCCAAAGAGGCATTATTTGCTGGTGTTTTTGTTTTCAGTCACTGCCCATCACTTCACATCTGATCTCCTCTTTATCGTAGAAAAGTCTCTTTTTCCTTCAAAGTCTCTGAACAAATAGTGTGAGTTTCAAGAAACAGCACTTTTAATCCAGAATAAGTAAATGTTCCCTTGTACATACAGACTCACTCAATAACAGCTTTAAAAGCATTTTACTCTTGGCACCTTTGAGTCAAATGAGTACAGCGTTCCTGGATTGTAATATTGAATTTAGAAAAAAGAAGAAGAGCTGGGGAAATGGATACAAAGAAGACTGAATCATGAGTGGTAAGTGCTAACAAATTGTAAGGTAGTATCTTTGTATTATGAATAATTTGCAATTCACTCAGACTCAAAAAAGAGAATTATGCAATAGAGCCAGTGAGAAAGGTTCTCAGATCTTGCTGATTACTTGACTAATGTAAATCTATCTATTCAATACACTAATTAACTCCTTATTGATAGTCACCGAAGTGACATCAGGAATATCATGTACTCTTTACCTGCGCAATTAGAGAATCTCAAAACAAACACGATTTAGGGGTTAAACTTCAGGATCCTTATGTAAACTTGCAACTATGAAATGTGATGAACAAGACCTCAGAATTCCTTAGTTTTACGAGAATCACTGTTCTTTCATGGGAACATCTATTCCCAAATGCAAGTATCTAAAGCTTTGTTATGCTTCTATTCAAGAAAAAATGTATATAACTATTGCTTCAAATTTTAAAACTACTTATTTTTTTTATATGAAAGGGTAAAAAATATGTGTATGTGTGCTCAGCTTTGCCTGGCAATGGGTCTGATATAAACAGCAGACAGAATGTTCTGTAAGAAAGAAACAGATTATTATGTATTCTCAATGAACCTGTCACCTAGCAATAATAGGAAAAGATAAAGATATAAAAAAATTATACTTTTAGCCAGATATGATAGGGAAGTTTAGAAAAGATGGGGTTGCTGGGGACTTCATAGGCTGGAGAAAGAATATAAAAGTGATATATTCTCAAGGGAGAAGTTTAAAAGACAGTGGAAAAACAAGGTGTTCTCTGAGTGTATAATATTGCAGATGAGCAAGACAAAAGAAATTTGGAAAGGTAGGTTGTGAGCAAATCACTGAAAGCCACGAGGTCCAGCAAAAAGACACAGAACAGGTTTCTGAATGGGACGATACTGTGATCTCTGAGCTGGGGGCATAAGCAGAAGGGAGGCTGTGATTCTCAAGGAGCAAGGAGGGAGGCAGGGAGACGGCAGGTAGAGAAGGGTAAGTGTATGGTCAGCACATGCCTCGGAGGTCAGCATCTGGGTAGTAACCATATATGAAAGAGAGAAAAACATTTTCTGGGAATCCAATGAAACAGATTCCAACAATGGAACTATGGACATGGCAAGATGAAACAATGACAGCTGGAAGGTTTACAGCCTGTGCACTTCAGGACCAAGAATAAATCCAGAAAAGACAGAATGGAGAGAAAATTGGGAATGATGGTCAAAATGAGGTCTATTTAACTGTTTTGAACCTATACAACTGGTGCTGACAAACTCTTCAAGGGAGTGATGAAAAAGCCATATAAAATCAGGTCAGGTTTCAGCAGAGGAACAAGGCTGGTGACCTGGAACATTGAGACACACAAAGCAAAAGTAAGAGCTGAAGCCATGGTGGAAGTCTGTCATATTGCTCAACATTTGTTTTTCTGTCCCTGGAAGAATATTCTTCCCTGCCCATTATAGTCACACTTGACCACGTAACTTGCCAATGAAAAGTGAGAGTTATGTGTCACTGCCTTTAAAAAGTTTTAATAGGCTTTTGATTCATGATTATCTTTTTTCTCTCTGACATAGGCTTGGCAATGGCCAGCTAGGGACTGCTCCCTTAAGGTGGCTCTAGAGTTAAACTAACATGGCAAATAAAAGCACAGCTGATATATCGTGTGATTAGTTGTAAAAGCCACTGAGATTTGGAGGTGGTTTATGCCTGCATTTCCTAGTCTACACAGTAGACTGTGGAATGTATAAGACTGTGCAAAAAAAGGGAAGAAAAAATATCAGAGGATCACCTAGCATGCATGGGAATTAAACTGGTAATTCTGAATTTGTCATTTTCTAGGAAAAAAAGGTCAACCGAGTTACATTTGTCAAGTAAATTTTAGTATAATTTCTTAATTTGTGCCATTGCTCTTTCTCTATACAAAAAGTTCATTAAAAAAATGTCAGATCATCTGCAGGAATGTTTGTCCTATGACATATTCTGTAATGTACTGCAACCACTCTCATAGGCCAAACATTTACTGTGTCCAGGATATTATTTTTGACTGCAAATTTTGTTTTGTATTAATTCACCAAATTAATAATCTTCATTAGATCACAAGAATTACATTATGATTTCACATTAGGGAGTGCCTTTTTTGCTTTGACACAGGGGTGCCAGGACTTGTGCGGCAGTAGTTGGTTAATCACCGAATACCATTGTTTTACTCATGATTCCAGCCTGTAGACTGACAAAATTAATGAAAAGAAATATCCAAGATCACACAGTTAGTGAATAAGAGCTTACTCCAAAGATTATCCAGACATATTTGTTAACCCAAGGCAGCAATTAAAACCCATCATACATGACTTAGAAATTTAAGAGGAGTTATTTGTCAAAATTGTTTTTATCACAAAGATTTTTAAATGAAAATTTGCTTTTAATGAGTATTTTATTTCCTGTATTACTAAGACTCCCAGGAAAGCCTCCAAATTAATTTTCTAATTCAACTGCACACCAATTCCTGTCCTTTCACTACTGCTATGATGACTTTCTCTTAAGGGTCATATCTACCAAATCATTGTGCATGTATCATTTTCTTAAAACAATTCATTTTTTGTAGGTGGATGACTTTTATTAAGAATGATTTGGTAAAATTAGTAAGAGGTGATTTAATGTATCTGTATCTTTTATGTATGGATAAGTCCACCAATCACAAAACAGCCTGTGCACTAAGCAAAAGAGTTATTTTTCTTATTAAAAGAATACATGATTCTTGATTCTGGACTCATCTCTCTCTACTTCTGTCCATGAGTATTAAACTCTTCTGGGAAACTAACTCAAAGGCTCTTTAACTTCAGAGCTGTATTCTTTCCTAATCAGTATGAGGAAGCAAACAGCAATAAAAAGGATAAATAATAGTTTTAAGAAAACTACAATTTGTCAGCCTCTGATTTATATTACAACATATGGGACAAGTCTGAAACAACAGGAGCTTTCCTGGACTACTTCTCAATAGTGGTTTTGTGGCAAACCCAGTTTAAGGATGTAACTTGGCTTAGCTCATCTGGTACCTGTGCTAGAATCCTTAGTTTTTCAAACTTATATGTCCTACTTTTTTTTTTCTTTTTCTGGGTATATTTTCCAGTGGATTAGGGAAACAATGACCTTCCTGATAACCATTAACTTCTGTCCTCCAGCTTTAGGATAGTTGTACTAAGATTGCAGCCTTTATTATTCCTTAAGTGCTTCTGGAATTTCCTCTAGCTCTAGCTTCAAAAGGTATTTTACCATTTCAATACATACTGATCATTGGGTGATGGCATTTCCACTGGGAATGTGTTGATCTTATGCAGGTTCTCTCTCTCAACTCAACCCAAAATTTGCTTTCACTCAATGTCTAAAAAGACAGAACCTTGATAACGGTAACACTTTACACTGTAGACTCTAAGTTTAGAGATGGAGGTTTGCATTCAGACAGCACACTGGAAGCCTTTCCCAACCCAAGTTAGTAGCTCTACCCACCAGATAGTTATATAACTGCATCCTTAATGTAACAGGGATTTTTGTATTTTATAGAGGAGTCAAGGTAACTCATTATAGATAAAAATGTCTTTGAGTAGAAGAGCAAGCAAGAACTTAAAAATCAAGCTCATTATGTTAATCTCATCTCTATATCAAACCCTTTAAATCAAACTCTTCTTCTAGCCTACCATGTTTTTGCAAGAGAGGTAGAGGGAGGGAGAAAGGGAGAGAGAGAGCGAGAAAGAGAGAGAGAGCGAGAGCGAGAGAGAGAGAGAGAGAGAGAGAGAGAGAGAGAGAGAGAGAGAGCGATTTCTCCACAGAAAGTGTGGCTTAAGGTATCTCGGTTTGTGGCCCAAATTGAAGAGTTCTGGGAATGGAAATTACACTCATTTGCCTCATCACTGATCATTCCTGTATAGCCCCCGAAATGAGGCAGTGAATTTTTAATTAACAGAAAAGGGATTAATGCTTCCCCTGTAAGGTTTTACATTTAAATTAACAAGACAGCATAATCCAGTTCTAGCTCTGGATACCAAAGCAGTGAACATGACATGCACTTCTTTCTTTCTATTGAGTATGTTGTGGCAAAAAGTTACATAAATCAGAGATCTGAAGGCGTGAGAGAAAATGTAACTATCCCATAGCCATTGTCTTCAGCATCTACACCACGCTAAATAAGAGCCTGGGGGCAGGATGACTGATGGTCTCAGCCTCAGAGAGCGCACGGGGTTCTCAGGGAGAGGGCATGATGTATCTACCAAACATACCTGAGTAAAGGACATGAGACTTTGAGAACATCATCATCCCTTAGAGGTGCCCAAAGGAACAAGCCTCTTCCTAGCTTCTTTGAGGAGCACATACCTAATGGACACTACCACATACAATAAATTTGTTTTCATTTGCTCCATTTGTTCACTTTAGCATTTTATATTTTCAACAGCCACAATCAGAAGATTCTCTTCTAGTTAAGACATTGCTATCGATGATGAACCCAACCTTCCTAAACATTGCCATTTATCAGAAAAACAACTACAGGTACTAGTGTCTACCTGTGCATCGCAAGGGACTTTTTATGTAAATTGAGGGCCAGGGGTCTTATATTTTAAAAATCCAGCTTAGGGAATTCCCACTGGCTTCCTCTGTTGTGAATAAATGGGTTGTTTGCAGGAACTATCCCCAGGGGCCCTTCGGAGGCCATTATTTCACTGTGAAGACTCTGTTAAAAAGAATAATTGGTATCAATAACACTTACCTGTATATGCGGAAGGAAGGTTACCCAGCCGTAACAAGCCCAGAATCACACAGCCACTACTTAAAAGAACGCAATTTTTGGGATTTATGAGAATAAAGGCTGTCAGTAATAATGCCCATATTGGGGCCTTCTCGATTCATGTGGCATACTTTGCTAGGTACTCACAGTTAAATCAAATCTGCCCGGCAGTTACAGGCTAAGGTGCTGCATACAAGATGCAAACAAGATACAATGAAAGGTTCACTTCTCAAAAGGGGATACTGGGGATGTGACTTCACCTGTCTTTATGACTCTCGTGTTCTCTACAACAGCCAAGGTCAGGGCTGTCTTCAGTGCAAAATCTGCAAGATGACTAATGATTATCTTAATCTCTTATAGGGATCGGAAAAACGAGGGGGCACAATTACCATTGTACAGAAAGATGGATCAAGCATGAATTGATGTGGTAGGGACGTACGGACACAGACAGGGGATTAGACAAGGGAAGGAGCCCCAAACAATAATGACAATGCTGACAACAAGGACAACAACAAAGATCATCGCTTAACCTGTTTTGTCAGAGCTGGTATTGATGGTATTGGTAGTGATGGAAGTGAAGGTAGTCTTGGCGCTCTCCTTGGCAGTTACAGATTTCTGCTTATTTTTCATGGCTTCCAGTGCTTTGAGCTTCTTGGCATGTTTCGTGCCTTTGTAGTGGGCCGCAGCCTGGCTCTACAAAGGAGAACAAAATGAACCATGCAATCAGGCTCATTTCTAAACTGGCATTCTCTGTATTACCACAAATACAGACTCCCTTTCAATAATAGGTACCATTCAAGCCAATTCTGGCCGTGGCCAAACAGGGGGGACTACTTTAGAATGATGCTGGAAAGCAATGGGAATCAAGTACTAAAAATTCTGGACAGAATATTCTATTGCTTCTCTTCAAAGAAATATAACCAAACACTAACGCATCAACAATGTTTTCTTTGTGGAGTGGGAAAAAATAAGAATTTACACCTGTATTGCCTTTGTTCTGCCACAGAAGATGCTGGGCTCCTGAAGATTAACAAGAGCCCTAGAAAAGAGTGTCTCTCACCTTCTCGGCTCAGGAAAATGTGTTTTCTCTTTCAACAATGTGTCTTATTAATACAGCCCCCAACAGGTGTCTACAAGGAAAAGTTCACCTCTAACAAGGGAAGTAGGCACCCTGGAGACAGATTGAAGCTTGAGAGTTCAAAAGCAAATGTACTACCCGAGTCCAAATGGAGCATATGGAAGCTAAGCAATTTTCTGACTCTTTCTTTCTCTTTGCTTCCTACAGAGGGTAGTCTGAGAAATTGGAGGTACTGGCATTATTTCAATATGAGGCTCTTTCATGCCCTGATTCATTTTCATGTGATTGGCTAACTAATGGGGCCAATACAGGTGTGTGTGCTTTTTTTTTTTTTTTTTTTTGCCTGTGCCTTGTGAGATTTAAAAAAAACAAAACAAAACAAAACAAAACAAAACAAAACAGTAACATATCCCAAGTTTCTCTTAACACTATTTGGGAGGGTGGGGGGTGTTGGAGAGATTCATTAATTGAGATGGAAATCATCTTAAAGAAATCTATATTTATCCATATTTATTTATCAGGGGGGAAAAGTCTTTGTGGCTTAGATGTATGTAAGAAGGGAGCTTCTTAGACCACAAAGTTTACTAACTTGAAACCTTTAAAAATGCTACCTCACAAAGAAGAAATCTCAGCAGAGGACTATGCCTATTAGACTACCCATCATTCCCCAGGGCTTGTTCACACTTAGTGTTACATTTAGCCAGAAAAATAATAAGCATGTTATCCTCTGCAGCACGGCAATGGTGATAGGTGTTGCTGTATATCTTTTCATAAATAAAGAAATAACTTGGACCTTCATTTGCATCATTCTGTTAAGTATCTTCAAAGGATTAGGTACCCTTATTGAAAGAACACTGGACAAGGAAATTAAGTATTAGAAACAGTCTGAACAGAAAGGACACTCATGCATCAGTTACAAGTTTTCCAACAACATGTAACATCAAAAGACATAGTATGAGTCAAAATATGAAGTTAAGGTTTGCTATATTTAATTGAAGAACCATTCATAGACTAGGTTCATTGGATTCTACATGGAGTATGTTTATTTGATGGATAGAGCTGTGGTCCTTTTCTGTTACCTGTCTAGGTCTCCTTTTTAACAAATCAAGTCGTTTCTTTGGTCATATCTTTTACAGGCAATATGTTATATTCAATAAATCCACAATGCAGTTGGTTATATTGTCTAGGCAGCTGGTTACATATTTTCCCTGAAAGCAAAGTTCCTTGATTCTTGCTGACAGAAGTGAATGTGGTATAGAAGCGAATGTTTTATATATAATTAATACTAAAAGACAGGGTTTAGATTAACAGTGATATCTCCACAAATACATACAAAATATACATGTTAAGGTTCCCAGCAAATCTGCATTTTCAGTGATACTTCAAATCACATAAAACATTTCTTCAATATATCATTGGATTGGGTGAGTGTCACTATTTTGGATATTAAGGAATCTACTCCAAAAAAAACACACAAATTAAGAAAGTACATACTCCCCCAAAATACTCTGTACAGGTTCAGCTAAGACAGAGCTTCCAACAAGAGAAAAGGCTCAGGGAGTTATGAGGAGAAAGCAATGAAAACATGGACAGTACTTGCTGGGTGTCTGTGTGTTGATACATTCAAAAACAAAACAAAACAGAATAACAAAAATACATACTCACTTGTTCCTTGAATAATAGTTCTGATGCACATTGATGATAATACTCTATTATTTTAAAAATTATCTGCTTTGGGGGAGCCTCCCTTGTGGTGCAAAGTGTTAAGTTTTAGTACTATGAAGCTATCTGCAGCTACTACAGCACAAGTTCAATCCCCAGCCAGGGAGCTGACCCACATGGTGCAGCAGACCTCTCCTGTCTCACCCGCTGCTCCCCTCAGCAGTGTATTTCAGTAGATCTGCCAGTTCTGCTCCCCACTCTGTTTCTTTCTTCTTTTTTTTTTTAAGATTTATTTATTTATTTATACAAGCACTGGGTATAGTCAGAAGCGCAGGAGGGTGAGACAATTCACCAGAGCCAGAGCGGGGAACAGAACAGGCAGACTGACGAAGAAATACACTGCTGAGGGGAGCAGCGGGCACAGTAGGAGAGGTCTGCGTGCCATGGGGGACCCTCTCTAGTGGCCGGGGATCGAAGTGGCGCTGCAGAAGTGGTAGGCAGCTTTGCAACCAAGCGCTCAAGCGCTGTGCCACCAGGGAAGGCCCCCCACTTTGTTTCTTGCGAATCAACTCAAACCCCACTCACCCGTACCTTTAACTTGCACCCAGCTCTTGTATGCATAAATAAATAAATCTTTAAAAAATATATCTGTTTTTAAAAAAGACACTAAACCTCTACAAATTTAAAACAAAATCTAAGGACATCAAGGTCCAAAATGGTAAGGAGAAACCCAAACATGTAGGATCAGGGGAAAATGATGGCACACAGAGGGAGATTAGAACTAGAGCATCGTTGTGATCCTGCTGGTGCCTGGTATAGGTTCGTTGGAGGGGTGCAAGTGAACATAAAAGTTGGGAGCTTATTGTCAATAAATAACCTTTCTGAATCTTTCCAATCTGTTTTGCCATGTACCTTAATTGAATGTTTGTCAAGTTTATTGGCCTGCTCTTGGGAGATACGAATAATGTTTTCCTAGCCTATGTGTATTGATCCTCTAACTCTCAGTCTACCTTAATATAGGTGTGTTGTATACAGGTATCTATCTTGCGTAAAGGAAGACGCCAGATCTCCTGACTCCTATGGAACTGGATAGATTATTCAGCCACGTCTATTCTTCCTGTGGCTGTAGACAAAGCTAAAATGTATATAAAGTCTGGGAGGTTTTTAAAAAGCAGCAATTGACCCAAGCTGTCTCTTTGGGCCTCACCTGCTTCTCCTTTGGGTAGAGGGGCAGGATGTAACACAGTACACCACATCCCCTGTGATGCTGTCTCCTATTTATTAGCCAGTCTCTAAACCAGGTCATTTCCAGAAGTCTGGGAATCATCAGACATCAGCAGTTACTTTTCACAACTGTGCTTTCAAGGTTAAATGCATGTGCTACTTCATAACTGTACTATTTCTAAAATGCAGCACATTTCAGAATTCTGTATTTTAAAATAAAACAGATTTAGTGGCTGTGGGATATATACATATGAGCAGAACAATAAGAATTAGGTTTAAACCACTTACTTTTAAATAATAAATGGAATACTATTCTGTAATAAAAACCATTACTATCCACCTTGAAATAACATGATCCCATGAAATTGAATAAGTATCTCCCCAGAGGCAAGGGATGGCACTAAAGATGTGCACACACACTCCTTAGAACAAAGTGATGACTTTGTAAATGGCATTGCCACACCCGAGTCATCAGGAATCAAAATTTTCAGTCTTCAAATTTTAACCTTCCTATTTTCAAAATGGCTTCCAGCTTAAATGCAAAATAAAGTTCCAAAGAAGATAAAAATAATTGTTAAATGACTACTTTTGGGGAACAGATTTCATCCTTTTGAAACACAGGCATATGTTTAATTTATTTCATTTAACTAAGTAAAAGACTTCTTTAAAAATCACCATTACCTTGTAAAACTCACTAGAATTGAAATGTTCAAACATATTCCATTAGCGCCAATGCCATGTATATTTTTATTCTAGGTCTCTTATACAGTGACTTAATGTTTTTTAAAAACTAGGAACTTTATAGTAATCATACATATCTGGTTATCATATGCAATTAATTCTCATGAACATATGATTTCAAAAGAACAGAATGGTGTTAGTATGTGATATAAAGTAATTTGATAGTATATTCAATTTTTATTAAAACAGACTATCATCATATTAAAATGTAATTCAGGAAAAACAAAAAGTTATTAAGGAAGCCAACAATCTTTTTGGGGAAGGTGAAATGACATATGGACCAGAGGAATTCTTTGCTTTTTTTTTTAAGATATCGTATTTTTAAAATTTTAGTTTACTGTTTTGGTGATAAAAAATAATGAAATAACACATGATATAGTTTCCCAAACTCTAGAACATTGATTTTAGATTTATATTTTGAGAACTATTAAAAAATTACTCCTGGAAAAAAGTTTAACTTTTGCTCTCTCTTTCTATAGCAGCTTGTATGTTGCATGTGATCACTTACATCTAATTTTGAGGCATGTATTCAGATCTACCATGTGGACCCAGGACAGTGTGCACCCTGATTGGTCAGTGGTTATTTGAATGTTTTCAATACCACTTGTATACATCAATAGAGGCTTTCTAAGTACTTAATACTTTTAATTATTTTATTATCAACTCTCATCTTCATTCAGCATTCACATAAAGCATCAGAACTCAAAGTGATTCCTGACAAGTAAAAGCAGCAGCAGCAACAGCTGGGAGCTTGTTAGAAATGCAAATAATCAACCTCTATCCCAGAACTCTTGAATCAGAAATTATGGAGATGCAGCTCAGCAATCCAGGTTTTACAAGCTCTCCAAGTGATTCTGATACACACTAAGTTTCAAAAACACTCACCTCAAACATTAGTGAAATTTCTCCAAAGATGGCCTCTTTTTGTATAAGTAGCCAAAATACTGTTTTTTTTGATTAATGTATAATCTTTTGAAGATTGAACATTTATATATATCTAAATGTGAGCAATGTATTTTATACAAGAAAATCATCAAAAGTTCCTAAAGAATAATTCATAAAAACAGGTAAGAAAATAACTCATTACATATGTCATTGTAACATCTATCCAAGAAAGCAAATTGGTCTTGGAAATCTCCTTATGATGCTGAAACTCTGTATAGGAACTTTCCAAGTCTTTTTCTCTTTCCAGATTTACCTTTCCAAGCTAATTATTGTTCCAGCATGACCTTCTGACCTCATTATTTTTATCTCTGTACTGAATATTTTGCTATGATCCATTTTGTGTGGACTGGGAAAATCCTCATTTTCTAATGAAAATATAAGTGAAAGTCAAGCTGTGTGTCACAACTCTCAAAACTCAACTGTATAAAGTATCTACTTTTCTATTTTATTTGCATTAAACTGATATGGCATTAATCATGTGTAGGCTCTTTCCTTATGTACTTAAGGCTTATTTATTGAGGGAAATCCACAACAAGCAGGCAAATAAAAACAGTCTGGCAATCCAAGAGAGTGCCTGTTATTCCACTTAACATTTTTGAAGGAGAAATTAAAGATAAAATAGTTCATTGGTTACACATTTTCCTTACTGCATGTACCTTTCTAGTTCTCTTATATAACAGAGTACATGGCATGATCTATTTTTATTCCTTAGTTATATGTCCCATAAAGGATATTTGTAATTTATTTTAATGTGTGATTGAGTAGTCAACATGTAAGAGGATGACTACATTATGAATAAAAATGAAAATTCTCTTGCATTATGTTCCAAAGTGAGAAAAACACAATTCAATTAAGCGTGTTCTTCCTGAGCTCAAGTGATTGATTCTTTATTTTAAATGTGTTCCTGTCTTCTGTACTCTTTGATACAGAAATGAACAGTAGCAACTACAGAAATAGAAAAATACAGGGGGAGGAGAAAGATAATACAAGAGTAGAGTGATTTTTATACACTATCGCTATTCACTGAAAAAAATTAAGTTCTGTGGTTCTGAAAAAACAGTCTGGATGGACTCATTTATCTTTTCAAAGCCTCTCAACTAATCTACAAACGTCATGATTTTTAACCATTAATTGTTTAATGTTTTCAAGTATCTAATGTGAATGACAGAGTAGAGGGTACTTACAGAGAGAGAAGTTAATTGGAGAGTTTTTGCCAGGCTCCTGTTGTGAAACCACCAATTCTATATACCTGGAATCCAAACAGCTGTCTCCCTGAACTCTGATGGAGGGGTCCTAACCAGGGGCCCCATAGAACAGCAGTCTCTGGAAGCAGGGGAACACAGGCTGACAGAGCTAAAAGGGACATTTAGCGAGGGCTAACCTTGCTTAGTCTTTTGGGGAGCGATTTATATGTCAGCGACTTCAAATGAGTTTTAACTCTAATGATATGATCACAAAAATTTAGCAGATGGAACTGATAGAAAGCAGGAAAACCACCTTGTTGAACCCTCAACTAGCCTACAATATCCCTTCCCAAAGCCCGTGCCCTAACACTGAGCTCAATATGTGATCACTATGCACCATCTGAAAGTGGTGTCTATGGAAATTAGGAATGTTAAATCTAATTATCATGCTTGAAAATCAGGTTGTCATAAGTTTTAATAACAGTAGCAGACAAAAGAAAATAAACATTTCCTATCATGATGTGTGTGATTCATCAAAGGAAGCCCCGACTTCCTCCTCTAGTCAACATACCTGCTTGCCACAACCCCCACCCAGCTCCCCCCAACCCCCCCCCACACCTTTGTCACAATATCTGCTCTTTACAAGAATAATATCTATACCTGTGGGACAGATAAATGAGGGGCAGCCTTCCCTTTTATTTTCTTAAGGAAAATACCACAAGAAAAATCACTTTCAGTTCTTTGTAGGACAAGTTACCTCGGCCGAGAGTACCTTTACCTGCCTGGCAGATCCACCTAACTACCACGCGTGTCCTCCTCTGTGTAGTCTTTGGTCTGACTGCCTGATAGCCCCTATGTCGTTGTCACAAAAGGGTAAATGTCTGCTTCTTCTCTCAACAGAGAAAGACCCGATATTACTCATCATCCCATCCCTAAAATCTAGTATAGATGTCTAAATAGGTGTCTATTAAATGCATGTTGAATTAATTTCACATTTTGATTTTAAAATGAAAATATGCATATGGTGTCTCAGTGGATTTTGTATGTGAACAGAGTTCAACTTCATTCTCTGCCATTCTCTGGCACTTTGCCTTCTCTGTTGAACACACTTCAGGGAATTTTTATGGCACTTAATGCTGGAAAAGCATCTGGCACAAACACAAACTATTATTTTTTTCTCCAGGATGAAGCTTATCATCAACTGCAAACTGTGCTATTTATGGGAACACTCTTTGCATGGGATGTAGCAACAGAATAACATGTAGATTGTTTCACTTTTTAAAATGTTGATGAATAACAAATAAGTTTTTTTAATTGAGAAATGCAATGAATAATTCCAGTGATGACTCTGCATTTTAAGAGTTATCTAAAAGACCAAAGTTTTTAAACATGCATATACAGTTTTTCAGTACTCAGACCATGTGATTTCTCTGTTAACATCACTTTTAAATATTCAAATGGAGATATTTTTATGCTCTAAAACAACAGAAATTAAATGTGATATCATTGGCCCATTTTCTTCCGTGCAAGTCCACATAATAATGTATACCCTATATTAGCTGAAGAAGAACACCTTCCATTAGGAGAAAATGATTAAAATCCCTTGCTTCTTCCTAAATCAAGGAAGAGTTTCCTTCATAGTGTTGTACCCTTCCAAATCTCTAATTCATAAATTTGAGAATAGGTCCAATTGTTCTTTTCATGAGCTTGACCCAAAGATAATCTCTGAAATATACAATTGTTAGTGAGACTCATCTAGTCCAAACTAATAGCTTCTATTGGAGCCAGATATTTTGTCTGATGAAAAATCAAGTTTCTGAAACACATTGGGCATATGGGGAAAAGGTAGACAATGGGACCATAAATAATCTCAAGAATTTAGACTCTTAACAGAATTCACCAATTTCCTTTAGTACACTCATTCTTTTGTTGTTCATTCATTCACAAGGTCACATTAAACTGTGGTTAGATGCTGTCGTTGGCCATAGGGATGGAGGTGAAGACAATTCAGATTGACAAAATAAACTGTACTTATAAATCTTCTCTATAAAATTATCATAGGCAAAAATAAATAGATTTAAAAAAATAGGAAGACCATTTGCAAGCCCCAATGCAAATGGGTTAAATTCTGGGTTACATAAAGAACATTTAGAAAGCCAGAAGGAAGAGATAGCAAAAATTGCAGAAATTGGCAAAGTCTTTACCCAATTCAGTGGGGAAAAAATAATCAAATTTACCAAAGGACTAAAGGCTCCTGAGGAGAGAATGGGGGCTTAATAATGAGAATAAATGCCAATTTGGGGCCAACACAAAGGACGGCTAGAGATCATTTGTATAAATCAATTTTGTGCCTAGGCTGGAACTCAGAAAATGAATGAAAATTGTGAACTACATTTTGCGGAAATTGTGGTTTTAGGAAAACAAAGAGCTTTAAAATAAGAGCAGCTTAGCTAAACTGATCCTACATTAGGACACCCCATTGACAGCAGAGGTCTAAAGTAAGACATTTTATGGGAAAAATCTGGGGAAATAAACCAGTTTCTCAGATAATGATCTTTTCCTGGACTTAGGAAAATACTTGGTGGACAGAAAATAAGTATTTATTGCTGATGTTATTGCTTTCGACTTTCACATAACCAAAGTTGCAGAAAAAAAATGGCTTTGGCCAAGGACTAACTTTTAGGGGAAGGGAAGCTGGGAAGATGCAAAGACATTGCACTCAAAGTCAAAGTTATCTGGACATGTATAAATACCTGATTTCTTGTTAGAACAAAATTTCTTCCCATTGAGTAAAAAACTATTGTTTCTTCACTGACCATGGTGTAGACAAATTTTGTTAACAACAAAGAGCTCCCATTCCAAGAGTTGGCTATGTAGAGAAAGTCCCCCCCCCCACCCAAACACAGCAGCCCCCAAGAGCATTCAGTGGCCTTTGGCAGGATTTTGGCCATAGGGTATTTTCAGGGTGATGCTTGGAGTTCAAAGTGCAATAAACACATTAAGGGAACCCCACTGTCCCCTTACTCAGTGATGCTTATGTGAGGATATGACAGAATGTCTATCTGGGCCAGGTAGTATGCCAACGACTTTGTGTATGAATATTCCTACTCACTGTTAAAAAAGAACTATGAATAAATTATAATCACGATCATTTTATAGATGAATAGATATCAGTGTCTCCTAAATTACAGTTCAGGGCATAAAAAATAGTATATCCTGAAATAGTAAAGGCAAAACAGGGCTTGTACTCAAGTCTGTCTAACTCTAGGGCCACACTTGTAGCTACTTTTCTAATCTAAAAGAAGGTGGACAATGGGAAAAAATACCATAATGTGACCTCACAACAGATAACCTTGCAGAGACATGAGACCACAGAGTGCATAGATATCAAACTCATCAATGAGAAATTATCACTGATTTCTCTGCTCATTAATTCATATAATTTCACTCACAGTCTATCTCACACCTATGCTTTAGATGCTATTATTAGAATTAATCTAATCTGAGAGTCTTTCAATTCTTTCCAAATCACCTCTAATAAATAAATGATGATACATGAAGCAAAGCATGGAATGTTGTGAGATGTTGTGCTTATATTCCATGCCCCCAAATGTGAAGGCTTCAGTCATCAGGAAGTCTCATTGGGCAGGAGTTAGCTCTTGCACTCAGAGTCTTGTAGATGAGTTCAGGATCATGTTCTTACTCTCTGATCAAATGGAAGGCTGCTCGAAGGTTTTTAGATAGACAGAAACATGTTCTTGCACTTGATGAGCTCATTCAAGCAGGAGAGGAGAAGTTGGCTGGGAAGGAGAGATGCAAGAGAAGGGAAGGAGCTGAGGATAGCAGCATTATTGCTGTGGTTCTAGTAAGAGATAGCTGCGTCTAAGAATCTGATGACAATGAAAGTAGAGCAGGGGAAAGCACATACATTAGATTAATATGCAAACTAAAAATACCAAAATTTGATGAGGAATTTTGGGGGCTGGTCTCAATGATGCATCATGGGTTTGTGCTTCTTGTGAGCACATGACTGTGGGCCCCATTTTCTACAATTATTAGTATTCAAAGAGGTTCAAGTGTTCGGGAGAAAAGCATGAGTCAGGTTGGGATATGTTGAGTTTGATGAGTTTTGAAAACATTTAAGCCTATGTAGGGCTCTGCAGAACCATGTGGTCTGGAGACTAGAGATGAAGTCTAGGCTGTAGCTAAATTGGGAGTTATCAGCAACAGATGGCGAACTGCAGCCACTGGGAAGTGCCATTTGAAAGGCAAATAAAAGATTTTTTCCTGTTTAACCACTGAAACACAATCCTTAATCAACTGTAACATTTGAATGAATGAACTAAGACTCCAACTGACAGTGTATGGGATAACATATTTCCAAATTCTTCATTGAGCTAAAGTATACTTCATTTAGTTTTTTAAAAAGTCATCTTTCAAAGCACTTAAAATCTTCAAGTGTCAGCCACAGAGTGAATCATTCCCTTTTCATCCTTGTACCAAAGTAAGTTAGCTAGGAAAAAAGGACACATTTCTCTCTGCTATATAGAATTTCACATCTCAGCATTTGGATTCTGGAGTCCAGATTCATCCACATGAAAATTCTATCACTAGAGCAGCAAAACTAGGACTGGTCAAGTCCAGCTCTTCAAGACTACAGTGACTTTGCTTCTAAACTGGCAGTAGGTAGTTCTCTGTAAGTTAAAATTGTAATTAATGGAATTTTCCATTTACAGGAAACTTATTAAAGGGTAGGTCAGAAGCAAGAGGGCAGGATGGGAGTGCTAATCAAGGACTGACTGAATTTAGAGAAATGTGTTCCTAATGAATATTATTAACATGTCTGAATTAAGACTGTATTCATTGAATAGTTTTATCCTGACACCTAGTAAAAGAGAATTGAAAGATTAACTTCATTTAGAATACTTTCTATTCCCCTGATAAATAGAGGGGTGAGAATCCTTAATTTTACTTTCAAATATGCCATCTGCCTCTCTCCACAATGACCAAAGGAAAAGGTGTCTATTCTGTAGATTATATCTTTTTAAAAAAATTATAAATGTAATTATCTATCTATCTATCTATCTAATGTCAAAAAATTAATTTATCCAGTAATAGCAGAGGAAGTGTAATTTAGGATATACAAATTGTAGCAAGCTACAGAAGAATGTATTGAGGGTTTGGGGTAGTCAGTACTTTTGGGGAAGATCTTAGAAATAGTTTAAGTTTTGCTTATGATTTCCAGAGGTTTACACAAGAAATCCCCCTGATCAACTAAGTCTTGCATAGTAAGCAAGATTAAACTTTGTATGACTAAACTGTTTACTGGTATAAACATAATATTTAAAGTCTCAATAATTGGGCCTCCCTGGTGAAGCTATCCGCAACCTCTGCAGCACGAGTTTGATCCCCACCCAGCCAGGGAGCAACCTACATGGCACAGCAGACCTCTCCTGACTCGCCCGCTGCTTCCCTCAGCAGGGTATTTCAGTCAATCTGCCTGTTCTGTTCCCCACCCTGTCTCTGATGAATCCTCTCATCCCCTGTACTTCTTTCCTGTAAGCCCATTCTTGTATGCATCAATAAATAAATCTTTTTTAAAAAGAGTTAAAAAAAGTCTCAATAATTATAAAATGTAAACACTCTCTGGTTTCTACTTGTGAAGAAATAAAAAAGCTGTGACTCAGTGAAATTATTAAAACTAGGATTCAAGTCTGTATTTTTTCACTGTTTTCAAGTATTAATTTTCAATTTTTACACCATTAGTTCAACACTGTAGGGCAGAGTGTCAAAATAGGGACTGCATGTGACATGTTATTTTTCAATAGAATTTGTGATTAGCATTAAAATCAGTCAAAATTTTTCTCTAAGTAAGAATTAACAAATTTTTGACTTTGCAAATATTAAAAAATTTCTAGAACATCAGATTTTTGGTGATAGTAGCAGAAACTAAATTGTTTAAATTGACCAGGGTCAAAGGAAGTTAACAAAAATTAATAAACATTTATGTTTTCATAGAAGTTGGGACATTCTTGAGCCAATATTAAGTACAGAAGTTGTCTCAGTGAAGCTTGTTAATATCACAGCTTCTATGGCTTAAGCCAGCAAGTGATTTCCCCCCTTGGGCATATATTAACAATTTACTTTTTGCAGACAAGTGCACAAATATGATTAGCTTTTGCAAATTGTTCTTTATTCTGTTACTGGTAAGTAATTTTTATATTATTACAGTGTAAACAGATGCTATTTTCCACTCCATATTCAGCTGTAATGAGCTAATTTAATGTGTTAAAACAACAAAAGAACTTCAAGAATGATTCAGTGATTCAAGCTGTATGGGAACCAAGAAAAAAAAAAATCAAGCATGTAGTTTACAAAATTATTCCAAAATTCATTTTTCAATAAGAGCATGTGAGCCTTGTTCTTTGAGACTGTTTATTCAAAGTTGTGTTTTCACCTTTGCAGGGCAAGTCCTACAGACAAACTTTTAAGGGGAGGGTTCCAGAAGGTTCCTTTGATGATCAGGCTTCCATTCCTGAAACTGGAGCTATCAGTTTGGGTTAAAGATTAGAATTATTTGGCCTCCCTGGTGGTGCAAGGGGTTGAGCACAGCACCGTGAACTTGTCCGCAGCCTCTACAGCATGAGTTTGATCCCCGGCCAACCAGGGAGCTGCCCACATGGCGCACAGACCTCTCCTGCCTTGCCTGCTGCTCCCCTCAGCAGTGTATTTCGGTCAGTCTGCCTGTTCTGCTTCCCGCTCTGTCTCTGGTGAGTCCTCTTACCTCCCGTACCTCTGACCTGTACCCCAGTTCTTGTATACATAACTAAATAAATCTTTTTTTAAAAAAGATTAGAATTATTTAAATATTTATTTATCCATTTATGGCATTTGCCAAATATTTATGTTGTTCAGTATTCCAGTACTTAGACACTGAATGCAGTGAATCAAGAAAAAGGAGATAAAAAGACATAGAAATGGAAACTGGATAAAAACATAAAGAATCTGGTATCATGGAAAACAAAAGAGGTAAGAATTTCCAGAAGGAAATGATTATCACCATTGACTGCCGGTTTGAGGTAAAAGAACAAGGAAGCATCAACTGGGTTTTGTAAATGTATATTATTGGTAACTGTGATATAGGACAGGACATTTTAATGTTTAATCAATTAATTTTAAAAATGGAATTTGGAAAGATCTGGAATAAATAAAGGATCTGAAGTCTTGTTCATGGAGTTGCCAATTCAGATGGTTTCCAGACGCAAACCTCATCCAACTGACACGAGCATTCTGAACTGAGCACTGTTATTTAATTCTTGTGTGTTTCCATATTTTAAGTGGGTATCTGGAAACAGACCTGCATTTTGATTCTATCATTTATAAAAGCACAAAAATGAGTTAAGATTTTTTAATAATACCACATTAAATACTTTTATTTTTTTCCCCACAAAATTCACGATGGAGAAAATCCCAAAGTTTAAATAAAGAGAAGAAATTATATGGAATAACC
The DNA here is from genome assembly GCF_964194135.1 of Talpa europaea. Lineage (NCBI taxonomy): Eukaryota > Metazoa > Chordata > Mammalia > Eulipotyphla > Talpidae > Talpa > Talpa europaea. Next base: position 89,193,048 of record NC_140078.1, on the reverse strand, counting down.
TATGAATAAATAATAGTATTAATTCTTTCAGATTCCCAGGTTTTTTTTTCTAACAGTAGGTACTTCATAGGTGTTCAATTTCTATTTGTTAAAGGATAACTATATATTATTATATAAAAAAGTGATCACATCTTTTACTGTTATTTTATTCACTTGCAAATTATCTTCAATGTTTCTGCATTTTAAGACTTTTTGGTTTACATCTGTAAGATGACCTCCATCATAAATCATTTCACCTCCAGTATGACATTTTTTTCCCATCCTTACAATATATCAATGTCACGAAAGGTTGTCACCAGGCTACTGAGTAAAATGATTTTGGAGTTGCTTGTAAATTGCTAGGTAAGGACTAGATAAGAGTCCAATGGTAATTATCCATAGTAATATTAATTTTAGGCTTTCCTCCCTAGATTAGCATATAAATTGGCCACCCTCTCATCTCTGATATCCCCAATGTTTGGTGTAACCATGACTTCCTAAAACACCAAAACCACATGGAACAGAGCTGCCTGACAACCAGAAATGCTCCCTGTAGAAAGATGACACAAGAGAAAAATAAGCTTCCATGACTCTTACATCTCTGTAGTTCAGGGTCTATTTGCTACAGTAGCTCAGAATTAAAATAAATATGTATCTTTTCCATAGATTTTTAAGGTGAGTTAGTTTCACGGAACTACTCAACTACACATAACAGCTACCAAATATTGGCCAAGTAATATATTCTATGTACCACTAGAACTTTATGTAAAATTTATAGTTTCCTTCAAAATTAGATTTTATAGTAATCCTTTCACAGATGTGGAAACTGAGGGTCTCGATATTTAAGTGACTTGCCTGGAATCCAAAAAGCATAAGTCACAGAGGAAACATTACAAACCAGGTTTTCCTGTAGGCAAAGTTCTTAATTCTTCCATCATACCATGAAGAATTTTTCAAATATTTCTGTCTTCAGTGCAGATATATGGCAAAATGAAAAACAGATCCAGAAAAGGGAAAGAAGATAAAAATGAAGTACCTTTCTAATAGAGCAGATTTTGTTCTTTCTTCTATGTCCCTCTATCATCTACCACAGAAGCTAAAAAGTATAATATTTATGATGTTCTTGTGTTTCTGGGGCAAAATATCAGGGACTCATAGAAGAAACTTCTCATCTTTAGAACACAGTTGAACTACAGCCTTCTTGTAGTTGGCTTGTAGTGGCTATGCTTATCACCTTACCACAGATATTTTTCCCCGTTTTTTGTACAGAAAAACCAGGGTTAGGCCAGAAATGCGGGGGTGAGAGGATTCACCAGAGACAGAGTGGGGAACAGAACAGGTGGATCCACTGAAATACACTGCTGAGGGCAGCAGTGGGTGAGACAGGAGAGGTCTGCTGCCATGTGGGTCAGCAACCTGGCCAGGCATCAAACTCAGGTCATAGTGGTGAGAGACCTGAGACTTAACCCCTAGGCCACCAGAGAAGCCCCACAGATCTTGATAGATTCAAATCACCTTTTCTTTCTACATCATACCCAGATTTCTTATAAAATCTGGTATGGCGGGCAGACCCAATTTCCCATGAGTTCTATGTGAACAAGTTGCAGGATATGACTTAAGGATATTCTCAGTCTTTCATCAAAGCAGTGTCATAGCTTCTTACTACAGTGAAATGGCATTTCACGTTCTGATATCCTATTTGACTTTGACAGAATAAATCAAAAGATCCTGCTATTTCCTAAAGAGACCTGCAAATGATTGATGAAACTCCCCAAGATTTTAACATGCACTTCAAAAATAAGTACTACTTTTATTTTCATTTCAGGAACTCTTCAAATCTATGTTTTTTTTTATGTTTTTCATTTTTGCTGGCTTTCTTTTGTCATCACATACATTTAGAAAGCATAAAAAAAACTTAGTCATGACTTGAAGAAACCTTTTCTGGAAACACAGAGAAAATATTGTGATTCGTTTTCTAATCTTGTATGAATTTCCATAGATCTCAAGTTCATTTTGTGAACATGTATGCATTTTTTCCTAACTTCGAGTCAAGGGGATAAGGAAGATTGCCTTGCAATAGGTGTGTAAATGAAATAAAAGCATACATATTTCCATAAATCTTTTTTTTTAGATTCATTTATTTATACAAGAACCAGGGTACAGGCCAGATGTGTGGGAGGATGAGAGGATTCACCAGAGACAGAGAGAGGAACAGAACAGGCAGACTGACAAAATACACTGCTGAGGGGAGCAGCGGGTGAGACAGGAGAGGTCTGTTGCACCATGTGGGATTCTTCCTGGCTGGCTGGGATTGAACCCATGCTGAAGAGGCTGTGGACAGCTTCACAGTGCAGCACTCAACTGCCTGTGCTACCAGGGAGGCCCTCTTTCTATAAATCTTAACACAAACTAGAAGATCACAACTATAAGTTCATTAGTTGAGTGTTAGACATAATAAATTTGATTCCAAGTAAAACACCATTTTACTTAGGTATGGATTTAATAATCTTGATTTTAAATTCTAACTCTTAATTCATTGACTATGAACTTAAGCAAGTTAGTACTCTCTCATTACCATAAGGAAAGCTATATTTCAATTTGTGAGGATCAAATTAAAGAAGCAAAATTTCAGTGCCTTGAAGAAAGACTAAATTTGTGTGAGGAGATCTGTATTCTTCAACCTGGTCTTTAATTTCCATACTTTTGAACACACTAAAATTCTTTAGTGTAAAGATTAGCTTTTTCTTTATCTAATTCACAGACTCATTCCCTTTTGGGAACCTCTAGTAAATGTCCCTAATCAGCAATAAGCTATGTTAATAGGAAGAGGAAATATAAGTATTCTTAGAAAGGCTGAAAAATGATGGTAAGAGAGTTTTCATATTAACTCAAAAGAGTAATACTAAAATGGACCCTCAGCATGAATACAACAGGGTATTAATGGGCATTTAATTTTAAGGAGCTTGAGAAGTCTAAGATCCTCTCCACACAATGCAAATTCTGCTGTTGCCCGCCTTTTTGTAGCTACATGTAAAAGTAAATAAGATGGAAAGAGATGATTAAAATGACCAAGAGTCAGTTTTCAGAGAGTACAGAGAAAACACCTTGCCTAACTGTTAATAGAGTGAATAAACACAAAGCAGGTAATGAAGGAGAGGAGAGCAAGAAGAAAGGGACTCCTGATTCCCAAACAGGATTAGATGACTTTTTGGACTAATAGCTGATTACACTGTAGATGGAAGTAAATATGTGAACAGGTATAGTCATTTAATATATGATTTCCTATTTGGGAAGGGGGTAGATCTTCAACACCTAGTATTTTGAGCGTAACTATGTTCAAATTTTTGGCAAAGAAACTATTCTTAGCCTACATAATACACAACAGAGAGGAGCTGCTGGGTTACGAGCTAGGGCAGAAGGAGGGAGGCAACTGATCTCCAACTTCTTGGTCTTCCTACTCACAGATGCAGGTTGATTCCTCTTTAGAAGGTTACTGCTAACTTGTTTTGAGCCATTAAGACTAAACGGAAAGAGATGGAAGGGAGCTATGTTCTCAGAGCCACCTTCTACTTAAAATGTTCATGTCACTATCATTTACATTGTAAAGAAAGAGGGAGCAAGACATCCAGTGTTTCAGAAACGTTCTTTTCTTCTTTAAATGTTTCCATTTTAGTTAGTCACTTGAAAATACAAAGTCTAGATTTATTTTTGTCTGTCATTTTTTTTTGGCAGAAAATAAACAGTTTCTTGTTGTTTGTATTTAATTAAATGCCAGCATGCTGACCACCATGCACAGTGTCAACTCTCACTCCCTCATTTTCTCTGTAATTCAGATTCCTGTCACATTTTCCCAAGAACTTTTAAGAAAACAGAAAACAAACTCAGACTTCAAATTGCCAAACATGTGTTTTCCCTTTTGTGGTGGATACAGGGTGGCACTGTATCTAATGAACTGCATGGACTTTGTCAGTGGTCTGAGTTTAAATCTGAGCTGGGTTCAGAACCTAGCTCCTTCACCTGCTAGATGGGGAAATCAGCCTTCTGAATCTGGAACTTCTAATTGACAAACAAGTAACAACCTGCAATTTTTTGTTCATTCATTCATTCATTCTTGTTCCAATGTGGTTAGAATTCACACCATAGACTTAACACTATGCTAGGTACTAGGACCATAGCAATGACAAAAACAAACTCGATTCCTGTTCTTGATGAGTTTGGCATCACAAGATTAAAGGAGGCAGTGAATTTAAAAATATTAAATTTTCAAGGTAAGACAGTTATATCTATTATTGCTCAGGAAATTGTTATATTATGTCACCAGACCAATCTGAGTGTAGGTAATGAAGCTTTCAGGGAGTTTCTACTTTTCCATTAAAAAATAAGCAATTTAGGTTCAGATGAAATGTAATTCTCCCATATTGAATTGTATGCAACCCAAAATGTATTTGCATGCACATAGGCATGAATTATATTAAATTGCCATTGTTTGGCCATTTTTGACTAATTCATCAAGGATTTCATATTCTCATTTGAATATGTTAGCCATGGGGAAGGGTTGCATGAAAAGATGCATGTGGGAAGGTGAATACAAAGAGAAAAAAAGTATATCTTGCAAAGATTTCTATCTATTCAATACCACATTTAACTGAATGCAGATTTCTGATCATTAGATTTTAAGACATGCTTAAAAATGGAGTATTTGACTTCCTTCTGGATGTAGCTCCAATATGAACTCCCACAATTTAATGAAAAATGAAATAATCTACACTCCGTATCTGAAACAAATGCAGGCAGTATTTGCACAAAACTTTCTGTCAGTTTTCTACAGTAGAGTATTCTGAATAATTATTTCAAATAGAACATATCCAGGGGCCTCCCTGGTGGCACAAGGGGTTAAGATGCAACCTATGAGGCTACCCACAGCCACTGCAGCATGAGTTCAATTCCCACCCAGGGAGCAACCCACATGGCACAGTAGACCTTTACTGACTTGCCCGCTGCTCCCCTCAGCAGTGTATTTCAGTCAGTCTGTCTGTTCTGTTCCCCACTCTGTCTCTGGTGAATCCTCTCACCCCCACCCCCACCCACCCCTGGCCTGTACCCTAGTTCTTATATGCATAAATAAATAAATATTTAAAAGAAAACAAATAGAATATATCCAGTAACTTCCAGGGCTGTGTTCTCCTTCCCATTTCTGTGTTACCCCTCACCAATTCACTGCAGCATATATTGAATTCACTCAGCACTTATTGAGTATCTAGGATGGCACAAAACTACTGTAGCTGCTATGTATTTAGAAACACACTTAAGGTAGTAAATCAAAGCATTTGACAGAGACAAATAGCTTATAAAATTCATTATTTGGCACTCTGAAATATCACTAACCTCTGATTGTACAGAGTTTATGCAACCACCTTCCACAGGCCCAGAAATTTGAGGGTTAAAGATCTTGTGATTCAAACCCTGAGTCTGTCCCCTGTGAAGATGGATATAATCATGGCCATAAATTGATGAGTTATGCATAAAGCTTCAGTGACAAACAAGGCCACAAGCCTTCACAGGTCCCTGAAATTACTTATGTGCTACCAACCCTCCAGTGAGAGAAAAAACAGGTGCCCTCGCCCCGTAGTCTGCAGCTCTAAATCTTCCCAATGTGCTGGGAAATGAGCACTTCACCATTTAACATGAGCACAGGAAGTCACTTCATCATTGGCCTGTCGCATGAATTGCTGACACAAGAAACTTTTCCCCACTTAGAAAACCACAAGTGCCATCCAGTTGCTTATCATTTGGAAAATGCCTGTGTTTCTGCCCATGCTGTCTCCCACTTGAAAATAAAGCCAGTTCTAAGCATTTGAACTTGGGTCATTTTCCACCCATCCTATAGCAGTAAACCTTTGTGAGCCTGTCAGTGGCATATAAATTTATTTATAACTAATAGCTGTGCATCTATTATCTATAGGACTCAAAACGCCAACTGTCTGATACTTGAATAGCAATTCACTGGATACCATTTTCAAAAAATGCTAGGTGAAACATACGTTTAATACATAAGATTTTTGTAGCATAGGATTTCTCACTTATTAAGAGTGAGAAACCCAGAATCAGTCTGTCAATTACCAGGTTAGGCTATAAGATGGTCCTAGAATTAATTTATATCATCTGTGCATATTTTAAAAATTAAACTAATGATTGTGCATGTTCAAAGGGAGAAAGAATTGGTTAAAAGAATATAATACAGATTCCAATTAATATTCAATTATCCAATTGAAGGAGAAAGAAAAAACCATTGAACGTCTAGTATCCTTGTGACAGACATGTAATTTGTGATTTGGGAAAGACATCAAGTATGAAAAAACTACTATTTTAATACCAATGTCAAATACAAGAAGAAAGGAAAATGACTCTGGATACCTTCTCTAGATTCACTGCTATGCTTACAATACCCCTGGAATCTCCATCTTTTATAGTGGTGCTTTCACACTTATTGTGTAATTAAGAATCCAACATTTATAGAGGATTATAAACTTGCTCAAAAGCAGGGGCCTCCCTGAGGCGCAGGTGTTACTATCAAGCTATCACCAGCCACTGCAGCAAGAGCAAGAGTTCGATTCCCAGCCTACCAGGGAATTACCCACATGGCACAGCAGACCTCTCCTGTATTGCCCACTGCTCCCCTCAGCAGTATATTTCAGTCAGTCTGCCTGTTCTGCTCCCCACTCTCTCTGGTGAATCCTCTCACCCACCCCTATACCTCTGGCCTAGACCCCATTTCTTGTATGCATAAATAAATAGATCTTAAAAATAATTTCTTAAGGGCATCCCTGGTGGCACAAGGGTTGGGATGCAACCTCGCAGCCAGTGCAGCACGAGTTCGATTCCAGGCCAGCCAGGGAGCAACACACATGGCACAGCAGAACTCTTCTGCCTCACTCGCTGCTCCTCTCAGCAGTGTGCCTTAGTCAGTCTGCCTGTTCTGTTCCCCATTCTGTCTCTGGTGGGTCCTCTCACCCCCCTTATCTCTGGCCTGTACCCCAGCTCTTGTATGCATAAATAAATCTTTAAAAAAATTTCTTAAAAAATATACAGAAGCTTGCTCAAAAGCAGACAGACAATATGTGTTGAGATAGGATTAGCTGATCCCAGTCCTTTAGTCTTTCCATTTTATGAAGCTGGAGCAAAGAGTTACTTGGAAAAGAACAACTTTCTCATTTGAATTTACCTTGTAAACTAGATATAAAATGGAAACTTTGGTTTTGGGGATTTATCATGAGATTATCCAAAGATTTGAACAGATTGCTCCATCCACACCCTAAGATGTTTATGATAGAGACTTAACACAATCCTTACCCTCACCCTCATCCCCAACCCATATCCAACAAAAGGGGTTTATTTCTTCCCCACAAAGAAACTGGAACCAAAATCAACTTTCCTCAGCAGTAAATCACTCACGTGCTAACCAGAGAAGAGGCTCTTCCACATGCCGCTAACTCGCATAAGCACAGCTGGGCTGAGGAGACCTCTTTTGCTAAATTCTGGTGCCAAGTTGAATTTTATGATCTTCACTGGCAGATGATCAAATGCAAACTCTAAACTTACAGCCAAGTTATCTTACAGCAGCTGCTGGAAGAACTAATTTAGAATGCAAATCTAGCCCTTAATCTATGAGCAAAGTGCTGCAGTGATGGATGGCTTTCATAGCAGTAGTTCAGAGAGACACCCCCGATGCCCTCTCGGATGATGGAAGAAGAATCATTCAGCTGCCATTTATGTTTGTTTGTTTTATTTTGAGCAACTGTCCCTATAGAGTCATTGGGGTCCCATAAAGAGAGGATCCAGGTATTTAAAATCTGTCTCCCCTCTCCCTTCCACGTAAGTAAAGTTGTGGTCAGATGACAGATGTGCAGATTAAATTTCAGATTATGTTTTTTAAGCATATTGGACTCCACTACTTTAGACTAAGTCATTTAGGGAATAAGGCAATGGCAATATATTTACCTGGAATACTTTGTAATATTAATAAATAGAATCACCAGCCCCTACCATTGATCCTGCCTCTAAAGAAATATGTTACTCTAGGTATGAATGTCCAGTTAAAGTTTATAAAGTTTTTTTTCCCCTTTTTTTCATTTACTTTCTGGCTAACAGTGACCTTCGATAAGGTTCCAATATGTAAAGTTCTCTGTATCATTCCTTAACTTTGATTCTCATCTCTTCAGTCAGACAAAATCTTAGAAAATACTCAGAAGCCTTTTATTATCCTGTGGTGTTACTGGAGAAACCTGGGTTTGCACAATTCCTGCAAAGATCTCATCTTAAGGCAACTATCAGAGCAGCACAATAGAAAAATAAAAGGCTCTCTTAGAAATGGAGATGGAAGTTCAAATCAATTTAAGAGAGTGTGAGAATAAGAATAATGGGAAATTGCTCTAATGCGTAAAGAATTTAAAATAAACCTTTGGGGACTTTCATTGTTGTTCTCTAGGCTTTGTATTCAACAGAGAAACACTTATGGTGTAAGTGATTACACTTTGCATACTAGACTAGAAACTCTTTTAGCCCATGAAGTGCCTCATTCCTTACTTTTCTCACTTGTGCTCAGTTTCCTCTGAGGAATGATACGCAGAGGAAAAGAAAGGTCCAGTGCTATGAGCCAGGCCTGCTTGTGGCCCTAAGCTTGTGGCTTTCCTCTGATCCCATCCCATCACTAGTTCGCCCTAGACTTCTTGTCACACAGTTTCTGTGTTACTGTTCTACACAAGTAGATCAAGTAAGAATTGTGTCTCCAAAACCAGGCACTGCCAGAGCCCTCAATTTTCTTGGTGATTACAAGATTGACAACCTATGTGAAAATAAAGTGCATATGTCTTGTGTGGTACTATTGCTCTATAGTTGGCACATGGGAACTTACATAATTGGGATAGTCATCTTCTACTTGATGTGGTACAAGGTAGAGGACCCTAGTAATGTGTTTGGTGTTAAGAGAACAAGAAAAGCCTGGAATCCACTATGAAACTAACATCCTGTGGCCAGACCAGATACTAGGATAACAGAAAACAAGGTAAGTTCAAGAGAGCAAGACTGTACTCATTCACCAAGGATGGAATGGAGTAAAGGTAGCTCTAATTATTGTTGTGGGGTGTGGGCTTTTCTGGTTTGAGTAAGAAAGTGATAAAAGGCAAACTAGGAAGGCCTCCCCGGTGGCACAGCAGTTGAGCGCTGGGTTGCAAAGCTGCCCGCAGCCTCTACAGTGCCGGTTCAATCCCCAGCCGGCCCAGTGAGGGTCCCACATGGCGCACAGACCTCTCCTGCCACACCCGCTGCTCCCCTCAGCAGTGTACTTCGGTCCTTCTGCCTGCTCTGCTCCCCGCTCTGACTCTGGTGAATTCTCTCACCCTCCCGCGCTTCTGACTATACCCAGTGCTTGTATAAATAAATAAAATAAATCTTTAAAAAAAAAAAAGACAAACTAGGAGAAGGATGAAATACTATAAAGCTTGGGTGAAATACAGTTTGACTGTATATAACTGGTAAATATCAATATATTTATTTAGAGTCATTTATGCACTAAATAAGTGTGTATTAAGCACTACATACCAATACTAATACCAATACTACGTATTTATAGCACTGCTATAAATACTTGGATAATACAGTGAGTCAAACAGGCAAAAATCTTTGCCCTGATAGTTTATATTGTAATTGGCAGTAGACAATAGCATAATAAAAATAAGTAGGCTATGTAGTAAATTAGAAGGTCATTAGTACTTGGGACAAAATCATCTTATAAGGAGGATGGGAATTTGAGGGACTGAAATGTTTATACAGTGGATCAGCATTATAAGATAGTGACATTTGAGTTAACCTTCTGACATAAATCATGTAGAAATCTGAGGAAGATTATTCCAGGCAAAGAGGCTTGCAAAGGCTAGAGTTAGGAGCGAACTTCCTGAGGAGCCCTCTTTTGCTAAATTCTGGTGCCAAGTTGAATTTTATGACTTGATGTTTCTTTAGATGTATGTTACCTCACCACACCCAATAATCCTCCATCATAGTCCAATTGGTCCCTCCTGCATTTGCTCCATCCCACCTTCCTCTCTGGTAGCCTCAATTCTGCTGTCAGAAGGGCAGAAATGGGAACCATTTGAGGTGAGTGCAGCATTTCATTCAGATGAAAAATTTAAGGCGATGCTAAATAGCTCAGTAATCAAGGTGATATTTAAATGTAACATTAAAAAAATTAAAACTAGTGCCAAAAATCAACCGTGGTGAACAAAATATCAGAATTTTAAAGCAAATAGGATCTGATCCTGCACTGGTGCAAACCTGTCTCATTTGCTCGGTTCCAGGAAAAATTTATTTACAAAAACAGATGGCCAGGGCCTCCCCAGTGGCGCAGCGGTTGAGCGCTGGGCTGCAAAGCTGCCCGCAGCCGCTGCAGTGCCGGTTCGATCCCCAGCTGCCGGCGAGGGTCCCACATGGCGCGCAGACCTCTCCTGCCTCCCGCTGCTCCCCTCTGCAGTGTATTTCGGTCCTTCTGCCTGTTCTGTTCCCCACTCTGGCTCTGGTGAATTCTCTCACCCTCCCCCACTTCTGACTGTACCAAGTGCTTTTATAAATAAACAAATAAATCTTAAAAAAAAAAAGATGGCCAGTTTATTTTATGTTTTTAAAATAACATTTATTAATTGTCCTAATTACTGAGTTATTTTAGCAGCTCCTTATGTGTAGTCCCTAAGATACTTACTCTAGTCCTGATTCTGCAAAGGAGGCCAATGAGGCTAAGGAGGGGAGAAGGAGGGGGCAGCAAGCAGTGAGGATGTGAGAAAGCCCCAGAAGCTCACCTTCCACATGAGGGACTGGGTAGCCATTCTAAGAATGTTGTCTTTCATAAACACAGCACCACTGGAGGGTTTAAACAATGAAACCACTTGATATCAACATATATATTTAAATGATGAGTTAATGGCATAGAAGCAAGAGGGATGGTCAAGAGAATGTTAATCAAGATGACAGATGGTGACTGGACTAGAATGGTGGCATGAGGGTGGTGAAGAGAGTCAGATTCTGTGTCCATTCTGGAGGCAGAATGAACACGATTTGTGTAGGATTAGATTAGACACAGGATATGAAATAGGTAGAAAGGATGACTCCAAAATTTTTACTGGACAAACCAGAAAGAGAAAGTTGCTATTATCAGAGAAATGCTGCCTGTGGAGCAGGTTTAGGAGAGTGAGTCACACCTTTCTCTAATTTCAACATTTTACTGGAAAGACCTACCAGTGAATGGTACTTGATAAGTGAATGAAGTTTGAGGTTGTGGGATGTATTTCAACTGGAGCCATCTTGAACTCTACATTGATAAGTTATTTTCATCCTCTATCTCCACACACTGAAGTAATTCTGTGAACCAGAATTGAGAAATCTTCTATAGAGAATTCATCTCTTCATGATATGGGACCAAGTTAACTTCTGCTCTCTTTTTTAATTGTATTTTTTTTATTGAGGTAATGTTGATTTACAACATTGTATATGATGTAGAGGTATAGATAGATTGATGTGTCTTCAGATGTATGTTACCACACCATACCCAATAATCCTACACGTTGGTCCAATGGGTCCTTCCTCCATTTGCTCCATCCAGCCTTCCTCTCTGGTAGTCACAATTCCACTGTCAGAAACTTAACACTCTTAAAAGAAACTGGCTTCTATATATAAAATACATTTGGTGGAATCAATTTAAAGATTGGCAGGACATCTCAAGTTAGAGGAAATGACATGGGTAATGTTAAAGTTACTAAGTCCACCTTATTGTTTCATTTCACAATATCTATATAACATTTTTTATCAATATGTAATATGCTTACAGAATTATATAAGTAAATATTGTCACAGAGGGAACAATTGGGAGAGGAGAGATTTCCCTGAGTTATTTATTTAAAATAAAGATCTGGGGCCTCCCTGGTGGCACAGGCAGTTGAGTGCAGTGCTGTGAAGCTGTCCACAGCCTCTGCAGTGCCGGTTCGATCCCTGCAGCCTCAGAGCAATACACATGGCTAACAGACCTCTCCTGTCTTGCCCACTGCTCCCCTCAGCAGTGTATTTAGTCAGTCTGCCTATTCTGTTCCCCGTTCTGTCTCTGGTGAATCCTCTCACCCTCCCGCACATCTGGCCTGTGCCCCGGCTCTTGTATAAATAAATCTTTAAAAAATAAAATAAAGATCTGTTATTTCATATTAGTCTACAATAAATAATAATAACTCTTTCATCCAGTCTGAGTTTTTTATGAATATGCAAACTTTACGTTGGGCTGATATTCAAAGTTAGATATTATCTCATACACTGAGTAACTATTAAAAGTATAAAAGCCCTACCTCAGCCTAAGATGACAAATTCCTTGTGGCAAATCTTCTGACTAACCTCTCTGGGCAGAGAAGGGGTGAAAATTTTTTACCTATTATGCTTCATGACAAGATCCAGGCTACTTACTGTTACAAGGAGTAAGAAGAGAGGGTACAACCAATTATCCCCCTTAATTGTTAAACCTGCACAAAACAGCCTTTGACAAAACGGTACAGCTTCTAGCTCATGGCCACCCAAATGCATAGAGATATCAGTGGAGTAAATTCAGCTTTGAGTCCAGCTTCTCAAAACCAAATCCCATTCTGTGTTGTGCGGTCAGCAGGTATCTTTTGTTAATTTACGCCATTTGTTCTTGTTGCCTAGATTAAGGTAAGAACCTAGATATTGGAATCAAATGAAAATAGCTGACTGTTGTATTTTATGTAAAAAGAGAAATGCATGTTCATTATTAGAAATTCAGTCATAAGAAAATGTTAAGTCTTTCTAATTAGGTCTTTCAATAAAAAGCATGATTTCTAATCAACTGTTCCTGTTCTGTAATTTCATATTCTATTCTGTTTTCTTTATACATTGTACTCTAAATGTTAAAATATCTCTCAGGCTCCTCTAAATTATTTCCCAAATTTCATAAAGCAATAAAAATACAACAAAATAAGAGAAGGAGAAAAATAATGTCTTTGTAGAATACTCAAAGACATTAAATGTTTATTTAATCACTTATTTATTTTAAATACTTTATGATATCAACAAATATTTTACCATGATCATTTTTCATCATTGCTCTTGTATTGCTCTAAAAATGCTACTGTTTTAAGAAATATGTGTTGGCCTAGAGAAATGGGAAACATTTTTACTGCATAAAACATACATTACAGACAGAGCGAAGAGTAATGCTGATGTGGAACAATTAATTTTAAAACATTTACTTCTCAATGTCTTTTTAAGCCATGAAGATAGCTAGTTAGTGTTACTTAAAATAAGATGAAAATTTAAGATAAATATTCCCTAGTCCAAGCCAAAACATAAAATAAAAAAGCTAACTAAAGAAACCATTAAAAATCAACGACATTAGACTTGCAAACATTCTAGTAAAACATATGCTAAACTGTTTTTTTTGCAGAAGTGCTGAATATTCATTGAATTATAATTCATGTGATTTTAATTTCTATGATAACTGCATTAAGAAAGAGAAAAAAAAAGTTAATAGGAAACTAAGGAAACAATAGATGAGATGCTACTCTTTTGGAGTAGGAGGGCAAAAGCAGGATGATAATAATAATATAGCACAGATTATCATCCAAGCTTTGAGAGCTATTTGGGGAGAATATCTTATGAGAGAGAGCACAGTCAAGACAGACATGACAACTCAATGAGACCCAAATGTGAATGATAAAACCATCCACAAAAGCCTTGAAGGAAAACGCTTTTCCTATCGAGGGATGATTTGTACTGGCCTCCAGGTGTAATATTATGTGCACTGATGAGCTGATCAACAGAACAGAACTTCTACCCAGCTGTAATCAAGAGTGATTGATGGTTGGGACAAAAAAGTTGATTATCATGACAAGTTCGCTGATGCAGAGAAAATAAGCTCTGCTTGGGAAATGGATAAAACCTGCTCGGAGACTACCTTCTGAAATCTTATTTATAAAGGAATCTAAGAGAAAGTTTAAAGTTGTACAGACAGCCCTGATATCCTGATCAACCTGATAGGAATGAATTTGCCATACATCAAACTCCACAGATGTCCTATGTTAGGAATTTAGAAGCTCATTTAGGTTCAATATAAAGTCAACCGTGTAAGCTCAATGTTATGCTCAATGAGTGTGATTCTCAAAAGTTATCTTTCTGTTGCTCAAAGGATCATTGAGAGACACATATGGACATGGAAAATTAAAGTTTCATAGCACACCCTGCCTCTTTTGCTGTCCTCAACTCCCTCCTCATAAGGAATGAGTTTCCCCAATGACTGCAACCTTAACACTATCAGATTCAATTTACATCAAAACATACATTTGGACTGAGACAACTCTGAGATCCCAGAGGCAGTATTTTGCATTTAAAATGAGATTTGGCAGGCTTGAGAAAGGTGAATCTGGGCCAGAATGTTGGGTGTACTTACTGGTCTAAAACAGCAGCTAGTTTATATAGAGATGCATGGATCATGAAGACAGACATACAACTATTCAAATTCTGGTTTTAACATCATACAGGAAATTATAACAGTGTCATTCAAGTATAGGGTGTGCTTTGTAGTGTGTGGTACAATTTTATTCTACTTAAGCATATGATAATGCTAAATGGCCACTCCTAAACTAGTCCTAAGAAACTTTTAGGATGGAAAATACAAAATGAATGAGTTCATTTCAGAAATATAGAGATCTTGGACCATGTGAGCACTTGAGAATCATGAAATAAATCTTATCACAATCATTCTAGTTAATTCGGACAGAGAATAGGTCTCAACAAAAGAGAAAATAACACATGGTAGCTGTTTAGAAGGACGCAAAAGGTCACAAAACCCAAAGTGACATGACAGACACTAATAAGAATTACTCATGTTTCTCTCAAATTCCTTTTTTCTTATGCCCAGAAACAAGCCTCTCCATTGTCTTAGTTTCCAGGGCTATGGTGAAATTAGTGTTTTATAAAATGTTGAAATAAACTATAGTTGACCCTTGAACAATGCATTTAACCTCCAAACTGAAAACAGCATCCAGGGAAACCTAGCAACCTAGTGAAATGGTAGGAAAATCAAGTGAGGAATTAAACAGCCTGTTGTCTAAACCACTGCCTTTTTTTTTCCTAATTGAAACAACATTAATTTATACCTCTGGGTAGATCCCAAGATTACATTTTCTCTTCCATTACTCACCAATGTCCCTTCATCACCCTCCACCAACCAATCAGGTCCTTCTAAACATTTCTTCTCCCTCCCTTCCCTTCTGATAAATATCATCCTATTGCTAGAGTATAAAAGTTTGTTTTTGGTTTATTTTCTTTATATTTCACAGATCATACAATGTCTGTCTTTCATCTTCTGACTTATCCTCTCAAGTTCCATCCATGCTGTCACAAATGGCAATTATTTCATTGTTTTTATGGCTGAGTAGTATTCCAAATGTGTATCTATATCACATCTTATTTATCCATTGCTCTATCATTCAGGATTTTCGTTGTTTCCATATCTTGGCTATTGTGAATAGTGCTGCAATGAATAGAGGGGTGTATATATCTCCTTGAGTTAGTTTTTTCATATTCTTCAGGTAAATACACAGAGGAGGAATTATTAGATCATGCGGTAGTTCTACTTTCAATTTTTTAAGGAGCCTCCATAAAGTTTTCTGTAATAGCAACACCAATTTACATTCCCACCAACAGTGGTTGAGGGTACCTTTTTCTCCACATCCTCACTGACACTTATTAATTCTTGACTTTTTGATAATAGTCATTTGATTGTGTGATTTTAAACCTCATTGTGGTTTTGCTTTGCATTTCACTAATGATAAGCAATGTAGTGCATCATATCTGTTGTCTGTTGGTCATCTGTGCGTCTTCTTTGATGAAATGTTTATTTAGTTCCTCTGCCCATAAGATTAGACTCTCTTTTGCTCTTCACTTGTACACATTGTCTATATATTTTGTGTATTAACCCCTTATCTGATACATGGTTTGCAATTATATTCTCCTGTTCAATAGGCTGAGTTTTTGCTTTAAAAATGGTTTTATAACAATGTAATCTAAAAAGGGGAGGTTCCATGTTCACTGCCCCACCCAATGAAGGGTGAAGCTGTTGGAGGGTGGAGCTAGGAAGAACCTTGGAGAGAGAACACTTGGCGGAGGTATATGAAGGAGGGAGACATCTGAAGAAGAAGAAGTTGTACTTGATTTTCACTCTTAGACTTGTACTAGAGACTTGGGAGACATAGAAACACTTGAAAGAGAGAGAGAGACATGGGTGAGAGACCTGTGGGGAGACTGGCATGACAACCATTATGTTGAATTGTGCACTGATTTTGCTCTTTTATTTTCACACTGATCTGGCCCTTTCTTTTTTATTTGATTTTATTATTATTTTTTTTCTTTGTGGGCCCCTCGCCAGCGGCTGGGGAATGAACTGGCGCTGCAGAGGCTGCGGGCAACCTCGCAGCCCAGCACTCAACCGCTGCGCCACCAGGGGAGGCCCTGATCTGGCCCTTTCTATCCCTTTCTTATGGATCCCCATCACAAGGTGCCTTAAACTTGTGTCAGGTTTTTATGCTTCAATGGCCCAACCCTGTTTGACAGGGCATTTCCCCATAAAGGGATGGATAACTAGGTGTTTTCTTGAGAAACTATATTCCTTCTCTTCATCTCTCCCTCCATTGCACAATAATTCTATTAGAGTTCTTTTCTATTGAAGGTCTTACACACTAAGAGTATGTTTTGTTGTTATGTGGCAGATGACAGAATATAGACTGTGCAAAGTTTGGGGATCTCAGGATGCTACGCATTCTGCACACTAATAGCTTCCTTTGCTGTGAAAAAGCTCTTAAATTTGATGTAGTTCCATTTGTTTATATTCTTTTCTTGCCTCTCGCTATTGAAGAAAATTCACAAAGACATCACCTAAACTTATAACAAAGATATTTTTACCTATGTTTTTTCCTGTGCATTTTATGGTTTCAGCTCTAATGTTCAAATCTTTAATCCATTTTGAGTTGCTTTTAGTATTTGATGTAAGACAGTTGTTCATTCTTTTACATGTGCTTGTTTTTATTAGACTATCATACTGTTTTGATTACTGTAGCTTTGTAGTATAAGTCAGGAAGCATGGTACTTATATTTTTGTTCTTTTTCCTAAGAGTTATTCTGACTAATTGAGGTCTTTTGTGGTTCCATGCAAATTTTAAGATATTTTGTTTTTTTATTTTTGTGAAGAATGTCATTGGAATCATAATAGGTTTGCTTTGATTCTATATATTACTTTAAGTAGAATGTAGATCTGTCTTTTCTTAATTGGCCACATGTCTTTGAGGTCATTTTGAATGTACACATTCCCAAACAGTCTTGATTACAATGGCTTGTCATTCATTACAACCACATTGTAAGGTTTTTAAATAGATCATGTAGGCAACTGGATCATAAAGCATACAGTGAATGAAATAGGGTAAATGATGCAGTTATAATGACTTTTTTTTCCCTCTGAAACATTAAATTACTGTTAAAGAAATATGGAAATTTAAAAAAATATATCTTTACTAAAAGTACTTAGAGGGGTCTACCCTATTGGAAATGTCTGTATTTAGTGTATTTTTGCATCAAGATCTGAGATTCTCACGTTTGGTAAATCTTTACCTTCAGAAAGCTGCAGGGACACCTTGTCCCTGGTAAAGCTGCATTTATTAAAAAGTCCTCTCAACCTCTTTAAGTCTGTTGCTGCTGACACTGCTAAGTCTCAAAGGACCTACTGAGGGACCCACTTACAAATTAAATTTTCAGGCAGCTTTGAAACATCTCTTTCAGAAGAGTGTCCTCTGTTATTCTCCAGGATTCACAGAGCTATTTGGAGCTTTGGCCTGAGCACCATGGCCTTCCCACTGGGTGCTTTTTCTTCTCTAAAAGCAGTCCTTTGACAGGGCCATTCGGCTTCCCTAAAAGAGGAGACATGTCTGGGAACCTGATGAGGTTTCACTGAACTGTCAGCTCACCCCTGGGTGAGGCGCTAGCTCTGAACTGTGTGGTGATGGATTGCAGGTTGTGGCCGCATTTGAAACAAGAGGCTGGGAGGTCTCTTTTGAAGGACTTAACCTTGGAGTGAGCATTCAGGCCTTGCTTCCTCCCTCAACTTTGCTAATTTCTACCTTCTGAATGAAACCCGCAGCCCTGTCAGGAATTCTCAGAAAACAAAACATGCATGGAAGGACTAAGCAAGAAATATTGAGTCTGGCCGGTAGAGATTTTAGGAGAAAATTAACCAATCAAGAGCACAGGAATCTCTTTAGCAGTGCACTTCTTTGGTAGGCTCTTAAAAATGAAGCTCCAACTCTTGGGACATTTCAGGACTCTCTGAATCAGGCTTTGATATTCCAAGTTTCATCTGTGGAAGTAATGATGGCTAAAGGACTGAAGAAAGAGAACTCTTTATAAGAGTCCAAACTTCTCTGGGCTTCTTTTCTTTATAAACAAAGAAAAACAAAATAATAAAATTTACTTTTCTATCAAACTCTAACATGGAAAATTTGACCATGAAAATCAAGAAAGAGACATTTGCTTTATATGACTAGTAGATGTGTACATAATCTCCAGTAAGCAAAGAGAGTTTGCATTTCTATAAAGTCTGGTGGCACCTCAGAGAACTGTTGTATGCCAGGATTTAGTGGTACCTACAAAATCATTCTGTCCATTTTATAGATTGTAGAGACAGGGGAACTAAAGGCCACTTTAGTTGTGTGTGTGTGTGTTTTTTTTTTTTTTCTAAAACTCTAAACTTTGAAACAGTAAGGAGGTCTAGAAACAGGGTTCATAAGTCCCAACATAATGTTTTTATTTACGTTATCAGGTGACATGCCCTAGAGGAAATTTATTTTAAGATTAGCATTAGCATCAGCTGACCATTTTCAACTAAGATGACTGGAGAAGGTAATTAAGGTTGATACAGGTAGTACAGATTGCTAGAATACAGAAACACATTTCAAAATTGAGAAGCATTTAAAGGACTATAACTATTAAAGGGGGCAAGAGAGGATCTTTTCTGAGAGTCTGTGTCATCAAAAGCCACCTATTGCATATAAAAAGAGGGTTAGTTATTAGCAAATCATGGGAGGATAGAATGTGATAAGGAGTGTAATGTGTGGTTAAGTCAGAGGTATCTTTCCAATTAAATGAACAAAAGTTGTCCATGTGTCCCCAAGGGATTTGGCAGGAAACCTATGAACATTAGGAAAGTTCTATAAATTTTAGATAACACTCAGTAAATGTTGACTAAATGAATGAATAAAATGCTCAAGATAAGAATTATTGTTCTTTACTGTTGTATCAAGAAAATGAAGGTAGAAACAGAAATCTCTCAAATGGTCTAAGTTTCAATTTCACAAAGAACATTTGCAATAATTGCTACATTTTTATCAAAATGAATTTTAGGTTTCCTTTTCCCCAATGCGTGATCCCTCTGCAATGCAGGATTTAGATTCTCTAAAACCTAAAAATGAAAATTCGCATGACTTGAAAGGAAATGAATACATAGAATTAAATTTGAGAATAGCCTAGAAACTTGTTCTTATGCTTTTAAAATTTGACTGTGTAGTAACCTCTGAATTTTGATCTCTTTGCAAAAAAAAAAAAAAAAATCAGTACAGTCAACCCCCTTCGCACCAATTTTAAACATGTAATTATACCATGAAAATGTCACAGCACAACAGCAGCCCCATCACTATCTGATTAGTGTAGTTTTTAGTAACCACAGAATAATATCCTTGACATAATCTAGTTGCCAAGATATTGCTTGATACACATTTCTGTCTATATAAATAGAATAAATTTTGTTGAATCTTTTGCTATGTATATATATAAATATATCTCAAAGTACTATATATATCTCAAAGTACTATTCAGCATTAAGAAAACTTGCAGAAATCAAAAGTAGAAACTGGATGATCACCAATAGTTGAACATCTCAAAAGTAAAATATGTTCACTGCTTTCCATTCATTATAGTCATAGTTTATTAGGGCCCTTGCACTTTTTGTTATATTTCATTATACAAATAAGCCTTGAACAACAGTGGGGATTAGGGAAGCCAACTCCCTGCTCACTTGAAATACAAATGTAATTTATAGTGGGCCCTTCATATCAATGGACTTTGCACCCATAGATACAGCAAACTGACAGGCACAGTTGGCTGAGGCCTGAATGGGAAATCCATAACTGAACTTGTGCAGTTCATTAACTTTTCTCCTAAAATAGACAATAAAATCCCGGAATCTCAACGCCACAGTGATAATGTTTATGACTGCTCCTGGGCATGTTTTGAAACTACAGACACTACCACAAATAGACCTGAAATATTTAGAAAATTGGAACTGAAGCCTTCAAAATGTAATTTATAACTTAGGATAAAATGTAAGATTTAAAACTATAGAGGAGATAATAGATGCAAGATTTCCTTTTTTTCTCTATATCATGTAATTAAGCTTTTAAAGAAAATTTGGAGAATAAAGTTGAAAGATGCAAAAGAGTTGTTCAACTCTAATACAACTACCATTAGTTTTTGTTTTTCTCTCCATCTCAACAGCATTGCTTTTAAATATCTGCTCCCCAAATATCGTAGATGTAAATATTCAATTATCCATTTAATTATCTTTAAATATTTAAATAAATATTTAAAAGATGTGCCTGGAGATATGATGTTAAGAAAATTTAACAATCTAATTGGTTATTTGGTAGGAAAAATATTACTATCAGCAACTTCATCATTAGACTGGCACATTTGGTTATGGAAGTTATGACAAGAGACATGAATTAAATTCACATATATTGATTAGCATTACTACACACCTGGTTTTGAAATGCAGAGTAATTATAGTAATTTCTACCTTATAACAACATGGGAAAATTCATCAATTAAATTGATGATGATCCAGGTATGTCACTTTGGAGAGGGCTGAGGCCACTAAGCAATGTTATCTACTAAGGTAGTTTTTGTGGGTTTTTCCCCTCCACTTTATCAAGAAATCCCCCAAAATAATTAATGCATGACTGTCCTGAGTAGCAAAGAATGTATTGCTATTTTATTTCAGTTCAGTCATTTGCATTTATATGTAAATTTCACTATGTTTATGGTTGTTGTGTGACTGAACACTAGTGATGTCAGTTGACTAGTAAAAGGAGTCTTCTGCCTTTCATATTCATTATTTTGCCTAACTTTATTGTTAGGAGGCTAACCATAATGACTCTTTTTTAAAAAAAAAAAAAAGATTTATTTATGAATACAAGAACTGGGGTGCAGGTCAGAGATGTGAGAGGTGAGAGGATTCATGAGGGACAGAGTGGGGAGCAAGACAGATGGATCTACTGAAGTATACTGCGAAGGGGAGCAGAGGGTGAGACAAGAGAGGTCTGCTGTACTATATGTGGGTCAGCTCCCTGGCTGGGGATCAAACTCAGGTTGCAGTGGTGGTAGCACTGAGACTTAATGCCTGGGTCACAAGTAAGGCCCTAAACATAATGTCTCTTTATGCCACAGTTTTAAGATTGCTTAGGTTGGGTCCTCAGATCTTACTCCATCCTGTAAACTATCAGTAGAATTCATTCTCTACCTCACTTAATATTCTCACATCACAGTTGGCCCTGATAAACCTTGTCTTTCAAAGATTCACTTTCTAACTTGCCCAGGCCAATGGCAATTTATGCTTATTTTATGATGATGATAAAATAATTGGATAAATTACAACCTTTCAGTCTTTAATTGGAAGCTTTTTGCATAACCCCATGTATGTTTCATATGAATTGTTGAAACATATTGTTTTTCCCTCCAACACCAGGAGAAGGGAATCTGATTTAAAGTGCACACAATATAATATGCCATTTAAAAAGAGATCTATAGGTCCTAAAGTGGAAAATATAGTACAGCGAAAACAGGTGTGGCATAACACCAAACTACAGAGTTTATCATGTGAAGAGTTAAAATAATAAATAAAAAGCTTAGGGAGGGAAATGAAATTGAATTTCCATGATATAGAGATAAAAAGAACTACAAGCTATTATTTTCATTGGAAGGGGAAAAAGCTTTGAAATGTAAAAAAGTTCATAAGGCAAAAATATTTTATGTGATAGAGAATTCAACCAAGCATACAAGTGAATTACAATGCTACTTTTTCAAAAAGATTCTAGGTTTAAGAATAGAAATAGGAAAATGAATTCCAGACTAACCTGGAAAGAACAAAGAGGCAGTTGTATTAAGATTATAAAGACTTTTCTTAGGATTAAAATGATCCAGTATTACATATACATATAATATATTTGATCTTTAATTTTTCTTTAGGGGTTATTTTCTTACAAACAGTTGATCTTGACATTCAGTACTAAATATTTCATAAAATTAGTATTTGTGGACATGACCAATCAATCAATATATCTAATATTTCTAGCATGTTAGTTCCTCATATTGACATATTACTACAGAGACATTGTTCACTGCAATATATCAATTTAATTATAGTTGTTTTGTTAGTAAATAATAATTAAAATGATGCTCTGTCATTTGTGAATTCAATAATATCATATGTCCTCCTATTTAAAAAGTTATAAATTTTAAAATTAGCATTGCATAAGGAATTTATATTCAAGTTTCAAATAAGAAAAAGTGTAAGTGTGGTGAATTCACATGTGTCCAGTTTACATAGTTCAAGGCAGCCAGACTGGTTAATTATCTGATAACTCAGATGAACCTGAAGTTCAATTCAAACCTAAATCAAACATCTTCATGAGTGTCTGCAGTAGGCAGATTGATGCTTAAATCCTAATCCCTGGAATGATGAATATGTTACATTCATGACAATGGGAATTACATTAGCAGATGAAATTAGGTTGCTAATCAGCTGAGTTTAAAACATAGATGTTAACCTGGATTATCAAAGTCACTGCATCATGATCACAAGGGTCCTTAAATGTGGAAGAGGAAGGCTGAGTGAGACTCAGAATGATTCAATAGAAGGACTCAACAGTTATTGCTGGCTTTGAAGCTGGAAGGGGATTAGGAACCAAGGAACTAGGCACCTTTACAAGCTAGAAAGAAAAGCAAGGGACCAAATTCTCCTTAGAAGCCTCTAGAAGGAATATAACCCACACCTTGATTTCATTCTAGTGACACCCATTTTACACTTCTCACCTCCAGAATCACAGTGTTTCTGTTGTTTTAAGCCATTTTTGGGTCATATTTTACAGCAGCAACAGATAAATACAGAAGTCATCTAGTGCATGGTCAAGTCTATCATTGTTTAATTATGACCCAGACTGATTAGTCTAAATGGCCAAAATAAATTGGCATTTTCTTTTCACCACATGTCAGACAAACCTGCAAGCAAAGTTGTGACAAGAAGCAACCACCATTAATGCTATGTATTGATGTATTGATTCTTCTATCACCTTGAAACTTCATTAGCAAAATAAATTGCTACTCTTTCACCAAGAAAATAAATAAGATTACCTTTCATAAAGGAGATATGTAAATGATCTTTACAATATGTTATATCATGTTCTTTATGTCATTGTTAATAATTATGTATGTAAATAAGTGTTTCCTAAAGTGTAAGGACAATATGATTAAAGTCTTCAAATAGGACTCACACACAAAAGAAACAACGGCCTTGAAGTAGCCAGAGAATGTTTAAAAAGATTCAACTTTTCGAATAATCAACCAGAGACCTAGCCTGGGACAGGCAGGTAAGATTTTTTTGCATTTCTAGGAGATTGGGTTCAATGAGTTTGAAGTCTCTTTTTGACTTACAGTTTACAGGATGTTTTCTTAAAACAAATGAAAATATTAACAGTAAAACTGTTGGCAGAGGGGGGTCTTTGAAACAGTCTCCATCTGATGTATGAATTGGCAAGATGGCTCCTGGGAGACTTTTGCATCATTACCTGATGGGTTCCAAAGCAAAACATAATAAGATTTAAGAGGAAAAGGAACCAAGAACCACTCAAAAGAACAATTATGATAATGCATAATTGTTCCTGAGTGTTTTGAAATGATCCAAATAGCAACTATGGAGTACAAAACTCTTATTTACATAGTGGGACAATGACTCCTTTTTTTTTTTTTTTTACAAAAGATCTAAGAGATTATTATTATTTTTTTTGAAAGATTTATTTATTTATTACAAGCACTGGGTACAGTCAGAAGTGTGGGAGGGTGAGAGAATTCACCAGAGCCAGAGCAGGGAGCAGAACAGGCAGAATGATGAAATACACTGCTGAGGGGAGCAGCGGGCGGCAGGAGAGGTCTGCGCGCCATGTGGGACCCTCGCCAGGGGCTGGGGATCGAACCGAGGCTGCAGAGGCTGCGGGCAGCTTTGTAACCCAGCGCTCAACCACTGCGCCACCGGGGAAGCCCAAGATCTAAGAGATTATTATATAATATTCATCACTTGAAAATATTTTTTGTTAATAAATTAAACTGCAATATTTCTTGAAATTCAAGTAAAAGTTACTCAGTATTAAAACAAAACAAAACAAAATCTCTTTAAGTAGGAAAATGCTATGTTTAGTGACTTTTTTTTAACGGTAGCCAATGCCTTTTGGTTGCTATGCCAGCAATCTACCCTTCTCCTTTTTAAATCCCATGAGAGAATATGATAGAATCATCTGATGATTGTATAAGTAGGTATGAGTTCTAAGATGATAACAATCCTTATACAGAATCAAATGTTGTCACAGAAGAAAAAAAAGCCACTTTATTTATTCCCCATCTATTTTCTGTGTCTGATTATCTCATATCTTATCCTCATCATCAGGACACTTAAGAGACCTGCTTCTCTGAGGAGATTAAATACTAGAAGGTTTAATAGCCCCAGAATCCAGATCTCCAAACTTAGGGCCAGAGAATGGTACCTTTGAGGGGCTGTTTTGATCAAATCAGCCCTCTGCTTGTCTGGAGTATCAGCAATGTATCTAATTTCTGATTCTTCCAAACCAATATTCCCTCTTTTTTTTTTTTTTTTTTCTCTCTCAGGACCAACTCCACACCAAAACAGGTGTGTTTGTGGTGGGGCAGTATTGTTTATATGGGCCACAAGCCAAAATCAGTTTTACTGTGATGAATCTACAGTTCATCCTGATCCTTAGAAAATGATGAAAGATGTGAATTACTCTGTGAATAGCTTACAAAGCACTGTTCAGGTCCACAGATGTCTCCCTTCTGTTGTGTTCTCCACTTAAATTGTATTCATTAGGGGGTCAAATGCTTGGAGGTCTTTAGGACTCCCTGTTAAAATGCTAATACTTCTAGGAGAGTACCTAGAGAGTTCTAACACAAATATAATTAAGGACACAAGGGTTGTTCTGGAATTAGGGGTCATCACTGCAGTTAAAGAGAATTTACAAAACCAAAATCTTGGCCTTGAAATATGATTTAGGAAATATCTTACTTCAGAAGTGTTAAGCTTCATTGGTTCTGAATTTGACTATTGCCCAAACTACATTATCTGAATTTAACATTCCCAAGAGACTGAAAAATCACCATTAAACAGCAGCTATATGATGGTATATGTGTGATTTTTCTACAGTAAACAAACAAACACAGTGTAATAAGTTCCAAAATGAAAAGTGTATCAGGAGTTAAGATGTTATCTTTGAATTTTGACATACTCAGCTATGGGAGAAAAATGTTTAAAAAATCCCTTCTGCAAGATTAGAACGGCATAATACATTTTTTTAGTGAATACTAAATGATAAACTTACATCGGAATTAAATCTCAACTGGCAAATGTTGCATGATATGATTTGCTTTCTTCGATGAGGAAGAGGCACCCCGAATGTATGATTTATTACAGCTTTCTGAATTGGGTCCATCTGTAATGAGAAAAAAAATACAACAAATAGAAATAAAGCTTGTCAGTTCCATTGGAATGTTGCCTATTTCATTAAAGAACCAATCTGTACAGCTTCAATCTACTGCTCACGTATAAAGAACATTTTTATTCTAAGAAACTGCATTTCTACTTTCTTGGAAAATAGACTACAATATGCCTGAAGCTCAGTATGATAAGGAAATGATAAATGTACCCATTAGAGTCTGCATACTAACCGCTTTTCTCATTTAGGCTCAACAATTGTCTCGGATTGATAATCCTAAAATATAATTAAAGGTTTATCAAAACTCAAGTTATTGCTAATGCCAGCCATCTCACACAGAAGTATGTCTATACAATTGCCTCAAAATGGACTTCAAAATAGGCTTGGTCAGTGAAGCAGCTATGAAAATAAATGCTGCACCACTATTTGACATTAACCTCATACTATCTTTGGTGTCATTTGACCTTAAAAATAAAAGTATACAAATCACTACTCAACTATTAAAAAAAGATGAAATAGTGCCTTTTGGAACAAAATGGATGGATCTTGAGGTGATGCTGCTGAGTGAAATAAATGAGAAAATAAAAGACAGTTACCAGATGGTCTCACTCATTTTTGGGGTATAAGTAACCGAAGAATCAGCAAAACAAGAAGAGTATTTCTTAGCCTCTCTGAAGAATATACTGGTTACCAGAGAGATGGGGGAGGACGAGGACATCTAGGAGGGAGGTGACAGGGTTGTGGCACTGGAACTTTGGTGGCGGGTAAGTGAGGACTGTGTGAAGTTGTTCTTCCAAAAGTATACAGCTATGTAATCTAGTGACAGAGCCATAAAAGTTCAAAAAAGATGACCCTGATTTCTAAGAATTCAAACATATAGAGCTACCAATTTATTCAACAATCATATATTGGCCACCTAATAGGTACTGCTACCTATGGACTTAAAATTTGAGTTTCAGAGAATTTGGGCCAGATGTCAGTTATCTCTCACCATCCTATTTTGAGACAGGAAGAGTAACACCAAAAACACAATGTCAGAGAGCCGCTCTGATAAAACTAATGTTTCCTCATCAAGCTTTGTCTGATGGTTCACATCAGTGATTCTTACAATTTAGAGTCAGGTGTAAATTTTAACTTGCTTCTTATTATGCATATAAACTATCGCTTAAAGTTGTGATGAAATTTCAACATGGTAAACATGTAGAACTGAGGCGACCGGAGGAGCAGGAGGGGGAGAGTGGAAAGCAAAGGGAGGACTACAGTGGAGGACGATGGGCACCTTGGTGGTAGGTGTGTGTGCTGACATACACCTGAAGAGGTGTGATCCTGTATTTCTGCATCACATATAGTGCCGTAAAGCAACATTACCTCAATAGTGCATAAACAATTATGTAGATGAAAAAATAAAATGAATATGTTAATTCAAGAAATATATTTAGTGTAGTCAATGTGGGACACATGAATAAGCCAATAAATATCGACTATTACATTTTTTTCTATTGTAGCACAGGTGAAGATCAAAGTTAACACTAGTCCCACACGCCTATAATCTTTGTTGGTACAATAACCATTTCTCATGTGACCAGAAGACATTTCAAAATGATTTCAGTGTTACATGTATAGCCATGAGTTCTACTGAATACCTCCAAACTTTGGAACTCTTAACTCTCATCAGAAAGAAAGTATTTATGAGAATTCTCACAATGGGCTATGATAGCACAGAAATGATTCAATGCACACAGAAAAGCTACAAATGTGTCTGTGAAATGATGCTCTAATATTAAGCCTCTGTGCTATATCATAATGCCTTAATTACCCTAAATAGGTCATTGAAAGATTCCACTTCCCTATTTGTATTTCAAATTTTGAAAACCAGTTAACACATAGTCTCTTGGCTAGCAGGAGAATGTTTCTGTCTATATTCACAAGTCCTATTAAGTGGTCTATACAGTCATAACATACAGTATAATAACAATAAAGACAACACAAATAAAAGTACTCACTATTAAGAGTCATATTTGTGCTAAGCATTAAGCTAATTGGTGTTTGTAATATTAATTAAACAGCTATATTGATTAAGAAGAACTCAGGTATCATCACTGTTAATTCTACTGCACTATATTATCTGATGTTAATCCAGATTCTGTATGAAACTCATTTATTCCATGATTTTTCTGATCATTTCCAGGTATTAACAAATTCTGCCATACTTTAGTTTTAACCAGTTTTATTTAAGTATAATTATATGAATAGGATCACTAATGTTATGTGTACAATTTGATGAGATTTGACAAATCCATATAATCACAAAAATTATCACATAGAATATTTCCATTTCCTGGAAAAGTTTCCTCTCGCCCCTCTGTAGTCAATTCAATCCTTGCCTCCTACTCCCAGTCTCTGAAACCACTAGTCTACTTACACTAATATATTTTTGCCATTTCTCAAAGTTCTTACAAAGTTAATCACAATGTATGATCTTTTATGCCTGGCCTCTTTCACTCAGTATAATGCTATTGAGGTTAATCCATATTATTGTATATATAAGTAGCTTATTCCATTTATTTTTGAGTAATAATTATTTGTATGGCTATATCACCATGTGTTTATCCTTTTGTCAGTTGATGAACATTTGGATTCTTTTAGTAAATTCTATAATCTTCTCAAGTATTAATATACAATTGAAGGTCATTCCTAAATTTTTTTCAGCCTCTTAATACAAACATTAAAAATGTTGGACTTGGACATATACTGGCTTGGACCTACTACTGGATAGTATTATGAATAGGATTCTTCTCTCTCACCATATTGTAAACAAATAACATGAACTGGGCCTGCTTCAATAACCTTCATTCTGTTTCCCAAGATCATTCTAAAACTACTTTAAAATGCCAGCACAATGCTTGTATAACAACAATCTCAGAGAACACTGGGGGAATTACCCTTTCAGCCAGCAGTTAAAGAAAAATTAAAAGCAGAAAGAGGTCACTGATTTAGCGGTAGATGTCCCAGCTTGTACATATTACATCTGTTCTGTGTATAAAGGGGACCTATTTCTATCAGAGGGATTGTGCCTGTAAGTCATTTAGGAATATTTCATCCCTCTTATAATAATACCTTGAATTAACAAAGAACTATATATTTATATTAAAGATGCTTTCGGCAAATATGATCTGATTTTTAATATAATATTATTAAACAGCCTATTAGTTTGGTCTTTTATAACACTGGGGAAGAAGTGACCACATTCAATACAAATTTGAGTAGAAAGTATTAGGTAGTAGGCACTTCATGCAAATGTAGTATAGTCTCTAGATTTAAATCTTTTGTTTGAACTGAATGATGTTCTGATCATTGTAACTCTAAAATCAAATTTCAAAATGTAAAGCAGTGTACTCTTCTTCAGAGACAATTTTATTTCCCAGTACACTAAAAAAAAAAGCAACACTTAACCGAATTATATTTTGAAGATGGATTTCACCACTATAGTTACACTATCTAAAGTAATTACCTTTTATCATTTTAGGGATCTAGCACAACAGAATGATAAAAGTTTAATGCCTTTATTAATGAATATAAATCATGTTTACCTCTTTATCTAATATATACATCTAGAAATACATGCAAAACCATTTAGAATTATGAAAGGGAAAAAGCTAAATACACTCACCAGTTGTGTTGCCAGAGTTAATTAAATGATTCTACATGGTATGTAACTAAAAGTATCAGGGTATCATTTAATAAGGGTAAAAACTAAGCCCCCACTCTGCCTAGCAGACAAGTTGGGGAGGCTGGGATAGATAAAAGGAATAGATAAGGTTGTTAGGGAACCAGTGCATAGAACTGATCACTTTGACCATGAATGCAGGAGGACCAGGACACATTCTGTGTCAAAGGTCAATGCCCAAGACCAGACATCCCAGAAAATAACTGGCCCAAACTGGCACCCCAAGGAAGAAGGACCCCCCCAAAAAAAGATAAACGAGAGCTTCAAGCTCTTCTTCCATGGAAACATCTCTAGTCTGGCCCCTGCTCCTTTGCAGGGTATTTCAATAAATGCCTTTTCTGTTCTCCACTTTCTCTGATGGATTAACTGAAACTCCCTGCCCCAGCACCTTTGGCCTCATCCAAATATTTCTCCCCACCATTTCATCTTTCTACATCTTTCAACTCAGGGGACACAGACACTTAGGTCATTTTCTTAAAGCATATCATTACTGACCATTATAATCAAACATTTTGTTCAAAAGTAATCATACATGTTGATTTTATCCTTATGAACCAAAAGGTCTGATCTGTCAAAATAATCACACCACATTGTGTGTATTGTATTTTATGATTTGCTTTTTTTTTTTTTCAGATTCAGTCCCAAGAAATGCCAATGTATGTAGATAAGCAAAAAGAGTGTGTGTGTGTGTGTGTGTTGGGGGGGGGGGGTTGGTTGATCAAATAAGTTATATATATAATTTAGATACTACAGTCTGTTCATAGTGCACAATAAAATTTTAAATTCTCTGAGATGCCTCATAATTATAACATCTCTTTAAATAAATGATTTTTAAAATAATATTATAAAACTGTTATATTCTTGATTTGCTATTAAATTTAGCATCCTTGTTCAAAGCAGACAGTTTAGAAAACACAGATCTGGGAAAAGAAAATTACTTTAAAAAAATGAGTAAAATGTAGAGCCTTCAGTATACAAGTGAAGATATTAAGTTAAAAATGTAATATATAGAAATCAAAGCTATAAGAGCTGCAATACATCTCACTTAACTCACGCAACACTGACTTAAAAACTAAAAGAAATGGTAACTCTACATGGTTTTTAAAGACATATTTATCTAATTTCTAAATTGGTATATTTTGAAAGTTGGAATTTTCTAAATACATTATCTAACCACCTCAAACAAACGAAACTGTAGAATGATGCTTTATCTATTGGTCTGCTTACCTAAACTCCACACTAAAATTAATTTTCAAGCTCAGCCTATGGCCTCCTTTAAAGCCAAATGAATATGTTTTTCTTCATTTCAGTTTTAAGAATCTTTGCATTTCTACCTCAGGCCTTTTCCCTCACCACCCCTCTGGGTATTCTGCTAAATTGATGTGTAAATGAGAGTACAAGGGACAGCCTCAGGGAGGGCTGGCCAGCATCATTCCCTCCCCTAGGTTGTCTGAGTCAGAAAGGATAGGCCTCAACCATGAGTTTACATTTCCTGCTTTCAGAGGTCTTCTCTCTTTCAGTTCCTATTATTATTGTGACTTGCAGTTTTAAATCAAAGAATAAAACATTAAATGCCAGGAAGTTTAGAAGTTCAGAAATATAAAGGTTGTCTTTTCCAGCTGGTATTTCTATGTAACAATAACTCTAAAGGTTATACTTAGGGCCACTTAGCATGTGTTTTATGTTTATAGCAGTTTTATCCCAATAGTTACTGAGGAGACCTCACTGTCCTTCACCTAATATCACACAAAGAGTAAGTGGCAGAAGCTGCTTGACCCACAGCCTCTGTCCCTGCTCTCCTAGGTGCCATAGGCAAGAGCAGTGAGTCTATAACAGGGTGGTCTACAGGGAAAGGGGAGTTTCTAGGTTCCCTGCCTCCTACCTCCCCAAGGGAGGGTGGAGCTGCTCAGGGAAGAGGGGAGAGGAGACTAGAAGAATGAAGAAAGATGGAGAGCATGAAGGAGACTTGAAAGAGGCACATGGAGCAGAGAGACACGTGAAGAAGCTATGCTTGCTTCTTGGCCTTGGACCTGTACCAAGGACTTGAGGAACGTGGAAGACGATAACTTGAAACAGGCATGGGTGAGAGACATGAGTGGAGGTTAACAATGGCAGCATTTATCTTGATTTTGATTTTGTTCTTTTCCTTCCAGACTTGCCTGGCCCTTTCTATCCCTTTTCAATGGGTCCCTGCCAGGAGGTGCCTTAGACTGATGGCAGGCTTTCCAGCCTCAGTGGTCCTGTTTTTGTTAGGGGGAAAAGGATGTCCTAAAGCTAATTCCATACAGGCTTTGTGGACTCCACCCCCACCCCAGGCCAAAGCCAAAGACACTGGAAACTCCAAATCCCATCACCACCAAAGGGAAGGTGGCTGGGACCTGAGGGTGGGGTTAAGCAGCCAGGTTGATATAAGGCAGACACGTGGGCTTTGGGGGGATCCCCCATTTTGGCTCTCCGCCAGCTCGCAGAGTCGGGCCAGCTCTGAGAGTGTCTTTGGGTTTCCAGGTCGGCGGATCGGGTAGGACGCGTTAAAGACTTTATTTCCCTATTTTCTCCCTGAGTTGTTCATTTTCCTTATTTCCTTTTCCCTTGTAAATAAACCTTTTATTAACTTTTTGTGTATGCCTGTAGTGGAGTATTAATAAGTCCTTTTTAAGCGCGCGGGTGAGGACCCACAGCCAGGCAACCCGTTCAATATCGGGGCTGCCCTATAACAGTTTGGGCCAACCCTGTTTGGCTGAACATTTACCCACAAGGGAATGGGTGACTTTGGGTGCTTGATTTGGAAACTATATTCTTTGTTTTTTTCATATCATCTCTTTATTACACACTGTTATTATTACCGCACACTCCTCTTTAACTTTTTTATTGGACATATACCTTACATATAAAACAATACAAACATTTTATCAATTGTTGATTTTTAAAACATGTGCATACTAAATCATTCCAGAAAAATATAGAATATTTTCAGCATTTTAGATGTCTACAAGCCCGACTCCTGCCTCGTCACACCCTCCAATGTATAGTGGTAGGTCCTTTTTTTTTTTTTTTTTTTGCTTCTCTTTTACATATGAACATATTAACTTATAAGGATATAAGTGAGCTCAACTAGAGCTTCACTACTAGACACTTCTAGAGCTGTAATTTAGTTAGTGGAAAGGGCGAGGGGTAGCCCAGGACCACCAAACCTGTCTGCTTTAAATGAGTTCTGTCATCCACTGCATAAAGACAAAACATACTGTAGTTAGAAAGACCATCCAAATAAAGGACTTTTAGTGCAATTAATGTGTGATAGAGAGAAGAGATAGAATATAGTCAAATGGACTTATTCCTCCCCCTCATTCATCACATTACTCCACGACACCATCTGAAATATCTCTTGACTTGTCTCTCACAATAGAGAATAAAGTCAAGGCAGGTTTAGGTCCCATTGTTCTCTATACCCAGCAATATATCAGAGTGGTTCCCACTTATTAGGGACTAACCATGTATGTGGCTTTGCTAAATACATTGAATAATACTGAGACCATTATTAAAAAATATTATCAGTCTTGGAATGTTACTAACAATAGCAGAGGGGCAATCTAGATTTAATAGGAAACGTTAGCCACAGGAATAAAGAGTTTAGTAGTAGCAAAGCATGTGGGAAGAGATTTCCTGATACAATTTGGGATATAGGATATATACACTCAGGATACAATCTAAAACTTCAAGCCATAAAGCAGAATTTGCATAAAATCTATTGTCATCTAAGCAATACGGCAATGGTTATGTGCCAACAACAGGCTATCTCTCTCCCGGACATCTCTTGAGACAAAGGCCAACAGTAATACTGGTCCTCTGATTAGTAAAGTAGAAGCTGATTTTGTTCAGAAAATCAGCACTTGAACTTAAAAGAACAAAAGGCATTTTGGATGCTCTCCAAATACTCTGGACATGTGCAAATGTAAGAGATGTTCCATTATCAGTAGCTGTCTGCCATGGCTATTTTCCCTAATGGTCCATGAGTGGGCCAATAAAGTGAAACAAAGAAAGTTCAAAGTAAAGATGGATAAGCTTGAGGGGATCCAAAGACATTATTTCTCTTAGAATCATTTACGTGCTCAAGCAAATTTCATTTAACCATGGTATTGTGGCACTGTCCTGGAATGCCGACAGATACCGATGCTCCAAGATTATTAAGTGAAAATGTGGAATTGTTTCACAGTTGTGGAAGCTCAATTATGGGTACAACTTTAGCAATCACCTATTCGTGGAGTGCTCAGTGGGTAGGGCCTATATTTCACCCATTTTCATGTCCCCTGTGGTTCTTAATCCTTTCCCATGAACCCAATGAACACTCAATATATACTTAAATTTTATTGAGACTTCTCACTTTATAAAGGAGAAAGACTATACTTCATGAGAGAGGACGATGTCTGAAAGGAAAAAAAAGAGGAACATGAACTTCATTTTATACATGAGCTAGAAATTCAAAATCAGTGAATTGGCAAAGTTAAGCTCCCTCTGACCTACTGATGTATGACATGGCTCTTCTTAACCACCTCTAGGGGTATTCTGTAAGAACTATACTAGCATGGAAATTCCATGATAACACTGTATATGAAATGAAGAATATAAATATGTACTTGTTGGTTTTTGTTTTGTTCAAAAATGCAAATGAACATTTATGTCTGTGAATATATGTATGCATGTGTGCATATACAAACATGCAGACATAGTTTTATATACCAGTATCCACCCGCCAAACTGTACTTAAAATCACTGCTTGAATTTGGCACGACTCAATTTCTTTTGTTTTGTATTTGGGCTAGACTTGATATTGCCTTGAAACGTTCTATTCCCTGCACTGAAGTATTACTTGACTACCATATACACTTTTCTCTCCTACCTTTTATAGGTGGTCTATATACCCATTTCACTTAGCCAGTGATATAGAATTCAAGCAATGGGGACATTCTATTCTGCTAAACACTGACTTCAATGAGTTAGCCAGGGCCCACATCTTTAGTTTCAAGCCCTTGCTCTTGATATTTTGCTCCAGTAATATAGACCTGTTGGCAATATCTTGCATAATCCAGTGTAGTTTTGTCTCTTTACCTTTTGTACTTGCTTTCTTCCATCTTTATCACTTGTAGATTACATATATACTTTCCTCCTACCCTTCCAAATGCTATATTTCATAAGAAGCCTTCTTGTCTCTCAGTAGGAAAGGCTAAAATATCCCCTCCTTCAAGTCCTCACAATCCACTACACATTCCAACATCCTGTCACATACTATTCAGTCCTCAAGTATTATGCATATGTTTCTCTCCTTCCCAAATTGCAAAAAAAAAGCAGTACATTTATTTTGGAATGAATTTTATTCACTAGTCAAAAAAAAAAAAATGCCTGGCCACAGAAAATACTCAACGAAGTATGTGTGTTGAAGAAAAAAATTAGATAAGCAAAAACTGACACTTAAGTCAAATGTCAGTCAATTTAAGGAGAAAAGGGCAGCCCAAGATATTACACTTGCTTGAAGTCATGTTATTCAGATTTGCAGAACTACTTTGCCATCTGAGGCTGTTATGTATGTGGGCTTAGGTATAAATATTCAAAAAACTGCATGTTTAGAAAGTAAAAATAATAATCTATCTCCTAAGACATTTGCCATGTATTTAAGCCAATCATTCTCAGTTCTGGCTATAAACAGGAAATCACCAGGGGAGCCTTTGAAAGTTACAGAGCCCCAGAATCCCAGCACAGGGCAAATGCATTCAATGTTTAATAAGTACCATGGGGG
Source organism: Talpa europaea (assembly GCF_964194135.1). Classification (NCBI taxonomy): domain Eukaryota; kingdom Metazoa; phylum Chordata; class Mammalia; order Eulipotyphla; family Talpidae; genus Talpa; species Talpa europaea. Next base: position 89,157,641 of record NC_140078.1, on the reverse strand, counting down.
ATGACTAAGTCACACTGGTCAAAACCCAAAGTAATAGAATCAACTTCCTATGATTAAAATGTCTTCAATGGCTGTTTCCAGAAAACCAAAATCTTCCATTACACCAGTAAATACTTTTTAGCCAAATAATCCTATAAAGGCTGAGTTGTTATTCTGGTTTAACAGAAAAGGAAACTAAGGAATAGCTACTATAAATGATTTTCATGATAACCTATATATAACCAGGCAGTTCCAAGATTTAAATCCAGATTTATTAAAATCCAGTGTTCTTCCTACATAATCACACTGACTTTCAGTCGCATAGTTCAACAAACTTCTCAATTCAATCTTAAATTGGATATGAATCAGGAGATGTTGGGAATTGACAGACCACAGGCAGAAATATAAACATATTACGAGAAAAGATGAAGAAAACTAAACCAGAACAATCTGAAATAAACAAGGACTGCTATAAAGTATTTCTAAAAATTGACTTGCTGTTATTATACTTGGGTTATTTTTAATCCCCAATGTGTGCTAAAAACATATTTTTCTCTGTATCTTTTTCTCGCCTGCCTGTTTTTCATTTACTGACCCTTTCTAAAGACTTAAGATAAAAGAAATAATGTAACAATGCACTGTAGTTAGAAGTCTGAACCAGATATAATGAAGGGTGATGGGTCAGCAAGATGTTTTCAATTATGGAGTTCAAGGAACTATGAAACCAAAGTTATCTGGTATTCCAAGAAAGCCTAAAGATCAAGTACATCTAAATCTACAGCAAAGGTGGCGCAGGGGTTAAAATCTCAGCTCTATCAAGCTATGGCCAGCCACTGCAGGATGAGTTCAGTCCCCAGCCAGGATGGTGACCCACATGGCACAGCAGACTTCTCCTGTCCCGCCCACTTCTCCTCAGCAGTGTATTTCAGTAGATCCTCCCGTTCCCCAACCCACTCTGTCTCTGGTGAATCCTCTCATGCCCGCACCTCTGGCCTAGACCCCAGTTTTTGTATGCATAAATAAGTCTTTTTATAAAAAGTTTATCAAAATAAATGAGCTGTAAATCCGCAAGGGTTTACAAGTCACAGATGGATTCCCATGAGCATACACATTGGGAACCACTTATTTAAGACATTGTTTTGTTAGTTGGAACACTATCTAGTGCATGCATATTCCCCATGCACATCAAGTCTTCTTCCTTAGAGACTCTCAGAATATATTGGACTACAATTTCTTTTCTATTTTTGTATATCTTTTATCAAATAATGCACAAGTGGTAACATCAAATAGTACAAAGGAATTTTGGATGAGAAGCAAAGCTCTCCCACTCTAACATTCCCAATCCAGAGATAAATGCTTGAAATGTTGTTATTATTACTACTACTAGAGCTTTTCTTTCTTTCTTCCAGTTGACTGCATGACTCTAAATAACATGTTCATACTTATAATTCCAGGTACTAAAAAGATGAGATTTTAACATGTATGTATATATCACACTTATTTCCATTCCACATGCCTTTAACCTTTCAAAGCTCCATGAATTTGAATATTCTGCTATTATTTTATATATATATATATATATATAATCTTTTCTACTTTGTTGTTTGATTCCATTAACTTGAGTCAGGATCTTAAGTTCCCTGCTTGAAGTTACTCATTCTTACATCTTTCCTCCATCAATTTCTAATTTCCCAATTTTCTCAACTGCACGTTGACTTTTAAATGTTCAAAATTTTCCAACAGAAATAATTTCTCCTGTAAATACAGTCTTCTCTTTTAGAAATTGGAGGATGGGCCTAAAATTTGAAATATAAAGGATGGCTCTAAATTTTAAAAATTAATAAATAACATCACTATTTTGATATTATATTTTCGCTTGTGACTGGGTCATGTGATAGGATAAGATTTTCTTTTCTGTAGTTCCAATATTTACAAACCTTGGCTCATGCTAAAGGGAATTATTTAGCTTCAAGCAAAGTAGCTTCAATTTTCTTATCCATTGATGACTCAAAATTTTGTCTGGTTTTCATTTGCTATATAAAGTATATTTTTATATTATTTATTTCTTACCTTTCATTTTCTACAATAATTTTAATTAATTTAAAATGTATTTTCCTCTGCTTCAATCCCTGGTTTCAGTCCCATCCATCTCCTATGCTCTGCTGTATTTACTCACCATTGTACACACAGATGCTGATTCTAGACCTTCTTCAAGGTTTTGACTTCCTACTTTTCTGTACTCTCTTTTTATGTGCACTTTTATAAACCATCTGGCTTCCAGAAATGTTGAAACCTTCATCTGTTGGCAAACCAAAACACCTCTGCTATGCAGCTCTGTCTCCTTGCTGTATTTCTCTAGATTTATTTCAAGGAAATCTTGGGAGAAAAAGAATTATATTTCTATGATCTTCATCCCATTTTGAAATAAAACAAAGACATTTCTAAATGGGTTTTAAGTAACAAATCTGAAGAAAAGCAACATTGGCTTCTAAATAAGTTCAATACTCCAAAATAACTGATATTTGATATCAATAAATTACAGTATGCTGGGAAAGGAATATCATTCATATTTGAACAGAAAAACTATTCCTCTTAAATAATAACCCCCAAACAATATTTTAATATCAAAAACATGATTTATGATCAAGATAATTCCTCTGAAATTTTCTGGGAACTCAGTGAGACCTGCTTCCTCTGCTTCTTGGAATATGTAGTTCCTTTCATTATGAAAATAATATATAGCTAAAAACTACATTCATTTTTTAAAAAATAATATCTTCTTTTTATTAAGGTTATGTTAGCTTACAACAATATTTGTACATAAATAATATGATTTGGGGGTATAGGTTCATTCATGCCTATGCAGTTGTATGTCATCACACCATATCCACCATCAAAGCACCCAAAAATCTCCACCACAGTCCACCAGGACCTTCCCTCCCTTTGCTCCCCACCCTCTGCCTCTAGTAGCCTCAATTCTACAGTAATATTGCTAGGGTTTGCTTTGATTTAGTTTAGACTGTTCTTTTGTTTCTTAATAATCTACATATGAGTGAAATCATCTCTGTTGCTGAATTTACTTTGTATTTTAAGTGAACTGTATAAACCAGTTTTCCAGATCTTCCCAGATAACAATTTGCATTTTGTAAAAAAATTTTTGGCTAAAGAAAAACAAACATAAAAAAGGCAATCACAATGAAGAAAATGTACTAGTACTAAAGACTCTGCTAATTACCTGGCAAAATAATCTGGCTGCCTGAGTACCTCTGGGATAGCAAACTCTTAAGAAAAACACATCACAGATCAAGTGTCAGACTGCTAAGCTGAATTTCAAATAATTCCAAAATACTAAACAGGAAAAAGACCATGAACTGCATGACATAGCTTGGCAAGAGTTTCTGCAACTATTTTTGCTTTATCATATAAATCCACAAAGGAATTAAATAAAGACAAAATAGAGTTTAAAAAAAAGGTGGAGATTGGGGAGAGCTAAGCATTGGAAGTCAGATAGATGAGAATGATTCTAAAGGAAAACAAGTGATCCTGGAATACAAATCTTGCCCTGGATAGATATGGATTTATATTTGGGAGTGGTATCCTATTTATTTTTTGATGTTGGGCAAGAGGACCGGGAGGACCAAATGAGAAAATATATATCAAACATGTGAAACAGTAAGACATGTTCAGCAGTCATCATGGTATTGTGATTTTCTGACAACATTCTCCTTTAAGTACACAAATAAATAGGAGAAATATGAATTCCATTATGTTATATTTCTGGTGCTTAAGATCATTCTTGAAATTGAGTATCATTGAAAAAATGCCCTCTTGATTGTTGATAGATGCGTTAACATGATAATGACATGAAAACAATGAATTAAAGACAAATTAAGAGGGTTGTTGAGTTTGATTAAGTTTTATATGTTGACATGCAAACATGTACCAAATATTCACACTGTCAAGAAGGATGCCAGTGACTCCAAGGTGATGAGCAGGAAGGATGCTCCTCTAAGAGGTACACAGGAGATGTTTACTGAATCTCTGAGTTTTGTCTGAGGAAGTGTATGTGATATAACTGCTGGGATAGGTATAATAATGCAAAACAAATAGTTCTGAGCCCCAGAAAATAACCTAGAACAGTAAGTCAGAAAAATATTTTAGTCCCTATTATCAGGCATTGAAATAAAGACATGAACAAAGTGTCGAGGAAGCAGAGAAGTGGAGACAGCTTCTCAGTTGGGTGTGCGCTGAAAGATGTCAAATGAATGATCATATTTGGGCTCAATGAGCAGGAATTATTTAGATAGAAAAAGGATCCAAATAATAGAATCCACCATACAAAGGTATAAAAGAATGCGATGTTGTCAGTAAACACTTAAAGGTTAGGCATGATTGGAGAACAGTGTGAGCGAAAGAAGGGTATGACAAACTAAATCGGCATATGTGTATAATGTGCGTGCTATGTTAATGAATGTGAACTTTTGTCCTTTGAACAATGTTCAGCTATCAAAAAACATTCACCTCAAAAGTACACATAATGATGTTTCTATTTTTATAAAAATTAATGTAGTCAAGAATCTGTAGGGAGAAAGTCAATCTGGGGTCACAGTGACAAAATGAAGAGGTTTTTGCAGTAGTCCAGCCAAGAAACACTGGTAACAATTCAATCAACAGCATCTGGGAAATTCGGGGTAGATTGGCAGATTTTTAGGAGACAGGTTTTTAAGTCAATATTACCTATTTGCAATAAGGTTCAAGGAAGACTGATTCCTCTCCTTTGGTTAACTGAATGGAAACTGACAACCTTAACCATTACTTGAATAACGAAAAAAGGCAAATTTCAGAAAGCAGGGCATGAAGGTGTTTGTGGGGGTAGGGCAATTGATTTCATCTTTGGGAAACTATTAAATTGCATGTGCTAACAGCAGGTTTTATATGTGAAATGTAGGAAACTAGATATAAGTCTCAGGAGTTTAAAAGTGACTTCAGGGTGGAAGCCACAAGTTTAAAATAATTTTTGGTATAATTAAAGACACAGGTGTGAATAACATGGAATAGAATTTTGAGTAAAGTTAGAAAAGAGGTGAATACAAAGAGATTCCTGGGGGAACCTGATGTTTCTGGAGAGGGCAGAGTGAAACATCTTCAAAGGGGTCAGAAGAGAGAGTTGGAAGAGAATTAGAAAGAGCAGGACACCAGCATTTATGGGGAGACAGGGTCTAAAAGGAAAAAAAAAATGATCATAGGCCAATTCATAGGCAATTTTTGAAGACTGAGTAAGTGTATCATCTCCTTGAACATCCCATTTTAATGCCTAATGGATTATAGTGCCTGTGGTCGACACAGCTGGCAGGGAGGTTGAGGCTGGTGGTGATGCAGACAAGATGAAATCCCTGGTTTCCAGGAAAGTGCAAACCAGTGGGGGCAGACAGATGTATGTAGAGATAATTACAGCAGACGATAGGGTTGTTATAAAACAGGGTATTAGTAAAACACAAGAGATGCACTAATGGTTTGTTGGGGATAGGCTATATAAGGCTTCATAGTGGGAGAAAAGTTGCAAGTTAAAAGCAATGTGTTTTTCTCCTTAAGCCTTCTCAGTAGATTTAATTAGTTTCTTCTTTTTAGATCCTCATCTCTTAGTGAAATGGAAATTCTCTGATAAATAATAATGAATAGCTTCTTTTAAAATTTTACCTCTATTCAAAAATTCATGATATTTTATAAATTAATTTTAATAATGTATAGTGTCAATGTTTACTTTAAAAGGCATCCTGATTTAATTGAAAATATGAATAAATGTTTACAAGAATAATAAGAATTTATCAAATAGCACAAAAACAGATTATTTTTTAAGATCTACTGAAAGACATTAAAGACGTACTAAATATCAAAAGATATATCATTTGTAGATAGAAAAATTCAAAATAATTAAAAAGTTTCTTTGTTCTTTCTAAATCTAACTACAGAAACAATATAATGTGAGTCAAATAGCTGTGAGGATTTTCATGGGACTTGGTAGGATAACCCTAGAATTATGATGAAAGAAATGATCAAGGATAGGCAAACTATAGGGAGGCTATGGAAAGGTCATGTTGTATTGGACGTCAAGTCTTATCATAAAGCCATTAAGACAGTGGCACACCCAGGGAGAAGAAATAGACCAATGAAACTAAGCCTGAAGCCCAAGAACAGATCTATTTTCAAAATGGAATATGTCATTCATCTGCCCATCCACTCGGTGTCACTGAGCGCTGTGTGCCAGTCATTTTTTAGGTTCTGGGGTTGCAACAATGAACCAGAAAGACAAAAGCCTTTGTTTTCACTGTGCTTATGTTCCAGTGGGAGCAACACATAATAAATATAGAAGACAAGTGAAATTCCCAAAAATAGTCATAAGAGCTATGAGGGAAAAATAAACAAAAACAAACAGGGAAGAAGGATTAAATGAATTTGGGGAAGAAGTGAATTTTATATATAAATCAATGTGGTCTCCCTGAAAAGTGGCTTTAGAGAAAAATCCCAAAGATGGTGAGAAAGGGAGCATGTCCCTTCTGAGAAAGATCGTGTCAGGCAGAGGCAAAGCAGGCACAAGGCCCCAGGAAGAGGAGTTTATATGAGGCCACATGTCACTGTCATTTGGTAGAGACAGAAATGACCTGGGTATTGAATGAATGAGCTTGGATATTTGTTTACCCTTATTAAAATTAGATTTATATATTATACTGTGCACAAAAGCTCATTCCCAGTAGATTATATACTTACAGGGAAAGGTATAATGTTACTTTTTAGGAGACCAAGAGAATATTGTAAAGACTTATGAGAGGATTTTCTTTTACTATAGACATAAAGAGATTCAACCAACTTTGAAGCTCAGAGTAGCTGTTCATCAAAAGTTACTGTAAAGGAAAAAAATCACAGGTCTCTAAAAGAATGTAAATATTCTTAATATATAAATTATATATATATAAATAAATAACTTCAGCAATAAGTTATAAACAATAAGAAAATGGACATTTCACAGAAAAGGAAACATAAAACATACAAAAATCGTTCAATCTTAGTAGCAATCAAAGGAATTTTTGAAAATTAGTTTACAATTCTGTTTTTCATCCAACAGACTAATGTGAAGTTTTTAAATGCGGCTGAAGATATGCAACAAAAGAACTCATATATACACAAGTGAGAGCAAAAACTGGTACCACATCCTGCAGAAGCTAAGTTCCTGCCATTGTAAAATCCAGCAATGCCATTCCTAGGAATAGGATCTAGAGAAACTCAGGTAATCGTGCACAAATGCACATGTGCAAGAGCATTAATACTAGCAGTTGTTACAACAGCAAATCATGGGAACAGTTGTTACAACAACAAAACATAGTAGAACAGATCTGTACCCTGTAGTCTAGTCATATAAAGAATTAGCCTTCCATCCTGATAAGAAAAAATAGTAGACCTAACTGTGGTGCCCACTCAGATGAATCTCACTCATGTGAGAAATAAATGATACAAGGATATGGAGATATATGTCTATATCTACCCACATAAACGACATATATACTACATATATATAAAATGACATTTCCAATATGCCAAAAAATACAAGCAGAATAAAATATTTATTTAAGGGTATCTTAGAGTTAAAACAATAAAGAAAAATGTGAGCCTGATGAAAGACACATTCTCAATGATGGTTACCCCGAAAGGGAGAAAAGAAGATATGATCAACAGGGAGAGAAGCAAGGTATTCTAGAAGATGGTGTTCAATTTCTGAAGTTGAACAGGAGATACAGGAGGTTTATATCATGCCTTATAATTTACATATATGTCATTTATATTTACAGGCATCAAATATTTCATGTAAGAGTCAAAAGAGGGTTTATGAACTAGTATGTTTACAAGGAGCCTTCAAAAAATGTTCCATGAAAAAGTTGAATTGTATTGTCTTATCTGTTGCCTTTTTATCCTGGGGAATCACTGAAAAATGGTCCATAGGACCAGGAATTTAAGATAAATAAAATTAATTTTATTTAGATTATTTATTAAGTTATTAAGATTATTTTTTCCCTATTTCTCCTCTTTTTTCTTCACTTGATGGTAGGAAAGGAGTCGGGGCAAAGAGAGATGGGACAGCAACAGCAGGCTGGAGCTCCCCCTATAATATTATATCTGTATCTATACCTAAATTTATCATGTCTTCTACATCTATGAATCAGGGAGAAAAACAAAATATTCAAATGAGTAACTCCATTACAACTTAGAAAACAAATAAAAACTTTAAATGTTTTATGTCAGTTTACAGTATCTTAAAATTCCATACCAGAAGAGGCAATTGAGAAAAAATAAGCATGAAAAATGTTTCTTGATAGCCTTCTTGAATTAAATTTTCATGAACTGAAATTCCACATTATAGCTCTATTTTTTTCACAAGTGAATCTTTGGCTTTTCAATAAACAAACCTATTTAACAAACCAAAAGATTTTATGCTTAACCTAACCAAAAGGAAATGGAGAGTCTAGTTGTTTCTATATTATTTAAAAACATTTGGAGGTGGGATTACTAGATGATTATCAAAGAGAAGAAAATCAAAGAAATTTGGATAGATTTCCAAAAATCATTATTTACCCAAATTTATTTTAATGAGTTGAGAGCATAATTAAATACTGTGATAATCAATGCTTAGTTTAAAAAAAAAAAAACAATACTGAGTTCAGTAAGAACATACATGGACTTACCAGGTATTCAGAAATGTTTACTACATTGACTTCATATAGAGAAATACACACCCACAGTTAATTTAGTATGTTTCAATCCAGTGTAGGGTCACACTCTAAACCTTTATCAGGAGCATCTCTGCTTCATCAAATGTGCCCATAAACCTCTATAAGTTCTATTCCATTTTTTTTTTCACTTCACCCCTTTTTTTAACTTCCTTCAGAAACCTAGCTCTTTCTAATCGCAATTCCTTCTTTAATATCTAGCCCAAAACCTTCTCATATCCATAGCTTTCCTGCTTCCATCGATCCACTATACTGTCATTGTACTTTCTCTTAAAAATTTACATCATAGATTCGCCAAACATCTGAAATCTTAGTTGTGTAGATCATTGCTGGTTATCTTTATTGGCCGCTTGAATCTGATACTCCGAAAGTTTCAACTCCTGACTCTTCTTGGTGGAGATGTAGGATGTGCTAATTAACTCTTCAAGCCTGAGTATTTCTATTGAAGATAACAAAATGGGACACACAGGTATGTTGTGGGAGATGAAGTGAGATCATATTGTAAAGAACTAAGACACACGAAACCCTCACGCAGACTTCCTGCTGAGTTCCCATGCTGTTTCTTTGTAAATCCATTTACAAGATCCTGCTCTTCTGTCCATCTCTCAGTCTCCAAGTATTCCACCTGTATTGCAATCTGATGACATATGTATCTGTTATGATTTAGCGTCCCTGTAAAAGGAGACTTTTAAAATTAAAATAAATGTCAAGAAGTGAAGATTGCCATAGAAGGTAACATGTTGATGTTTCTTATATTTTTTCCTCCTCTGTGCCTTCTATGCTAGGATTTATATCTTCTCATAAGACTTCCCTCTTTCATAAACTTGTCTTCAGGACCAAACAAACAAACAAACAAACAATTACTGCACTATGTGTAATGTGTTGTTCTTTGGGGGAAAAATAACCGTCTTCGGTAAAGATTTGGTTTGCTCAAATTCTGTTCTCAAATCAGATTTCTTCGATGTGAAAGGAATGGCAGCTTTTATTTTAAGATTTTGAGTCCAGCAACAGGTACCTTTCAAGAACAAAACCTATTCCATTTTCTTCTAAGTAGAAAGCAGTTAGAATCTGTCAATCAACGCACAAAACTTCCACAGGGGAAAAGAATTCTAGAACATAAAGTCATTCATTGACCTAAATCAAATGAAAAGGTGGCTCTCAGGCAGGTCCTCATTTAATGTGCTGGAGGGACAACAGAGCTGCAATATGGCCACCTTAGGAAGCTCATAACTGACTGAGATGGTGGCACACATGCTGTACCTTTACATGATCTGAGTGTCCCCCACACATCCAAAGCCACCAGAGAATAACAGCCCCGAGTCTGCTTTCCCATATTGCTGATAGTAAGTTTCTCCACTCCCCTCATTTCTGGTCACTCCCAAGTAGTTCTGCTTGAGGTCACTCAATCCAATTCCACTTCTCATTTTGCAGTGGAGATCTTGGTTATCTTTCCTTAGAGGAAGAACTGGTAGCCTGGAGGAGGTTAGTAACAACTTGACTTTTCTCCAGCCTTCTTCTCCCTCCTCTAGCTCCAAAGGCTGCCATCTTGGTGATGTTTCTGGCTCCCCTTCCATTGCCTCACTTCTCAGATAAATCCTTGGTCTTGTTCTTTTTACCCTTGGACTAGATCCAGATCTGGGTCATGACATCCAAAACAGTTTCTGCAATGTAAATGGCTTATGACATCCTTTGTAGACAAACTTTTAACTTTTATCCATAAAATTAATTTAAGAAAGGAATGAGAGGAAATGTACCTCAGTAGCAGAACCTTTTACTATCTGTTGCTTTTAATACTAATAGTACACCTTTCATTCTAAACACAACTCCCAACACACTCCAAAAATACCTGCCAAATCTGCATACATGTACACACAATGCATTTCACAAACTCAGTGGAGCTTATTTTTGCTTCTGGATTCCTAGAAATATATCATAGACTTTGTTTAAAATTAAAATGGGGCCTCCCTGGTGGCGCAGTGGTTGAGCGCTGGGTTGCGAAGCTGCCTGCAGCCTCTGCAGCGCCGGTTCGATCCCTGGCAGCCGGACGAGGGTCCCACATGGCACGCAGATCTCTCCTGCCGCCTGCTGCTCCCCTCAGCAGTGTACTTCTATCACTCTGCCTGTTATACTCTCCGCTCTGGCTCTGGTGAATTCTCTCACACTCCCACGCCTCTGACTGTACCCAGTGCTTGTATAAATAAATAAATAAATCTTAAAAAAATTAAAAAAAATATTAAATTAAAATTGGACAACAGGAAAGAAAATGGAATCTGAAATCACTGGCAATGACAGGAGAGAGACTGAAAGATGTCAGACTCAGAAAATTGCAGACAAAGAGGTTTTAAAAGGAAAAAGAAGGAACATGTCAGGGCCCTGGTCTGAGTCAAGAGGGTTCCAGTGAGCTTTGCCACCCCCACTGCTGCTTGCTGCCTTAATGCTTGCTTCCATGGCTAGAGCATAACCTGAAAGAGAGCGGGAATGAAATAGTTAATGCGGTACAACTTCAAGGTGACAGAAGCCCAATAGCTGCTCACTGCAGTTGCTCTCCCAGAAGAATACTGGGAATGGAAGATAAGAAGCACCTCTGGCAGACAGGGCTTTAGGTGATGGGGTAGGTTCATTCAGGCAATGTTCAGAAATTGTTCTTTTATCAATTAAAACCAGAGAGGCTTCTGTGTAATGCTTCACACAAGAACTGCCAAGATCATTCGGTTATGCTGCAGTGTGCATTTGTCCTCTGAACTTTCCCACTACTGCATCTTCATGAAAGTGTGGAATGACAAACGGGGACAGTTAGCTCACAGAGGAAATCTGTGGACCTTTGTTTTAAAACAGCCCCAGTATATGTCTGGCTTCCCAGAAGTAGAGTCTGAAATAAAGATGATACTGTGCAAGTGATATTTAATGATGTGCTCTGAAGAGAGACCAGTAAGCTCATGGGGGAAGCAGGACAGAGAGGGGAGAAGTCAATCAGTGGCATGCGTTCTGGCCCCACCTGTGGAGAAGGCTGATCCTGATCCTAAGGGGTTTCTGAAATGTAGGCTATGCAGCATTTTGTCAGAACCTGAGGTAAGGAAACTAGACTTGCATATTTCTACATCTGTCAATCATTGTTAAGGACCTCCCAAGGGCATCTTAAACTTCCAGAAACTTCTGGTACTCTGCCTGGTTTGGCAATATGTCTCTAGTAGTTCAATGGCTGTCTTGTGAAGAAAAATCAAAGGTGTAGGGTATTGGAAGCCAACGCACAACAAAACCAGGACAAGGGAACTTGGGAGGAATAGGGACAGAGACTACTACAAGTTCTTTGAGTGGTCTCATCATAGTCACTGGAAATGTTAAGCTGAGTGATAAGTATGATGTGAACAGAACTGGAGAAAAATCTTAAATTGGAAGATTACCTCCATGTTGCCTTATGCTCAAAAATTATTTTTAAATTTTTAATTTGTTTCATCATATCTTTATCATGTCATATTGATCTTCACGTCATATGACACATTAAAAAAAAAAGGAAAGATGCAAAATAAACCCACAACTTAGGACATCATTTCCCTTCATAATTAGCTACTGGATCATAATGATAATTATGTACGCATTTCATAAAACACATGAATAGGAATACACATCTAGGTATCACATAGTCAATAACACAGAACAGAATTAAATTGCTCATTTGCTACCGCAAGTAAAACTAACAATTAGACATGCTAATCTTTCCTAACCAGTATTAAATAATGGCACTCTCCAGCCCAGGCTTTAAAAGATATATTCATCTTAATAGAACTTACACTGGGAGAAGAAGGTACTCTCAAAAATACGCTTTTCACTGCTCATATGCAGGAGGGAGTAACAACAAATTCCATAAGACAGTCATGTACTCAGATACCACCCAATCCGTCTCCCAGGGATAAGAATACGGTACAACTTGTAAGCTTGGCTCTTTATTGCAGCAGATGCTATGAACACCTGCAGTGGCCAATCACAAGAGGCCCTCTTAACACGGAGAGTTGTCACCTTTGTTTAGTCCCTTGCTTTACTCCCTTATTATTCATGTACAGGTCTTCACTTTGCCATATCTGCCGAGACCCACATACAGGTGTTCCCCACTTAGAATGCTTGAGTTGCAATATTTTACTTTTATAAAGGAATTCCATTAGTAAACTTCTTAACTGAAAGAAACCCAAAGGGGATTTTCAGTCCCCAAAAGTGAAAAGACTTCAGCTTTTGTTTTGCAGCAGCCATTCTGGAGGCAACACAGCGTGAGAGTGGTACCGCCCGCCAAGCTCCTTTTGTACTCACCAAATCATTCCTTAACACTGTATGTTAGTGTTACTTTAGACTTTGTATATTATTTGATAAGATTTTGTAGATTATTTTGGGGGCTGGGAATACTCAAAAAAATTGATATAAGTAATGCTAATTGCTTCTTTGCTTTATGAAAGGTTTCCTAGGAGCACTGTACTTGATGCACTTGCAGGTTCAAAAAACATAGCTGCAGATGACCTAAAAACCAGGCAATTAAATGAAATAGGGTTTGCTTTAAAAATGAAGCTACATTTCCGTTCAAGGTTTCATCAACTAGTTATAATATATAACCTAATTGACTAGTGGCTTCATTTTCTTTTCTAATGGGAATACTCACAGAGATTATTTTCAAGTCATTATCACGGGACTCAAGTGCTGCAATTTACACTGCATTGATATTTATTAAATGGATTACACAAAATTCCTACAGCTGTATTCAACGGATGCGTGCTAGAAACTGTAATTAAAAATAAGTGACAAAAAAGGATTCAAGGGAAAATGCGACATGATCTCTACCACTAGAAAACTTATAAATGGCATAAGAGTTCAGAAGGCAGAAAGGGAAAAACTTAGAGCAATTTCTGACAGAAGTAACAAAAGAAGATTTCAGTGGAAAATGACTTGAAAGATTAGATTTCGGACTTGGGAAGGGCCTTAAAAAATGGAAGGCATAGTGACAGGACACATTATACAAGGCAGCTACATATGACCATGGATGTAAAGGGTAAGGCGTGGAGATAGCAAAACATTTTCAGCTAACTGAGCACTCTGTGATTTATCTGGAGTATTAGGTAGAAGCAGTGAATAAACCTAGAAAGGTTGTTTTAAGATGAGTTTAATAAACATCTTGAATGTTTTTCTTGACTGGGTGAGAAATGACATCATAGAGAGCTTTAGACAGTTTAATTCAATATTCATGTGAAGAGTGGTTTGAATAGAGAGGAAGGGAGAAGACACAGACACCTGTTAACATGTCTAGACAATGATCCAGGCAACATTTGATGAGTGATGAAAACAAAAGGTGAACTGGAAGGATGACTAGAGCTGGAAAAAGGAAGAGTTGAATGGAATAAGCAAGATATCTACTGATTTACATGCCACCTTAAAGAAAACCTTCTACTTTAGAGAACATCTATTAATTAGCAAAGACACATAATAATTCATAAGGGACTGAATTATTATGATAGAAGATAACCATGAGAAACTTCGAGAAAGCAGTACTGAAAATAGGTGATTTTTTCATTATTTCCAAACTTAGTATCCATAAGGATATACACATATCACTTAATATTTGTGTTGATGATTAATTATACTTATGTAACTCATTTCCAGAATATTTTCAGTGCTTTCTAGATTTAAAATAGTGTTTCAAAATGGTAAGGGTAGGCAATAGTATAAAACCACACACATGTAGCTTTTAGCTTAACAGGAAAAAGTCACAATAGTAATTCCAGAAAATAGAGAAAAATTTTAAAGCTTGGCTATTAAGGAGAAAATTTAGGAGGAAGAGCTGGCAAGCACTATACAACATAATCCCAACTGGATCATTTATATGTGAAGAAACAAAATAACTGGACCAAGTACTATAATTGGATTTAATGATGGTGAAGCGATATCATTTCTCAAAACTGAAGGAAATGGGATTCTTGCCCAAAAGAGGCTAGAATCTCAAATAATTTCTGTTGATTTGGATCCTGAAAGAAAAAAAAAATCACAAACATCAATTATGCCTTCAAAAAATTTATGTCCATGGAAATTTATGTGTGTTTTAGTTTAAAGCACAAATTAGGTACTAGAACTTAGGTAAAGTAAATAAATATTTGTGGACTTGAAATAAAAACTAATTTCTAATATAAAACACTCAGTGTCACCAGGCAATTACAGATCTATTCTACTTTAAAATGATACTTATTTATTCAACTTCTTTAATGATTCCAACCAAGTTCACTGTGTTGACTGATGTTCAGAACAACTTCAAATAAGGATTATCTTACGTGGGTAACCTAAATGGAACAGGGTCCTTAAATTTACCAGCCACGTTAAAACACTATTTTGAATGTTGTATTTATAAAAATGACTGAAAAGAATTCCATTAAAAAGGGTAGTGGTTTTTAAATAGACTTCAACTGTCTTTAAATATGAATGTGGGATCACATATAAAGTTTTCCATAGAGGTCACTGAAAAGTAAACACTGACTCCAGCTGCAGACTAGCTCTGTTGTTTAGAGACAAATACCCAGCCCACTCACAGTAACAGAGAAAAAAGCATTTTATAGATTTGGTTGAAATAGTGTTGTTGCATATGTAAGAATGAGAATACTGAGAAAAGATTCTGGAACAATTAGTTAAGGGATGAGTATAGGGCTTGCAAATAGCAAATGCTGAAAATCTAATGAATGGGTGAATTACATGTGGTATCAAAGATAAAAGCATTAGACATGGAGAGCTTGTGTTTTATGCTTCAAAATCAAGTTTTTCCTTTGCCTCCTAAGCATTTCCTTCAATGAAACATTTGTGTAGGAGACAATTTCTTCACTTCAGGTGCCATTTATTGAGAATCCACTATGTGCTAATAAGTCTTTTGTACAAATTTGAAGTTTGCTGTTATTATTCCTGTGTAACAAATGAGGAAAAGGGTGCTCAGAGAGGCTATTTACTAAGAGTCACAGGGTTTGTAGAACAAATATTTGAGACCAACCAGAAAGTATGCTAGTTGAAGGAATATAATAGTGCAGCCTGAGGAGTTTTAAATTTTTCACAATAGAGCATTCCTTTTTTCATGCAGACCCATGCCTTTTTCCTTTAAAAAAAAAGTTCAAATAAGTTCTTTTAAACTAATGTTGATTTTTTTCTTGAAGAGGATACAATTAATTACATCAGTTAATAAATACCAATTATACAAACTGTATAAATGTAATTAGTTCAATCAATATAGATTTTATTCTGATTTCACATTTAATTATAATGGGAACACTTTTTTCATATCATTAAGTTGTCTTTAAAATTAAAAGAAAATATTGAGGTAATTTTTGTTTATAACATCCTATTTGCATTAAAGGTATAGAATCACAACCTTCAGATATACAAGTGCAAATTACTGGGTCTATTATACCTTATTTTTATTTTAAAAGTAAAATTTCAAGTTCATAATAAACTAAGTTATTTTTACTAATGAAATATCCTATCAAAATATATCATATTATTTGTGCTATTACCCTTTTAGAGAAAAATTTCATGATAATGAAATGTTACTAAACAAATATGGATCTTTGCTTTGCAAAGATCTGAACTAACATTGAGTTCCTGTGAGGCATACTGCTAAATTATCAAATTTTTAGGCATAGAGATATTAAATTCTTAGAAATTAGAAATTAGAAACTTGAGTTTTTAATATGATTGGCAGAATTTTTGAATCGAATATTTGCAGAAAGTCAAATAACAAAGCATTATTTCTATGAAATCAATAAATTCAAATGGAAGGTGAAGCAACACTATCATAGCAGGAGGAATAAATAAACTTCTGCTACTTTATCCTTTGTCCTTTCTGCTTCCTTTCTCGGTGAACACAAGAACCAGAATCAAAACCACTATGTGCAACAATTGCAGGAGACATTCCTGTATCACTAATATGGAAGGAGTGAAAAAAAATGAGGTCTAGAGACTGTGAGAGAAAATCAATCTGATCTGCCCCTTAGACTCATAGTGAACCTCAGGAACTGGTTACACCAAGTTGTGTGGGGTAAGACTCAGGGCCATCAAAACATAGGTGCTTTCTAAGGAGTGGTTAGATCTGCAGGTCCCACCCCATGTCCAAATTCAGGTTTACTCTTGATCTGTCACCCTGGAAAGCAAGAGATATATTCTTTGGAAATATAAATATATAAGATATCAAACACATTTGGGGTGGGGTGATTCACTAAATGGCAACTTAGTAAAGGGAGGTACAATAATGGATGACATTTCCCAGCTCCCTTCTTTCTCAGCTCCCAACATTTAGAACTGTACTACCCAATACGGTCCACACTAGCCAGATGTAGCTACTAAAATTAAATAAACACACAGCTACAAATGTTAACAGGACGAGACAGCACGGTAGAGGCCACACCATCATCATAAAACAGAAAATTCTACTGGATAGCACTGAACAAAAGAGCAGTATGTGTTAGGGCCACCAGAGAGAAGATTAAATGATAATTTCAAGAACATCTGAAAGTCCCAGAATAAACCTGCCATCATTAATAGGCGTCTTCTTTTGAAAAACAGCTCTCAGCTTTGTCACCCTTCACTATTAATTCTACCACCATTGACAAAAAGCTTCAATCTTGACATTTTATGATTGACTTTTGAAAATCAATTCAATGCTGAGGCTCATGGGACATTTGAGAACGAGCTTCCACCATGGAAGACAGATAGAAACCCAAACTAAACAACATTCCTGCACACAGAGAGGGTGGGAGAGGAAGGATAGGGAGGGAGAGGGAACGGGAGAGGGCACAGGAACAGTCTAGGAGCAGAAAAAGTAATAATTTTCACAACGGAATATATTCGTGCATTATATTAGAAAGGATGCCTCAAAATTAAAAACCAGAATATCAACCAAAGGGAAGGACAATGTATAAAAATAAAAAATAAAAAAACATTAACGATAACTCCTAGAGAGCCATATCTGTCTAAATGGAGTGGATAAAAAAAAAAAAATACTGACAAAATTTGCACAGAAAGTTGTAGTAGAAGCCCAGAGAAGATACTTATTTTTAATGTGGTTGTCATTATTAAGAGTTTTTTATCATTATTTTTCTTGCACATGTGAATTACACTGATTAAAGTTAAACTAATAAAAATTTGAAAATCCATAAGTAATTTTACAAATCAGTATTGAAGTCATATTTTCCCCTGTGTAGATCACCAAACTATTTGCAAAGTTTATATCTGGGATCAGTTCTTCAGGGTAAATCCAAAAGATTTTTTCAAGTTAGGAAGCAAACATACCATACACCAAGACAAACCAGAGGCCAAGACAGATCTGATGTCTTCCTGCGGACTCATTTGCATGAATGAAGTAAAACACTCAAAGAAAGATGAAAACTCCAGCTAATGAGACTATTTGTGCAAATTCATTAGCATGAATATTTCCGATTGACTAGCACAAAGTGTTACGGGGAAACCTCAAGAGTAAAAGTAACTTATAAGATTGGAGGCTCCTCTCCCTTGATGGAAAAAACTTCTGGGGATAAAGAACTGGGGAGTAAAGGAAAGCATCTGGCCTCCTCTGCAAATTAAAATCTTTTACAAAACAACAATTTTTGTAGACTTTTAGAATATAAGACCAAATTAGTGGTTTCTGGAAGGAAAGGGAGGTGCTGGTAGGTGAAGCGGATAAAAAGGATAAAAAGGATGGTGAAGGATAGAATAGGACTTTTAGTGGTGAGCTTTCAGTGATCGTACATATGTTGCATGCCTGAGACTTATTAATAGTATAATGCAATATCGCTTCCATAAAATATTTAAAAATAATTAAATGACTTTACAAAAAAATAGAATATAAAAGACAATATTTACTGGTGTTTGCAAGACTGCATGAGAGCAAGTGTTTCACTTTTATGAGGTCAGTAAATATGAAATCAGCTATGGAAAGCAAAATTAATGATGATTATTTATAAAATATACCATTATTTTATAAGCAAATGATCATGTCACTTTTTCCACCAAGCATCCATAAAAGCCCCGCTTCCTAAGAGGTCATACAGCTGTTAATATTTCATTTGTTATCAGGAAGACACATTTGACCCCAAGATGATGCTGTCCCTTACTCCAGGAAACCTGAGTAAATCCACTCTTACTGCAGTACTGGGGTCCTCCAACTAAAGGTAGCCATGTATCCTTATAGGTCTCTATTTGAAGCACTTTCCACAATATTGTAATTATCACTTCATTTGGCCCTTATGCTCCATGATGCTTTATAGTGAGAGCAAATTAGGAGCCAGGATACCTTATTCATTGTTGCACCCAGAACTCCTGGTCACACAGGAAAGGATGTTTCAACAGGCAGGGATGGGGAAAGTATTTTGTGCAGAGAATACTTCCCAGCACATGGACATTAAGTGATTAGGGCATAAGGTGATTCTTTCTAGCTAAAATGTGAATAGAAGGGATGCATCTTCACTCTGAGGCAGTGAAAGTCCTTGAGAGTCAATCATAGAGAAGGACTTGTATCACATATATGGAACAAGATTGCTGAGTAACCCCAAGGAGAAACTCAGTACTGTTGTGCCATGTGAAGAGTGAAACCACAAACATTCACTATGTAATACCACTGAGGTTTTAAATCCAACCTGACCAATACAGGCAAAATTAGTAAAGGAAAAAACAGTATCTGTTCTGTGTAGAGAGGTAGAGAAGGATGCTCAGGGTGAGCTGAATGTTAAATGGAATTGTCAAAATAAAGAATTATATTTAAATTGCTTGGATTAAAAAGTTTTTGAAGGTTTTTGGTCTCCTTGTTTTTTTGTTTTTTATTTCTGTTTTAAGCTAAGAAGAGACATGTTCACATTCAGAAATTTCACTTTCACCACCTTTGTTTAATTTAGTATTTGAGGTTTTAGCCAGAGCAAACAAACAAAAAGAAGAAAGAAAAGCAATTCAGATTAGAAAGGAAGTTAAGCTATCACCATTTGCACACGATATGATCCTATCTAAAAGCAACTCTAACGACTCTGCCAAACAACTATTAGAAACAATGAAAGTATAGTAAAGTAATAGACTATGAAACAAAGGTCAAAAATTGGTGCCATTTACACAAATAACAAAAGAAAAAGAGATTTACAATCATATCAGAAAGAATTAAGGAATAAACTTACCACGGAGGTGAAAGTTTAATAAAAATGAAGTCTTCGGTCTCCCCGGTGGCGCAGCAGTTGAGCGCTGGGCTGCGAAGCTGCCCGCAGCCTCTGCAGCGCCAGTTCGATCCCCAGCCGCTGGGCGAGGGGCCCACATGGCGTGCAGACCTCTCCTGCTGCCCGCTGCTCCCCTCAGCAGTGTACCTCGGTTCTTCTGCCTGTTCTGCACCCCGCTCTGGCTCTGGTGAATTCTCTCGCCCTCCCGCGCTTCTGACTGTACCCAGTGCTTGTATAAATAAATAAATAAATCTTTAAAAAAAAAATGAAGTCTATGAGACACTATTAAAAGCTATAGAACAAGACATAAAGATGTGGAAAGATAGTCCATGGTCATGAATGGGAAGAATTAATATAATCAAAATGGCCATTTTGTCAAAAGTGATATATACAGATTTCTCAAGGAAATAGGACAAAATATAGTAAAATCCCTGCAGAACTACAAAAGATACCAATGAGCTAAGACAATCTTGAGAAAGATGTAGTAAAATACTTTATTGTTACCCTATTTTAAACTTTTTTAAGAAGCAATAGTAATTAAAACAGTGATGTAGGAATAAAAATAGATATACAGATCAGTGGAAAAGAACTGAAAGCCCAAAAATAAATCCATGCATATATATATTTTTTTAATTTTTTAAATGATTTATTTATTTATGCATACAAGAGCTGGGTACAGGCCAGAGATGCAGGGGGGTGAGAGGATCCACCAGAGACAGAGTGGGGAACAGAACAGGCAGACTGACTGAAATATACTGCTGAGGGGAGCAGCAGGCAAGATAGGAGAGGTCTGCCTTGCTGTGTGTGTTTCTCCCTGGCTGGCTGGGGATCAAACTCATGCTGCAGAGGCTGTGGATTGATTCATAGTACAGTGCTTAATCCCTTGCACCACCAGGGTGGCTCCCATGCATATACTGACATCCAATTTATGACAAAGGTGCCTTGACCATGCAAGAGTGAAAAGAAAAATCTCCTCAACAAATGGTGTTGGGAAAACCAGGCAGCCACATGAATAAAAATGAAACTGAACAACTCTCGAACTCCATTCACAAAAATAAATTCAAAGTGGCTTGAAAAACTTAGGTATAAGACACTAAACCATAAAATATATAGAAGAAAGTATAGGTGATTTTCCAAGACATCATCAGTGGAAAGATTTTTTTTGGGGGGGGGGAATCAAATTCTATGGCAAGGGAAATAAAAGCAAAATTAAACAACTAGGACTACATCAAATTGAAAAGCTTACACACAAAGATATTATATTCAGATAAAATGATAGCCTCCTGAATTGGAAAGGATATTTACACATCAAACAAATGCCAAAGGATTAATATCCAAACTAGTGAAGAACTCATATGACATAACAACAAATAACAAACAATCGGATTACGGCATTTCTATTTTTAATTTGTTTTAAGAAAGGTCCAGACCACTTTCAAAATGGCACTGATTTATATTTCTACCAAGAGTGAATATGGGGGTTCCCTTTTCTACATCCTCTTAATCATTTTTAGGAGTCTTTTTGATGTATGCCATTCTTTTAGGTGTGAGATGATCTCTCATTATGGTTTTGATTTGCATTTCCCTTATTAGAAGTGATGGTGAGCATTTTTTCATATGCTTGTTGACCATCTGTAGAATATATAGAGAATGTACAGATGGTCAACAGACATATAAAAAATTCTCATCATCACTTCTAATAAGGGAAATGCAAATCAAAACTCTTATGATACAGCAATCCCACTCCTGGGTATCTATCCAAAGAGCACAAAACCATAACTTGAAAAATTATATGCTCTGCAATGGTTATTGTGGAATTATTTGCAATAGCTAAGGTAGGGAAGCAAACTAAGCACCCGCCGAGAGAGAACTGGGTAAACAAGACATGGTATATACACAATGGAACACTATTCCACTATAAGGAAAGATGAAATTTTGCCATTTGTGGCAAAATGGAAGGAACTTAAGAAAATTAATGTGAACATAGGCAGAAAGATAAAGGCAAATACTTTATTTGATTTCACATTTAGGGGGAATATAAATAAAATAAAGTGGATACGCTGACAAAGCAGAATAAAAATATAGTAGTGGACACTGATAACTGAACTGAGGTTACCAGAGGTGGAAAGGGTGGGGGTGGAATAAAGCGTAAAGGGGATATAAGGGGTGATGGTGGTGATTTTGCTTTTGCTTTTATTTTACTTCAAAAAAACATTAGGGGATCCAATTACTTAGGGAAATTAGACTGACAGTGCTGTGCTAAATGTGGTATCTAGTTTTGGAAATGGAAGAGGAGTAGCTGGAGAAGTACACAGAAAAGAAGGAGCATTTTATGTCCTAGAAACCCAGGACAAAAGAAGGAATGGATGGTTCACATGCTAAAATCCCAGGACATGGAATAAAGGATGGTCTGAGAATTAAGTAACCCTGGTGGATTTGTAGATAAATGTAAAGAAAGTAGCTCCTAACTACCCAGAGTGTAGGCAGTCAGTACATGGTAAGGGATGGGTAGCTAAGTGCAGGAAATTCAAAAGACATGTAAAAAGGAGAGGAGCAGGAATGGGAACCACTCCAGGAAATGTTTTCAGAGTTAAAGAAAAGTTAGCTGCTTACTTATTTAGCTATTTTTTGTGAAAAACAAATCTTTGACAAAGAGAAGCCTGGGTAGGAGGGCGGAAGGGAAGTAAGTGTGTGGCTCGTGGAAGACACTTTGCAAACCACACATATTAGCAAAATCAATCATGCAGGTGAAGAGAGTGGTCTTGAGCCTGTTGCTGATGTGGGGGGAAGCAGGAGAAAATGGGTGAAACCCCTAAAAAATTCTGAAGCGAACAGAATCTAAAATGCTAAAACATTACACTAACATTTCTCAGTAGAAGAATAAGAGGCCTATCTTGATCAGAGTATGAAGGCTGGGAGTTTAGAAGTGAGTTCACTTGGCAGGAGTAGAGGTGGGGTGTTGGGGACATTTAACTTCTAGGAACAGAAAGGGAATCAGGAAGTAAGATATCTGAGGGTATTTGAGCCTCACTGAAAGTTCAGACACAAAAAGAACAGATTTGAGTTGGACCCAATACAGACTTCTGCTAAATCACTCCAGGAAGCGTAAAGAATGTGCATACAGCATGCCTACCACTGAATTTTCTAAAAACCTCACCACAGAGGTGAAGCAGGGTTGGGAATTACAGGTGTGTCGTTCACAGACGATGGGTCAAACAAACAAGGTGACTGCAGAATAGCAGCACAGCTATAACCTAGTAAATGAAGTTTTTCCTGATCACATGAAAGAAGAGTTTATTCCCTATTCAGAAATATTTGAGCACACTTGTCTCAACACCCCCATGTTATTTACAATCTTTCTAAGCCTCAGTTTCCTTTATCTGTAAAATGAATACACTGAAAGCAACTATCCATAAGGTTAATGTGCAGATTGTTATTTTAATATCATTTACTCATCACTACCATCTGGTGGGTTAGGTATGATCATTAATTGCAAGGTTACAGATGAAGAAATTGGATGGTTTTTACCTTGATCTTTAATGTTTTCATTAAGATGATGAAACATAAACATTCCATAACAGCCTGCTGGGTTCAACACTATCCAATATTGGATGAAACCAATGCAATATAATTCATATATACTACATATAGGAAGATCACAGCATGCACACCTTAGATGGGGCAGGTTATGCTCTTATTACCACCTCCATCCAGTTTCTGACTTCTTGCTTCATCTGCGCCCTGAGAGGCTCACTCTATGGACTCTACCACTTGGCTCTCTTCCATCTGTTCCCCCTGATTTTTAGTTGTGTTTGGCCAATAGAGGCATCAACAGGAGAACTGATGGATGGAGGCAAGAGGCCAGTGTGCATCTTCCCCAGTTCCCCTTACATTTTCATGTCACTCTGAGAGGCACCTCTTTCCTTTGACACTTTAGCCTACCCCTGCTCCCCCCTGCATAGCCCACTCCACTAGGCTCTAGCAGCATTTTCTCTCCTCTTGGTCATCCAGTCACAGATGGTACCACCTTTGGGTGCCCTGATACAACTTTTTGGTCCTTTTAGCATTAATGTCATCTCTAAGCATAATCCTTTTCTAAATTCTCTTCTATCAAAACCTCTAGAGTAGACTTTTTTCCTATGGGTAGGCTGACTGATCCACAGATGTATATAAAATACTGATGCATAGAGTGGAACATCATGTAAGTTTTAGTTTCATAGATGACTTCAGAATGTATTTGCAATGGATGAAGAAGCTGAGGTCGGGAGAATTGGCCTCTGGACTACATAGCTAGTGAGGGCAAGGTGGAGAAGGACCGAATACTCTGACTTCCAGAATAGATGATTTGTGCTCCATCGTGTGGTCTCCCACACAAGGGAAACTGAAGCCGAAAACAAAAGGTTTTGATTATAGGAAGCAGCTGCAAGACAGTGACTGTAGCTTCTATTAAATAAATCCCACCGTCAGACCTTTCCACCCCATTGTCAGAACAGTTCTACCATCTCTCTCTGTGGAGATAATTAGGATTTAACCTCCATGTCCAAGGCAGAAAGCTGCTAGCTTTCAGAAAAGATGTTACTTAAGGGTCAAAACTATTTTCTTCTGATCAACTCTGCTGCAAATGGTTGAAGTTCTGGTATTGGCTTCTTGTTTGGGGGATTCAGGGGTAACTGTTTGTAGCTGTTTCTTTTCCCCCTCTTTCATCCTTATAGCAAATCATGTGTCATCAGACAAAGTTAAAGACCATAGTCTTTAATTAAAACAATTCCTCAATTCTGATATATTTACGGAGCTAAGAATTTTATTTACATTACTCAAAATTAATTTCCTGTGTTTTGCTCTCTCCAAAATTATTTTTAAATTGATGGTATGCACAATAATTGATGGTATCTTAAATACAAACACAGATATATATATATGGTTACATGCAAGTATATATATATAACTAATATAAAATTAGTCTAAACTATAAGAAAATATGGCAAACATTTAATTATTGTTTAGTTGAGGAAAATATAGCCATAATGACTTCATGGAATTCCCCAACAACCAAAGGTGGAGTTTATTATTGTTGTTGCTTGGTAGTGACAAAATTGAAAGAGGAGGGAATTAACAAAATCAGCCTAAGCTTACACAGTAGGTAGAGAAATGCAAATTTAAATATATTCTTACCTATATAAAAAGCATATATTTTTAAATTTTTCTGGGAAATATAATTAATAACACAAAATCATTATCACATTGATCTCTAGAGTATAATTATATTGAGACCAGATAAGTCCTCAACTAATCATTTCTTTCCAGTCCCCACATTTTCTTAGAAAACTGACTCATCCTCTACATCTTAAGAGGACAGCATGCCTCTGGTCAAATTTCATTCTTTCTCTTGGAAATTTAGATTTGGGTGTTACAAAAAAAAAAAAAAGGAAAAATATTCCCTACTCATGGATCGGAAGAATCAGCATTGTCAAAATGACCATCCTACCAAAGCAAAATATAGTAGCAATGAAATCCTGATAAAAACATTAATGGCATTATTTAAAGAACTGGAACAAAAACTACTTAAATTCATATGGAATCAAAACACAACCTGAATAGCCAAAGCAATCCTGATAGCAAAGGAAAAGAATACAGGAATCACACTTTCAGACTGCAAACTATTATTATAAAGTCACAATAATTAAAATAGCTGGGTACTGGAAGAAAAACAGACACACAGACCAATGGAATAAACTGAGGACCCAGAAAATAAACCCACACCTGTACAGACAGTTAATCTATGAAAAAGGGGACCCAAAATATATATCGGTAATATATGAGCCTCTTCATTAAATGGTGTTGGGAAAACTGGATAGCTACATACACAAGAATGCAACTAGATCACTCTCTCACCACTATCTCACACCATATCAATTCAAAATGGGTAAAGTATTTGGATGTTAGACTTGAAGCCATAATGTACATAAAAGAAAAAATGGGAAAAACATTTCACAACATTAAGCTTCAGTGATGTCTTTAAGAATTCATCCCCAACAGCAAGGAAAACAAAAGAGAACATAAACAACTGTGACTTCATCAAACAGATGAGCTTCTCCATGGTGAAAGAAAGTATAACTAAAATGAACAGTAGTTCCAAAATCAGGTGTGAAATAAAATCAAAGTTTGACATAATCATTAGTACTTCCTTTATCTTTGTGTCAATTTCCAATAAGTTTCATTCATTCTCAGAGAAATGAGTTGGGGCAATGAGACTTCACTGAAACAAGGAGGAAAATTCATTTTAAATATCTTGTCAATGATAAGTCAGACAACCTTGGAAAATAATCAGGTAGCTAATACGAAAATAATTGTGCCGTCTTTCATACATGTAAATGACTGCCAAACACTTTCACTAGGAATTACTGAGGAGTTGTTTTCCAAGCTGTGCGAAAATAGAGTCGTACTAAGTAATTTCGTTCGTTCTATCCCACATTCCAAAACTGATTTTTTCAGAAGAAGGTTACAGTAAGAATAGAGTCATTATTATAGAATGAGAAAACTGAGTGGTTCACATAGGGATTTACCCACTACATCAGCCTCATTAACACACAGCTCTAGACAATTGAGCTAAATAATTAGGGTCAGCTATAGATAGAATTACCATTAACTGTTTTCAGATTTCAATCTTTGGACCTTTCATTCCAGAATCACTAATTAAAATAAGGAAGAAAAAAGTGCTCAGAAGAGTAGAGTCAATTTATGCTTCATAATCATCTATTAGCAAGCCACATGGCACTTTCATGAGAAATGCTCTCCAAATCAGGTTTTCCAGTAATAAACATTGAAATTTCAGGCACTTGTGAAAACTGTTGCTAAATACATTCTAGACACTACTGTTTCTCCAGTTAACATGTTTTCCTACCCTTTTTCTGGGAATAGTCCCACCCCACTTCATACTCCTAGAAATAGAGATGGACTTGTGAGCTGTTCTCAACCTCTAGAGTAGCTTGGCCCGTGGGGTCATACTCACTGATCTGAGGTGTCAGCACAGAAGGTAAGAAGAACCAATAATATTCAACTATGGAAATTTTTTCAAGGTGAAGTTAAGAGAGGATGTGTCCTTGACAATGTGGTCCTGGAATTATTAATATATAAACTAGATTGATGCCCAGACATTTCCAAAGCCTCACAATGAGAAACGAAACCCACATGCAGAAGGAAACTGATCAGATGCAGAGAAAGATGAAATAAGAGGGCTACTGGTATTTGAATCCTGCCTTCCATCTGTCCCTAGCTTGCTTCTTACCATTCCCATTTATACAGGCAAATATATTTCCCAATTTTTCTTAAATCATTCCAACTTGGGTTCTGTCACTTACAATTATAATGTCTTTACTAATACATCATTAGACCAGGATTAATTTCTTTAAGTATTACTGAGGCATGCTTGAATTCAAACACCCTAGAATTATAGGGGCAATTTAAGCAGTAGTCATATCTACAAAATGTGTGTGTATGTGTGTGTGTACTTCCATATTTTATGGTGAAAATATATAGTCAAATATATGACTTGAAAACTGTCATTACATTACTGGATTAAAGGAAAAAAGCACAAAGATAAAAACTTTCATTGAGTTCTTCTTACATGTGCTTACCATAGATATAAGCACATTATGTTTATTGCTGAATTTAATCTGCTAGTAGTTATATTAGGGGGAATTAGTTAACTACCAGTGTATAACAATTTAAGTACACATTTAGGTGTTCAAAAATATGCATTTATCAGTTCACAGATCAGGATTCCAGATACTTCTTAGCTCTGTTCTTGCAATCAAAGTATCAGCCTGGAATGTCTTCTCATCTGAAAGTGAGATGAAGAAGGGCCTGCTTCTTCACTCACTTGATGTTGGCTGCATTTAACTCCCTGTGGGCTGATACTGGGCCTTATTTCTGGCTGGCTAGGCATCTGAGAGGGCCTTGAGTTCCTTACCATGAGGGTCTCTATAAGGAACTCACAACTTGGAAACCTACTTTTATCAAAGTCAGTTTGGGAGAGAATCTATTGCAAGTCTCGTGGTTCAACCATATGGTTATGTAACATGGTGTCGTACATATAATCATGTTTGTCCTGTAACCTTTGCCATACTGTATGTATTAAAAATATATCACAGGTGCTGCCCGCACTTCATGGGAGGATTTACACAAGAATGTGAAGAGGGAGCTTTTGGGAGCCACTCTAGGTCTGTGTGCCACAGAACTACATATTACTATTTTCCATTTTACAAATGAGGGTGCTGGCATCCTAAGCAGAGTTGTTAAGGGGCAGATCCATCTGTTTCCACTGTGCTGCTCTGTATGGGTAAGAGATAAAGAAACTGTAAATGGTGAATTCAATACCAGGGGCAGACCTGATGTTTACTAGCCAGGCAAGTTAAGGCAAAGATTTTAACCTCTCTGATCTTCACTTTGTTTTTCCTCTATAAAGAAGAAATGAGAAATGAAAACACTTTTGGCTTTCTCTAATGGACAAATGGTACAGGGCATATTAATATATTTTGGCAGTATAAAAATGTTGTGTTAAAAATACTAGACTAATTCCCTATGAACTGCCATAAATTTGTTTTCCCCAATAATTGGGCAAAGTATTTATTATATGTTGCTATAATTTTGTGTGCTCACAGGGTCAAAGGTGAATAACTCATTGCTTTCTGCAGCAAAGAAACCAAGCTCAGTCTTGTTGGGCAGGAAAATTAAGATGGAAGCACTTGGAATGATGCAACGCCCCCTCAGCCAGTCATGAGCTGTGAAAACTTCAACCAGAGGGACAAATGAGTTTTCATGAATTCACCATCTTCCTTCACTTGTCATATCCCACAACACTTGTACAAAGGCTAGACTTTGAAAAATGTCCTGGTAGCCCTTGGTGGGAACAGGGATGAAATCCACATCTACTGACCATTTATTAAAAGTTACCATATCCTGCAGTTCACAGATGTCATTTCATTTAGCCCTCAGCAAGCTCTGAGTAATTATTAATTCTATTAACTCTACTTCCGATTAAGAAATGAAGAATCGGGGTGGGGGAATGAAACTTTTTTTAAAGATTTATTTTATTTATTTATGCATATAAGAACTGGGGTGTAGGACCCATATAAGGGTGGGGGGTGAGAGGATTCACCAGAGACAGAATGGGAGCAGAACGGATGTATTGACTGAAATACACTGCTAAGGGGAGCACCAGGCAAGACAGCAGAGGTCTGCCACACCATGTGGGAAGCTCCCTGGCTGGGGATCAAACTCGTGCTGCAGTGGCTGCCACTAGTTTCATAGTGTGAGACTTAATTAACCCTTTGCACCACCAGGGAGGCCTACATAATTTTTTTTAAAGATTTATTTTTATACAAGAGTTGGGGTATAGGGCAGAGGTACGGGAGGGTGAGAGGACTCACCAGAGACAGAGCAGGGAGCAGAACAGGCAGACAACAGAAATACACTTCTGAGGGGAGCAGCGGGCGTGACAAGAGAGGTCTGCTGCACCATAAGGGATTCTCGCTGGCCGGCCGGAATCGAACCGGCAACTGCAGAGGCTGTGGACAGCTTCACAGCGCAGCGCTCAACCTGCTGCGCCACCAGGGAGGCCCCACATAAATTTTTTAATGTAGAATTCATACGCAAGATTTTTACAAATGGGACAATATAAAGACTACACACACACACCCCCACAGCATCATGGAAGTATTTTGTTTAGTTATCAAATTACTAAGGAGTGACCGCACTCTTATATCGACCACAGAAATGTAAAAGCAGGGAGAAGGCAGATTAAAAATCACAGCATTGTGAAAGAAAAGCTATTGACTTGGACTCAAAAGACAATCCTGCATCTCTCTGTACTGCCATGTGAGTTCAAGTCAACTGATCTAGATTCTGTGTCCAAACCTCTGTGATTCCTCTGTAAAAATGGTACAAATTCCCTTTTTGTTCCATCTTTATTTACAATGTAGCTATTTGGACCAAATTAATTAATATGCCTCTAAAACCTAAGTGGAAGAAATTACCATAATCATGAGTAAACAAACCCAATCTTGGACCCATGCAGCTTTGAGTAATGGTCAAAAACCAAACATCCTCACGCAGTACTTTTTTCACCAGAGAACTTAAGAACAAATTCTCCCTTCAAGATAAATTTTTAGACTCTCAAATTTAACAGTAAATATAAAGTATGTATAAAAAAGAACAAGATGAAATAACTCTGGCTTCTAAATCATTACAAACCCCTAAGTGGACTAATTCCCAAAAATATTGACACAATTTATGAGCTATGAAGAAATGCAGACATCCTGTTTACAGAGACAGATTTTCCCCTAAATCTTTCATGTTTCATTTAGAAACATGATGACTTTTAATAAAAAGCTATGTACCAAGCACACTAGGTTTCTCACACACACGCACATATGCACACACGCACATACGCACACTTCCCTTAACATCTGCCAGTATCTGTGAGTGCATGGAAGAGGAACAGAACTTTCTCTGTTTCCCGGACAGAGACAGGACAGGTGATCAACTGATTTCAGCACAAGCAAAGCAAACAATGAAACAACAAAGACACATTTTTGTAATGAGGACCGTATTAAACAAACAGGAACGTCTTAGAAACAGGAGGCTCTTGTCATAGAAGGTTCCAAGGCAGGCCTATTACTGAAGCAAATTCAGGTTTTGTAGGGCCTAAACTTTAAGTATCCACAGTTTGGGAATTTTTTAAGAAAAAGGGAACACATACCTAACACAAAGTTGCACTACGAAAAGAATGCTTATTGATAACAAGGACATGTAAAACAAACTCTAAATAGTAAAAGGACATCACAAACATAAAATTCAGAAAAATAATGTTTTAAAATTAATCCAGCTTTATAACACATTTCCCCCTTTCTGATGCACCTTTTTTGATTGCCTCTTCATTTGCTAATGATTATAATTTTCCATGAAGAGACTCAAGAAACAAAAACAGTCTTCTTACATGGTTGATGGGTTGTTTAGAATAACAGACTGTTTTGAAGAGTATTTCCCTAGCTTGAAAATAACTCATTGTTGCACTGTAAGGTAAATTTTTAGGTTATTCTCAGCTAAGGCACACCTCTATTAAATCTCTTTTATATTTTAACTAAAAGCTTTATATTTGAACAAAAGCTTTTGTTTTCCACAGACTAGTTTCTGGATCCATAGATTTCAAACCTTATTTGTCCTCTACCACACACATTATCTTCAGCACCAGGCTCCTTAGAATTCAGTCATATTGATTGGATCAAATCAGTTTGGACTGATTCTGACCTGACATTTCTGGTCTATTACAGCATAGAAAAGAACCCAACATCACATAGAGTTGGGTCAAGAAGACCCTCAGTGAATGCCCCACTGTTGTAATTACATGAACTTTGGTTTCTTTATGCATTGAAAGCCCTTTGAATTCTTGAAGCAGTAAATAGGCAGACCTGATTAGCAGATGGGAACAGAGTGGGGATATTGGGTTGAAAGTTAAAGACGAGCATGAGAATGAGTTACAGAAAAATGTTTTGTCAGGGGACAGACGCACTTGATGCTTAGTTCATTTCCATGCACACGGCATTCAAGTTTATTGTCCCTATAGCTTAAGGCTGTTGTGCAAAGAATTCATCTCTACTAGTTGGGCAATGCAAACTGCTATTAACAATTAGACCCCAAATATAAGAAAGATTCAAATACAGGGAAGGAGGCAATCTTGTGCATGGCATGATACTAGGAGTGTCAGTAGGTCTGAAGTTAGGTTTTCATCCATGTGGTCACTCAAGGGCTCGAGATGATAAAGGTCCTACCAGCTTTCACAGGTGGTTTCTAAGGCAACAGTATTTGTTTGTTAAGACGGCCATAAATCAATAAGAACACTAAGATACTGGATGAGTTAAGTTACTGGGTGGCTTACGGATCAGAAATTTATGATCTCACAGTTCTAGTGATAAAGGTGTTGGCTGGCTTGGTTTCTCTGGAAGCCTCTCTCTTTGGCTTGCAGTGAATATCCTTCCCACTGTGTCCTCATATGTCCTCTCCTCTGAATATGTGCATCCCCTGAGTCTCTTGGTGGGTGCCCTAATCTCCTCTTTAAAGATACAGGTCATACTGGCTAAGGGCCCACCTTAATGGCCTCATTTTAACTTAATCACCTCTTTAGAGAGCCCATCTTCAATTAGAACTTTGATGGTGGACAAAGAAAGGCTCACACATACAAAGAGGTGAATGCACCCTGAAATGTAAAATTTAGCAAATCAATAATATTTTATTAAATAAATAAGGCCCTACGTTCACATGCAGATGTCCTGGGGATTAGGTCTTCAGCATCGGTGTTTGGGGATGGACACCATGCAGTCCCTGACAGTCACCTGACAGTCTCTTGCATCTAGTGTCACAGAAGTAGAAAGACACATGCAGGAAAATGGCACAGGGTGACTTCCTTTAGTGAGGT
Source organism: Talpa europaea (assembly GCF_964194135.1). Lineage (NCBI taxonomy): Eukaryota > Metazoa > Chordata > Mammalia > Eulipotyphla > Talpidae > Talpa > Talpa europaea. The sequence continues at coordinate 89,125,215 of NC_140078.1, read as the reverse complement.
CTGTCTGAAGCACAGATAATGAGATCCAGTCCCATCTTTACCTGGAACTCAGACATCTGTGCTCCCAAGGAAAGCTGGGAGCTCAGAGCACTGGGTAGCTCCTCCTAACAGGCTCACCCAACAGAGGGCAGAGCACCTTTCTCTGCACCACATGTTATTCAAATCTGTAGTCTTCTTATTAAAATGTAGCACCTAGTCCCACAGAGCAAGAATGCAACAAACATGATTTTCTTTCATTTCTGTGTCCTGTTTTTATCCCCCAGTATTCTTTTTTTTTTTTAAAGATTTTTTTTTTTTTTATTTATACAAGAACCCGGGTACAGGCCAGATGCGAGGGAGAATGAGAGGATTCACCAGAGACAGAGTGGGGAACAGAACAGGAAGACGATGAAATACACTGCTGAGGGGACCTGCAGGTGTGACAGGAGAGGTCTGCTGTGCCATGTGGGACCCTCGCAGGCCGGCTGGGATCGAACTGGTGCTGCAGAGCTTGCGGACAGCTTCACAGTGCTGCACTCAACCACCTGTGCCACAGGGGAGACCCCGTATTCTTGACCTTGCCCTCTAGCCCTACCCTCCACCCACTTGATTCAACTCCCCAACACCAGATTTGTCGCTGTTGCCATGGTCTGATGTCTCATCTTTCACTTTTCACTTAAAGATCATCTCATGATCTATCTCATCTCTGGAGGCAATAACTGTATGGAAAATGGAAGAAATAGGTATGTGTTGGGAGGCTGGTTAAAAAAATTAAACCCTGATCAATTTGAAAAAAAAAAAAAGTCATTATCCAGTGAAAAAGGGAAAAAGGCATAACAAGCTAATCTTTGCAGCTTCAAGAGTTTGAGCAGTTTTATTTATTACCTAGGATATGAACAGACAGCTTTCTGAAGGGCTAATCAGAATTAATGAATAGAAAAATTAAGGAATAGAATTAATGCATGGAAAACAGGAAAGAAAAATTGTAATCAGGCATCAAATTTGCTCCATTTAAATAAACTGAAATCTATTAGAATTAAAAAAAAATAAAATAATCTAAGACTACCCTTCCCCTTAAGGTAAAAACAAAAACGAGTAGCATTAAAGGTTTAAAGAAGAAAATGCAATCTAATAATATAATGTGCACAATGTGGGCCTCCCCTTGTGGCGCAGGCAGTCGAGCACAGCACTGTGAAGCTGTCTGCAGCCTCTGAAGTGCCTGTTCAATCCCAGCTGGCCGGTGAGGGTCCCACATAGTATGGCAGACCTCTCCTGTCTCGCCCGCTGCTCTCCTCAGCAGTGTATTTCATCAGTCTGCCTGTTCTGTTCCCCACTCTGTCTCTGGTGAATCCTCTCACCCTCCCACACATCTGGCCTGTACCCCAGTTCTTGTATAAATAAAAGAATAAATCTTTAAAAAAAATTAAAAAATAATGTGCACAATGTGATGAAAATAATGGTCGAGTGAAGGGGTGACAGACACAATAGCAGGTGATTTGAGAATAATCCGGGTAACAGAAACAGTGGAAAGAAAGGCTTAATTCTTGTTGACTGTTGGGAATATGCAGACATCTGACTCACTGATAGTGCCAAATTAGCTGCTTCTTCACTGATGCTAAAGATACTCTTTAATATCTTCCATCAGAAAATCAATTTCCTTGCAGGAGAGTTTTTGAAGGAGGCCAGGGGACCTTCTACTGTTATGCTAAATAACTAGTCACAGCAAAACACACTTTCATTCTAAAATGACCTCTAGAAAACAGGGCACTTTTAGTCTTGCAAATCACAGATGTCTCTGCATCCCTTTCAACTAATTTTACCATTTTAAAAATTAAAGAAACAACTCATGTTCTCCTGTTTATTTCTTACTGCTTGTTACATTTAGTAAGTGGCTTATTAAAATAGCTCCAAACAATAGTAGTGAACAGCTTTGGAAGAAAGAAAGAAAGATAGATAGATAGATAGATAGATAGATAGATAGATAGATAGATAGACAGACAGACAGACAGAAGATAGAGATATTGACAGATCTATTTGTATAGATATATTGGGTTGTTGGAAAAATCATGACATATTTTTCTATGTTTTCTCTGCAAAAATGTATCATGACTTTTCTGACAACCCAGTAGACAATATGTACTCATTAACTATAGTATCTGCTGCCTAAATACCTAGGACACAATAGTTTTCATGATATTTTTATGCTCTGGATAAGTAATAAATCCTCAACACAGGTCATTCTGAACTGAGACTTCAAAGTGTTATAAAAAGGATATCTGCATTATCTGCACTTATGAATCTGCAATACTGTTCTTTATTGAAGTAAATACCCAAATTATTACTTCCTCTTTGCTGATTACTTTTTTTTGAAAGACTTCAACAAAGTCAGAACTTAACATGTGATTAAATCTCAAGATCACATTGATTTTTGTCCTTATGACATATCTTAAAAATATAAGCCTGAGATTTTTTCTTTACAAGTGCCTGAATTTCATCAACCCCCTCTCTGTCCTTGAAATCTGTGACATTATTAACAATTTCTACCTTTACAAGCCTTACTATGTTGAGTAATACAGAATTCTGACTTCTCTAGCCACTAAAAATACTAAATTTTCATTTGTATTTAATGCAGTTAATAGCGAGGTATGTTGACTCTTGTGCTCAGAACAATAAGGTTTATGTTCTTCAAGAAAGTTTCTGGGCAAGAACATGGGGTATAAAATGGGCTATGTGTACAAAGAACTGGACTTGAGTCTAGTTCTGTTATTAAATAGCTGCATGACCTTGAGCAAGATACACCACTTAGGCCATCCCGTGAACATCTTTTATTTTATATTTTATTTTTTCCCTTTTATTAATGTTTTAATTTTTTACATTGTCATTTATTTTTGTACAACATTTGATTTCTCCCCTCAGGAGTAGTTCCCATAAATCTCCCACCACCATATCACTTGTGAACCATCAACATAGTCCCTTATGCTCATCCCACCCCTGTTTCAATCCCTATTCCTCCCCCTCTCCTTCGTTAAGCCTCAGATGTATAGTTGCTTACCATTTTTCTTTTTTTTTTTTTTTTTGGCCCTTTGCCACGAACATCTTTAAAGAGAGGTATGAGGACAGGGGCTTGTTATTGATAGCCAGTGTTCAGAGGGCTCCTGTGTTCCAGATACTTCCCTGTGATAACATAGTTTAGTCATCTACAGAAAAACAACAAGAGAAATGTGCTTTCATACCCTTTACAGACACCCAGGTCTTGGGGTACTTAAGAATTTCATCCAAGGTTAAAATGGCAAGTAAGTGTGAGGATATTTCAACGCAGGGGTAAACACTCTTCACCCCTCTTATACTGTTAAGGTCTTTCCGAGCATGGGTATGTAGTGATTTACAGCAACTTCTACAAAGCATGTTGATCTAGCGCCCTCATTAATATTTTTAAGACAAGTAACAGGGCATGAGGATAGAGCCTGGCAAAGGAGCCAAGAACAGGTCTCCCCCTCTTGTATTATTTTTTAAAGAATTATTTATTTATGCATATAAGAGCTGGGGTACAGGCCAGAGATGCGGGTGGGTGGGGAGAAGACTCACCAGAGACAGAGTGGGGAACAGAACAAGCAGACTGACTGAAGTACACTGCAGAGGGGAGCAGCAGGCGAGCCAGGAGAGGTCTGCTGCGCCATCTGGGTTTCTCCCTGGCTGGCTGAGGATCGAACTTGCACTGCGGAGGCTGTGGGTTGCTTCATAGTGTGATGCTTAACCCCCCTCACCACAGGGAGGCCCTGTACCATTTTTTCAAAGATTTTATTTATTTTTACATAAAAGGACTGGAGTACAGGCCAGTTCCCTACTAAGAATGAATTAGGTAAATCAAAGAGTGGTATCTGAATCATCTTTGTATTCCAGCTATTGCATAGTAATTATTAATACCTGCAATAATATATTACTGCACAGCAACTAATATATTCCTTGAAATAAAAAATCACATCATAGAAATCAATATGCTTTATGTTCTCTAAGTATAATGAATAAACTGGAAAACATTAGCAAGCATGGTAATCTTAAATAAGGAAAAAGTCCATCAGAAAAAGAAAAGAAGTCTACTCCCAAAAAGCAACAGGTTGAGAAGACTTAAAAATAAAAATTAATAAAAACTGAGCTTCTGCAAGCCTTCAGCTGGTACGTGTGTGTTTGTATTTATAAATATAGTCATATCCGAGCCCCTCCAGATATGCCTATGGTTTTTCTTTGCTAAACTTATACCCCCATTGGGCCTCCCCTGGTGGCGCAGAGGTTGAGCACTGGACTGCGAAGCTGCCTGCAACATCTGCAGTGCCAGTTCCATCCCCGGATGCTGGCGAGGGTCCCACATGGTGCACAGACCTCTCCTGCCACGCCCGCTGCTCCCCTCAGCAGTGTATTTCATTAGTCTGCCTGTTCTGCTCCCCACTCTGGCTCTGGTGAATTCTCTCACCCTCCTGCGCTTTTGACTATACCCAGTGCTTGTATAAATCAATCAATCAATCAATCTTAAAAAAATAAAAATAAATAAACTTATAACCCATCACCCAACCCAAGCAACACTGATAAAACACAAGCCTGGTGATCACATAACTTTGCTCATACTTAGTAATGTCATAAAAGGAGGTTCTAGTGCATTAACAATCTCAGTGAACAAGTCACTGTCTCTCTGAGGCATGGAGGTAAGGGCTGCAAAACTGCCACAGCTTTAGCATTTTCTTCTGAGAGCTGCTCTGGGATAATGATGGGGAAGATCAACTATATACTAGATCTAAGTGATAAGGTGATTCATAGAAAGAAGTGCCAGAACTCTAGTAACGGTAATGTTTGGTAATGTGACCATGTTGTAACTGAGAGAAAATGAAGGGAGAGATAACTATTCCGTGCGTATGAAGACAACTCCCTGTTCTGGAGATTTCTCTTCAATGTGTGATACTGACAAACATAATACAGAGGTATGTGCCACTGGTAGGGAGGGAGGCCGGTCCGAATTAGCATTGTGAGTATTCATGAGCCTGGTAGCAGAACAAATGCATGCATTTTAGTGTAAGGGGAGGTTATCTTAGAAAGCAAAGAAGAGAACATCAGAAATACAGCATCTGAAGTTTAGGTTTGGAAACAAAAGCAGTCAAAAGAGATCGCTGACTAGTTTGGATTTTAAATTGAAGTCAAAAGGAATCTAGACACTTGGTCTCCCACCTCCGGTGTTCAAAATAAAAGGACAGTGGCTAAAAGGAGGCTGATTGCTTTTCCAATGGAATATCATAACTCGTTACAGAAGAGTCCCTTTTCTGCCAATTTTTAAAATCTTCCCCTCTCTCTTCACCTTCTCAGTCCCTTCTTACTGGCTCTTTTGGGTGAATAAACAAGCAATTGGGGGTGAGACTTTCCATCTCCCTTAGCAGAAAGCTTTATGCTAATGCAGTGCCATTTTATACTAACAAGCCAATAATTAGTCTCATTCAAGACAGTCTTTGTGTACAGTCTCAGATTCCTGCTACAGCCATGCCAGGGCATTTTCCCTTTAGCACCTGGGCCTGTCCTTCTAGCATCAAGTAGCCCAGAAAGACAAGCCAAGTATTTTAATCTCAGCTCACTGGTTTCTCATTTGTATGCCCTTAGCCTGTTTGATTCAGTGTTTCAGTTTTGTCCAATATGCTGAAGCCTGAGTCATAAACGCAACAGGAACATGGGTGGCTGTGATATAATGCCTGCCAGTACACTTCACCCCTGAAATGTCACAGTAAAAGGCACTTTTCCACAAAAGGCTCAGAGGCAGAACTGGCAGGGGATTGTATGTCCAAAAATGGAAAACCGCATATGCAAACTACCAGTGGTGTGTTATTACTATAAAAATCCTTGTAAGTGAAGTCACCATAAATCAAACTCAGTAGGTAAGCAAGGCTGTGGGACTGTGTGCATGCTGTGCACATGTGCGCACCCGCGCACGCGCGCACACACACACACACATAAACACCACATGATTTACTTTCTGAAGCAGCAAATACCTGGTCTGGGTGAACCTTAAGCAAGGGAAAGCAATGGTTTCCTTATAAAAACCTGGTTACTTACCATGATGTTAATAAAAGGGTTGCAAAGCCACAACTTTGAAAGCTGGACTCCTTGCTGCAAATACTGGGTGGCTTTTCCCCCTGATAATTATGCATTTGCTGTCTAAGATTAATCAGGGAAGTTAATGATGCAAAAAATTACATTTATAATCCAGTCTGAATACAGCTGTACTGCAAGCTAAGTTCTAAGTCCTATTAAAGTAAATGGAATTAATGGGCTGTCACTGGCAATCTTTATATCTATCAGTTACTAATTAACATTCTTCTGTAAAGAATAGTTTGTGGTGGGGAAAAAATAAAACATACCTTAGTAGCAGCTATAGTAGAGCTTCCGCAGGGTCTTTAAAGGCAGGTGAAAGCAGAAGCTACTGGGGGCAACAATGGAGGGTCTTCACCACAGAGTGAGCAAGATTGTTGACTTGTATGTCATCAGTTTAAAAGAAAAAGTCGCTGTGTATTTAAAATAGTTTGCTTTATGTGGTAGCAAATGATGGCCACTAAGGACGACCTTCTAGTAATAATGTCGACTTTGGCTAATAATGCAAGAACAGAGGCACACAAACTGTAAAATGGAAGGAATTAAATGAGCTACTGAGGAAAAATAGATACAGCATGTTATCTTTGGAGATACTCATGCACATTTGCCACTCTCATCACAGAAAACTCCTAATTTGATGACATGTTTTAAGAGATCATGTAGAATTTGCAGTGTTCCTTCCAATTTTTACATATGTGTGCATTTCTGTCCTTAGTATACAAAGGAAAATGTATTACTCCACTGGAGTTTATGTCTTTTGCATTTTTTTTTGCTTTTGTTTTCTTTCCCACGAACATGTGTTTTGATGCTTTACAAGCCAGAAGAGACTAAGTTTGCTAATAAAGGGTACAATTTTTCACAGGAGATACTGAGAGTTTCCACTTATTTTTTATTACTCATAAATTGACATTGATGCAATAAAACCTATTTTAGGTTTTATCATAGATAACGGATAAATCTATCTTCACAGGAAAAACTGACAAAAAGTAATGCTGTAAAAAGAAAATAAGGTCAAGGGCAGTTGGCCTCAAATATTCTATATTCCCACTTTGCCATCATACAAAATAGTTAACACTTTGTCTGCAGAGTTCATCTGTTTGTAAATATCTCATAATAGCAGGGCTGGCTTTTTTTTTCAGTTAGATTCGTAAGCCTCACAAAAAGGAAAGGCAAATCTTTTGAGGGGTCAAGTGATAGAATAAATTGAGTCTAGAATGTGGAGTGAAAAGATCAAGGTTGAAATAATGATAATGTCACTTCCTAGGAGAACGTTCTGAAAGTGAGACTTTCCACCATGGAAAGGGAACAAGATCCAAGGCCCTGCCTCCTCCAAAGAAGCATTGAGATGGTAAAGGCTTCATGTGAGATTACAAATACGAAAGTGTTCGTGGATGTGAATTAAGTTTCTATATTGAAAGCAGTGCAGCTCTATAGCTAGCAAGGCATGAACATCTCTTCTGCCCATGCCCAGTAAGTAGATCAGAATCTCCAGGGCTGGGCTGGAAATCAACAGACCCTTAGAGCTGGGAAAGGAGTCAGCCTGCCAGGCCCTGCACTTCAGGCACTAGCCTCAAAATTGTCCAAGTCCCCTGGGGGTGCCCGAAGCTATCGGGGTCATCCTCTGTGACCTCCCTGAGTAGGGGCAGGGATCCAGGTGCTCCCAGAGCTCAGAGACAGATGCCTTTGAGATCATCATGTCTGCAGCCTTCAAGTTTCCAGGAGGGAGATTGGAGTTACTCCCAACGTCACAGCATGCTATTTCTCTGCATGTGATCAGGTGCTGACCACTGATTGGGGGCTACCCCTCATATCCCACACAAGGCATATTTGGGGCTCTGGGCAATTCACCACCAATCTGGGACCCCACTTGCATCACACTCATGGGTCTTGTGTGGATCTCACCCTTCAGTGGTCTGAATGTCCAGGTGCACAGCACCAAGGAAAGGGTGGTGTGACCCTGGCACTGAATGTGACTGATGCTGGCAGCAAGGAAGGCCTTCCACGCCCACCTCAGGCTCTGCAGTCTTCCCAGGCTGTTTCTCTGAGATAGCGATCGACTCACCATCAGCGTCCTCTCTGTCTGCCACTGGAGTCTCCGCCTTGTGCCACCCCAGTGTTATAAGGCATGCCTGATGAGGGCAGACATTTTTTCTTCCAGAATGAAACTGCTCTTCTCACCCTTCCTGTAGGTCACAACCCTAAGGGCTTGAGGACTTATGTGGCCACAGGAAAGTGGTCCCATTGAAAGAGATCACAGCCCAGGAAGGCAAGGATTAGTGCCTGAGTTGTGCAGAACACAGTGGAAGACATTCTACACTTATGCTAGAAAATTTCAAAGAGTAAATTTAATATCACCAAAAAAATGAATGAACAAATGAACAAATGAATGAGTAAACAAAAGATCCTCCCTTTTCTTGTATACTTGGGGAAGGCTTCCCTTCCAAGACAGAAGCAGAGAACCCGATTTTGAGTGGGTCAGTAGGAGCCAGCCCTCACCTGGAGCACAATGAATCAGGGAGCTCATCAGTAACAATTAAATTAAGGAAATAAATTAAGAAGAAGCAGAAACAAGACCTATTCTGTTTCAATACAAAGTGGTTCGTGAAGAACCCTGGCTTTATGACAATGCTGGTCCCTCCATCTTACAGAGGGAAATAGTAAGTCAACCAGGAATGACTCACTGGACAATAAAGAAAAGGAAGAGGGGCCTCCCCAGTGGTGCAGTGGTTGAGCGCTGGGTTGCAAAGCTGCCCGCAGCCTCTGCAGCGCCGGTTCGATCCCCGGCTGCTCCCCGGTCACTGGAGGAGGGTCCCACATGGCATGCAGACCTCTCCTGCCACCTGCTGCTCCCCTCCGCACTGTACTTCGGTCCTTCTGCCTGCTCTGCTCCCCGCTCTGGCTCTGGTGAATCCTCTCACCCTCCCGCACTTCTGACTGTACCCAGTGCTTATATAAGTAAGTAAGTAAATAAATAAATATCTTTTAAAAAAATAAAAAAATAATAAAGAAAAGGAAGAGATGGTCTGGAATTTGCAAAGGATTTCCTTGTTCATTAAATAAAGCACACATAGAAGTACCTAAAATAAGTACATACATAAGTCTTCTCAACTGTTATTCCAATTTTTGTTCAATAAATCACTGTATCTCATATGGGTCCGTGAGTGTTGCATTACCTTTTTGTATACTTGTTTTATAGCCAAGACCCTCACCCAACAATATTTGCCCAGGTTCTACACATGCTAGAGACAATCCTATTTTACTCATTGTTTTATTGAAAAAATATAGAGAGAGAGACACACAACACATACATTTCATTTCTCTCTATATATTATCTATGTATCTCTAGAGTTAAATTAATTTTGTGTTGAATTCAATCATCTATATAGCTTAAGGAGTTTTATTTTTAATCTCTCAGACGTGATTATTTTACTTTTTAATTAAAAATAAATGCTGTAGTTTGCATAATCCTCACTTTACTTGATGATGTCTATAATATTACAAATGACGTATTTTTAACTAAAATTCGTATCTTTAATTCATCTGTTCTTTTAAAATGATTTATGGAGCTGCTTTAAGCAAATGCAGTGGTGAAAGGAAGCAACAATTTAAAAAGTCTGCCCCCAAATGAAAATGAAAATGAAAATGCTTATTAGCCTTTCTTTTCCAAACTGTCACTTAAAGAAAGTCATGATAAAATAATGTTCTTAACTTGAACAACTACTCTTTAAAAAAATAGTAACAGGCAACGTAACTTGTGCTTAAGAGCAGAGGCACATTCACACTGCAGCTCGGGTCTTTGTTGGTTATGTAACTTTGGTGCTCAGTTTCCTCATTTGTATATAAAGACAACACAGCACCTGCTCCACTAGGTTATTGTAAGAACCCAAATAAATAATGTAGGTCAAGAAAGTATGTATACAGCCTCTCTATTGGTGTAGGGGTTAAATCTCAGCACTATCAAGCTATCACCTGCTGCTATGTTCTAAGTTTGATACCCAGCCAGGGAGCTAACCCACATATGGTGCAGCAGACCTCTCCTGTCTCGCCCGCTGCTCCCTTCAGCAGTGTAATTCAGTCAGTCCACCTGTTCTGCTCCCACCTCTCTCTCTGGTGAATCCTCTCAGCCCCTGCACTTCTGGCCTACACCTCAGTTCTATTAATAAATAAATAGATCTTTTTTTTAAAAAAAAGAATGTATAATATCTAGAACCCAGAATGTTTCTAATAAATACAAGTTCCCATTACTTTTATCTTAGCTCATAAAAGAATGCATTATAGTAAATTTTATTACACATTAATAGAAAAATCTCAAGAAAGTCAACTTCTCACATAATCCTTAAAAATACTACTAATGTCTCATTACAAGAAACTAGCAGTTTGGCTTTAACTTTTATAACACTTGGCCTGATGTTACTGATTTTGAAGCATTTCTCCCCACTCAGTTTGTCATGATTACCTGGACTACAAATACTGTTTCTTGCAAAAGTAAAGCATTAAAACTCTGGTGTGGCAAATATTAGAATTAAATTATATGTGTTGATGAATTTGAACTGCAAAGCTGAACTCTGTTAAAACCACCAGGGTGTCCTGAGTAAAGAGGGGAATGGCCTTAGCTAGAGGTGCTTCCGAATGTGGGTTGGTTTGCCCATTAGCTTCTTTTTTTAGAGACATAAATGGATCATATCTTGTATTGAGTCAAGATGGAATAAGATACAGTGAAGAAAATATTAAAAGTATTCAGTTCAGCTACTTATTCCCATGTCACAAGCAAGCAATTCATATTATTTATTTTATGAAAAACAAACAGCACTATTTTAAGAGCTGCTTCTGTACATAAAAGTTTATTTTATTGCCATCACAACAGTGTCAGCAATTACAATTTGACCAGCCTTTGAAGTTTCCCAGGTTGGTCACAAACCTTAGAATAGAGCTTTTCCCTGCATGGAGAATCGCCCTGCCATCCATCTGCTTTTTTGGGTGACCTACAAAAGCTTGTCCAATATTAGAAATTGGCATTAAAGTAAGTAATTCTTTTTTCTTTTCAAACAGTACTGCAATAAAAACAATGTTATTTCCAGTGAGACACATACACATCAAAGATGAAAAGATACATTATCTGAATTGAAAAGGTTTAATTTATTTTAAAATAACAGACTCTGGCAAGAATTGGACCAGTGGAAATCAATCAGCATGGAGAAAGTACATGTTTGACAATTTCACAGAAATAGTTTGAGGCCCCACCCAGAACTCCTGGAGGAAACCATCACTCCCAGCTCTCATTCACCAGCTTCAGAACCCAACTCAAATGTTATGCAGGTTTAGCGCTACTCACAAAAACCATGATCCAGCTACAATCTGAATCTGTGAAATGAAGGAAGAACACCTTATTTCAGCTGGAGTCACACGACAGTCTCCAGACTATTTTTCACTTCTGAGTTGAAGCCAAGTTTAAATGCATTAAAAGGTAGAGATAAAAATTTCTTTCTCCTTAAAGTGACCTGCCAAGCTCACCCTCCCTCCCCATACAAATATGCAGGCTTTGAAAAGAAGGATTATGATTCATAAAAACTGCACTCTGTAAGCCTCTATTCACTGATGAATATTTTCATACTCTGCCTCTTGCTCTCTTCACAAACACTTTCTTTGATCTAGTTTTAAGGACAAGTTAAAATGTAACACCATAGAAAGAATTAGTTTGTAGAAAATATTTTAAATAGTTTGATGGTCCATACCAATGGTCAAATAAAGTAGTAAAGATATAATCAACTTAGCTTTATAATAAGAAGCAAAAAATATGTATCTAATGATTCTAAATTCAGGGCAGGGGACTTTCTAAATATCCCCCAGCTTTATGATGCAGGCATTTTACAAGTTTTTGTCCTTCCAGATGGAAGGAAATGATCCAAAGGAGAAACTACCAGGAAGAACTACATGAGAATTCAGTAGGGTGCATTCAGTGGAAAGTTTCTAAACCAGTCCTGAATCACTTCCAGGACAAAAATCACCCAACAATTCTTTTTCTGAGTCTAATCCTTTCAACAAGAATACTTAGCAACATTTTTCCTTCCTTTACTAATGCCCACAAAACATACATACAGTCACTTAATTTCGACAATTCAAGAAGCACTGCTGCTTGCCTACATTTGAAGAGTCAGTCTTCACCCCAGATGTAGCCCTTGGTAAATAGCAAAGTGTTGACAACTCATTTTTCTTCACTTTGATGATTGAGAGATTGAGACATATAGAAAAAGTCAGATTCTATTACTGCACTGTCCAATACTGTGAACACTAGTTAAATGTGACTATTTACACCTAAATTCATTAAAACTAAAATTTCAGTTCAGCGATATCACTAACCGCATATCCTGTGTTGGGTAGTCACACATGTTGAGTAGCTACCACACTGAACAGAAATAAAACACTTTCATCACTACAGAAAGTTCTACGGGACAGCACAGCCAGGGGAGTCAAAGGAATATGAGATTATCAGTCAAGTCCTCTCTCCTTTTAGATTCCTTAAAGTCTTCATTTATTTTAATAAATTGGCTGGGTTCTTTCCATCTTTTATCTCCATTTAATTCTCCCTATGAAATAAATGGTACAATTCCAATCATACAGATGAGGAAGCTGAAGATGAGGAATGTTACACACACATTGTCCAAGGTCTCATAGCCAGGACTAAATCCCAGGTCTCCTGCTCTTTATGCAAAATGCCATGAGGTTTCTGCAACTTTCAGAGATATTTCAGAGACACAGATAAGGAAAATACACCCTCCCAAAATGTCTTTCCTATGAGTCTTTTGAGGGAAAAACTGACCAAGTAAGCATTAAAGGAATTAACATTGTCTAAGAGCTGCCTCTGTGCCAGGAAATATTTCAACTCTTTCTTCACTCTTCACAAGAAGTCCACACAATGTATACATGCAACAAAGTGTTCATGACCTAAGTAATAACATGTCCTATTTATTGAAGTGGAAGAAATGCCATCGCTTGAGAGTCTATGTGATTTTGGCCTGTAACATTCCCTTTCTCTCCTGTGGGGCATTCATATCTGACTTGAGGTAGGGATGCCCCGTAGCCATGGCAACTAGAGCACAGGCGGAGCTTTAACACTACCCCCACCTAGTGGCAGCCTTGGCCACTACAGGGACCCCCTCCCCTCCAGGGCTAGGAAGGTAATAGAAGTAACCCCACCTCTGACTGAAGAAGTGTGAAGTGGTGGAAAGTATCAAGATGGAACCTGAAAAGTTCAAATGCAAGCGGCCCTACGGGATACATCAGAACAGGCAAACAGAACCAAGGATAACAGACACAAAGGAGTACATTAGAATTTGTAAATCAACAGTGATCCAAGTGGATCTCAGAGCCAGGAGCCAAGGCTGGTGGTCTATTTTCAGGCTTCGATGCACACAGATGTGATCCTGACAAGCCAGTTTAAGGATTTTAGTATTGAGGAGCTTAGGGAGAAACAGTAAATGTCAATTAGGGATTCGGGGCTTCTCGATGATAACTTTTTCAGTGCTTTGCAGTAAAATAAAACGTAATACTCAGGGCAGTTTGGGGAGGATTTTTTTTTTTTCCCCCCCATAGAACTAAGTGACTACAATTTAAGAATTATCTTTTTCTCCTCCTGAGGTTTTGGTATAAAAATATTTTTTCTTTGAAGATTAGCTAGATTATTTATTTTTGATAATTTATTTATATATATATTTATATCATTATTCATTTTTGTACAATATTTGCTTTCTTTTCTCAGGTGTAGTCCCCATAGTATTTCCTTTACCAATTCACCCCTGCACCATCACCATAGTCCCTTCTACTCTTCCCTCCCTCATTTTGATGGCTCTCCCTCCCCCTCCCCTGCAGCATGCCTCTTATTTATAGCTGTCTGTTTATTTTTGTTTTGTTATGGTTTTTAACTGTTATTATTTTTTCTCTGATCCCTTATTTGGTTCCCCTATATTCCTCCTATAAGTGAAACCATCCGATATTTTTCTTTTTTTCCTTCTGACTTATTTCACTGAGCATCACCCCTTCTAGCTCCATTCATGTTGCTGCAAATGGCATTAGTTTGTATTTTTGATTGCTGAATAGTATTCTAGATTATTTATTTTTTAACCCCCTTGTTTATTTTTTCACAATACAGAATTTCTCCCCTCAGGTGTGGTCACTATCGTTTTCCCGCCTCCAAATTGCTTCCAATCCTCCACACTCCACCAGGCTCTCCTTCCCCCACCCCCACCCCCACCCCCTGCGCCACTTCTCCCCTTCTCTTCCCTCCCCTTACCCCTTTAATTCCCTTACTTGGTCATTTAAATGCTGCCAACCTTATATTAGTTCAGAAGATGTGTTTGTGTGTGAATGTGCGTATGTGTGCGTGTGTGTGTGTGTGGGTGTGTGTATGAGAGAGAGAGAGACAGAGAGACAGACTTGTGAAGGTCAAGTGTAGGAACCATTGCATTAAGCCACAGCTAACCAAAAAGCTAACCAATGTATAACCAAAAGTGGGAATAGTAATAATAATAACAACAACAATAGTTAAACTTCCACCATCCTCACCATGTGCCAGAGCCTCTGCTAAAATTAACATATACATGCATGTCTTCAAATATGACATTTTTTTCTAACTCCTTATGCACTTCCACTCATATATATTCAGTAATAGATATATATATATTTTTTAAAGATTTATTTATATATGCATACAAGAACTGGGGTAGAGTCCAGAGTTACAGGATGTGAGAGGATTCACCAGAGACAGAGTGGGGAACAGAACAGGTAGACTGACGAAATACACTGCTGAGGGGAGCAGTGGGCGAGACAGGAGAGGTCTGCTGTGCCATGTGGATTACTCCCTGGCTGGGGATCGAACTCATGCTGCAGTGGCTGTAGACAGCTTTATAGGTTGTGTCTTAACCCCTTGTGCCACCAGGGAAGGCCAACGACCAGTAATATATATATATATATATTTAAAGAATATCTCCCAACTAGTGATGTTCATTAAGATTAATAGACATGTGTTAGCAAGGTTTGGTTGTCTAAAATGCAAAGAATCCGACAAAAGTCTCTTTTTCTCTAGAAAGAGTAAGTCTGTTAGCAGCTCTTCTTTTCTTAGAGACTTGCTAATGGTTTTGGTTAGCCTAAGCCATTTGCCAAAGCAGGGGATGAAAAACAGCAGAGGTCTCCAGACCTCCTCTGGCCAGGCTGCCTTGGGTTCCAGATGGAGGGTGGGGGTCTTATGGAGCTCACGCAGCTTGGGGTTCTTCCCACAAAACCTGAGAATCTTTTGATTTCCATCTTTTTTCCCCTCTGGGACTATTCTTAGTTTACAAGCTAAGAATATTCATTCTTAAAACAGAAGAAAAAAGATCACCATATTCTATATTCCTGTTCACTTTGAAATGAAGGAATCAAATCCATGAAAAGTGACTACCTGCTCTGATGATGGGGATCATTGCCAATGCTGCCTCATCAAGCACACAATTCTGTTTGCACATGTGGAGTCTCTTTTAAAAACCTAACATCAGCATTTTCTCAGGATGTCGCCTGAAATGTCGTCCTCAAATTCCACCCCAAGATGGGTCATCACCCACGTGGGCAGCTACTTAGGTTCTACAGGCAATTGGTTTCCAATATTTCTCAAAGAGCAGAATCTAAGATGCAAAATAAAACACAAACTCATCTAGCTTTGAAAAGTTCAGTCATGGATTAAACAAAAATCTGCAAAACTGGAACATATTGTACTGACTTACCCTAGAATTGCTTTGATGAAATTGTCTTCTGACATCATTTCCTTGGTCTCTGCCAAATAAGGATGAGGAAACCCATCACAATATTCATTGCAAGGATTTGATTAAATATTCATCATAGTTCTAGTGTTTTCTCTGGGAAAAACCATGGAGAAAGTGTCACTCCGTATCTTTTTCCTCACTGCATCCTCCCAGCCACCCTATGAAGTTTTTATTATCTTCATTACTCTTTGGCAGATGAGGAAGGTGAAGATTGCAAAATTTAAGACATTTTCTCAAAATTATTTCTCTAGTAAATGGTGGAACCAGCAATCAAAATCAGGATATCTCAAAATCCACGAACTTTATTTTCAAAAGTTTAATTGCATTTCTGAAACAGCACCCCTCACCTCAGAGTCACTAACATACTATGTGCTCAGACAAGACACTTCATGTTTTTTAGTATCTCAATTTGCTAATTTGTAAAATGGGAGATGTGGTTAAACTCAAAAGGGCATGCAAGTGTGGATATTATGATGACTTTATAATCACTATCCTCATGAGAAATGTGGAATCAAAATGCTGAAAAGGAAATTTCTGATGCCAATTTCCTTTTCCAAGTTCTTCTTTCCTACCATCTAACACAGGTCAACCTAAAACTATTTTATGACAACCAGGATTTCAAGGACACACCTGTATGTATGTGTGTATGTGTGTGTGTGTGTGTGTATATATGTGTGTGTGTGTATATATATGTGTGTGTGTGTATGTATATATATATGTGTGTGTGTGTGTGTGTGTATATATATGTATATATTTTCACCTGTAAGTAATATCATCACAGAAACAGACCCATCTCTTATACCATCTCTTGCCAGCCTAGCACTAAAATAGATGGGATGTTGATTTTTTTTAATCCTGATTTTTGGAGGAAATACCTCTTTTAATACTAAGGATATGAGCATGGATAAGCTTTTCTTATCTTTTGCTGTAAGGGTTAGTTCTTACTACCATGAAGAAGAAGGAGGAGGAAGAATAAAAGGAGAAAAAAAGAGGAGTGAGGAATTACACGTATTTTTCAAAGTGTCCATGGTGCCTTGGCAATTCAACTGTTTTTTGGAAGTTCAGTTTAGATAGGCATCCAAAGGAGTTTCCAGCTTGCAAAAGAGTTTCATTTGAAACTCTCATTTTAAAGTGAAGATTTGAGATAAGGAGGAGAAGCTTTTGCATTCCTAAGCTATAAAATAAGCGACTGTTCTTGGTAAAGGTTTAAGGGTGTAGTCTCACCATATTACCAGATCCTTTAATAAGATGTCCATAGAGGAATCCTTATTAATTTGGAGCTTATATAAAATCCAAATTAATACGTATATTGGTGCTAGGTTTATGTCCATCTGCAATTGTGAGTATATATATATATATATATATATATAAAATATATATATATATATGCACCAAATGAAGGTACATGGAAATATAATAAACAACTAGTAACAAAGCAAAAAACAGACACTGACATCAATAATTAGCCATAAGTGTCTTCAGTATCCCTTACACCAATGGACAGATCAAGCAGACAGAAAATCAACAAGAAAAGTTTTGTATGAGGAATTTAACCAGATAGGTTAAACAGAAATTTATAGGGCACTCCACTTCCAAAAAGTCAAACACACATTCACCTCCAGTGCACATGGAACATTCTCTAGGATAGGACACAGATGGGGACACAAAACAAGTGTTAGTAAATTCATGAAGACTGAAACCATGTAAAGTATCTTCTATGAACATAAACATATCAAACTAGAAATCAATCACAAAATGAAAGTGGTAGAAACCTCATATATGAGATAGCAGTGTAGCATGTTTGAATAGCATTGGGTTACTGAAAGAATCAAATGAGAAATTTTAAAAAGTAACAGAGATGAAGCCACAAGTTATAAGAACCTTCGGGACTTAGCAAAAACAGTACTAGGAGGCAATTACATAGTGAGAGAGGCCCACATCAAGAAATAAGGAAAATCTCAAATAATAATCTAATATTATGCCTTAAGGAATAGAATAAGAAAAACAAATGAAACCAAAATCCACTAGAAGAGAGGAAATAATAAATGTTAGAGCAGAAATAAAATTAACAAAAAGACAATATGAAATATTAATGAAAACAAAAGCTGGTTCTTTGAAAAGATTAACAAAATAGATAAAGGTCTAGCAGAGCTCACTAAGAAAAAAGGGAGAAAACGCTAATAGATTCAGAAAAAAAAGAGAAGTCACACAGACATTTCACAAATACAGGAGATCATAGCCACTACTATAAACATCTTTATGCCAATAGACTAGTAACCTAAAAGAAGTGGACAGATTTTAAGGGCAGACAAACTTTGATAACTGAAGAAGAAATAGAAAACATGAACAGAGGAATTACAAGCATGTAAATTAAAACAGTAATCAAAAGTCTCCTAAAAAACAAAAGGCCAGGAACAGATGGTTTCACTAGTGAGTTCTACCAAACCTTCAAAGACAAACTAATACCGCTCCTTCTCAATTCTTCCAGAAAATTGAAGAATAGGGAATGTTTCCAAAGATATTTTATCAGGCCAACATTATACTTTGATATTAAAAGCAGACAAGAACACAACAAAATAAGAAAAAGTTCAAATAAGACAAAAATGCAAAAAAATCCCAACAAATTTTAGCAAGCCAAGGTCAACAATGTATTAAAAGGATCATATATCATAAGCTAGTTGGATTTATTTTAGGAATACAGGATGATTCAACATATGAAAATCAATTGATGTAATTCACCACATCAACACATGGAAAACTAAAAATCATATGACTGTATCAATACATCTAGAGAAATCATTTGACAAGATTCAACATCCATTTCTGATAAAAACCCTGATCTCCAAGATGTACCCAAATGTGCTTGTAGCTGTTTTTCTAAATACTCAATGACAATGAACTGCAAGGACTGCCTACATTTGTAACAGTAGGATTTAAAAAGTGGGGGATTCCATATTTCCTGCCCAACTAATGAAGGGAAGCTAAACAGGACTTAGGAAAGAAAACTTGGAAGAGGACACAGAAGGAGGCATGTTGAGCAGAGACAAGTGATGAAGAAGCTGCACTTGCTTCTCAGCCTTGGACTTTCACCAGAGACATGGGGCACGTGGAAGGACCACTTGGAAGAGATGTGAGTGAGAAACCCATGGGCAGACTGAAAATGGTAGCCTTTATCCTAAATAATATTATGATTTTGCTCTTTGCCTTCCACACCTGGCCCTTTCTGAGCCTTTCCTATGGGTCCCCACCAAAACCAATAAATCCGTACAGTGAAATGGAAGTCTACATAATCAAAATACAAAAATAAATTGTGTTCCTAACATGTAAACAACAAACTGGAAGAGAAATAAATCAAGAAAACAATCCCATTTACAACCACATCAAAATGAATGAAATGCATAGGGATGAATTTAACAAAGGAGGTGAAAAAACTGTACAGGAAAACAGTTATTTTTGAAAAAACAGGAAACATAAAGAAATGGAAAGATAGCCCCTGCTCATGGATTAGGAGAATTAATATACAGATTCAGCATAAGCCCTACTAAAGTTTTGCAGCACTCTTTAAAAATAGAGAACAAATATTGATAAAATTTATCTTAAAGAGCCAAAGCAATCCTGATAAAAAAAGAACAGAGGCATTGCCATCCTGACTTCATATTGTACTATAAACCTATAGTAATCAAAACAGTATGATACTGAAATAAAAGTGGACATAAAGATCAATGGAATAGAACTGAAAGCCTCCAAATAAGCCCGCCTTCGTATGGACAGTTAATTTATGACAAAGGAACCAAGCATATACCATGGAGAAAGAAAGTATCTTCAACAGATGGTGTTGGGAAAACTCGCCTGCTACATGCAAAAGACTGAAACTAGACGACTGTCTCAACCCACACAGAAAACTGACTCAGTAGGTTAGAGACTTGTACATAAGACCTGAAACAATAAAATGCCTAGAAAGAAATAATACATACAAGGTGCTCCATGACATATTCTATGGGGATGTCCACTACAATAGCAAGAGAAACCAAAGTAAAATAAGTAAATGGGACTACATCAAATGAAAAAGTTCCTGCACAGCGTAAGAAGCACCATGACAACAAAAAGACACTTTACTTAATGGGAGAAAATATTTACACATTATATATACACATGCAAGGGGCTAACTTCCAAGATGTACGAAGAATTCATATAACTAACGACAAGAAAACAAACAATCCAATCAAAAAAATGGGCAGAGAATTTAATAAACACTTTACCAAAGAAGATATCAGATGGCCAACAGGCACATGAAAAAAGCTCATCATCATTTATCCTTAAGGAAATGCAAATCAAAAAGAACCTTCAAACACCATCAGTGGGAATGTAGACTAATCTAGCCTCTCTGGAAAACAATAGTGTTTCTCAAAATATTAACAATACGTTATCATATGACCCAGCAATCCCACTTTTATGTATCTTACAAAAGAACATATAGACACTAGTTGGAAAGAATACATGCACTCCTATGTTCACTGCCTCACTCTTTACAATAGCCAAGTGATGTGAACAACCTAAGTGCCCAAGGACAGAAGAGGGATTAAGAAGATGTGGTGTATACAGACACAAAGGAAAACTACTCAGCAATTAAAAAAGATAAAATCTTGCCATTTGCGACAATATGGATGTACTTGGAGATGTTTATACTAAGCAAGATAAGTCAGAAGGAAAAATAAAAATTCTGGATGATTTTACTCATGTTGTGTATGAAGAAACAAAACACAGGAGCAGACAAACCTTAAAAGCTTGACTGCAGAATTGAAGCTAATAGAGGGCAGGAAAATGGGTGTGGGAAAGTCCAAACAGGATCCAATGGACGATGTGGAAGATTAGGTGTGCTTTACTGGTAGGTAATATACATCAGACGGGGTATACTTCTCAATCATAGACAGTGTTGTGGTGAAACTACATTATCTCAATAGATAATATTATTTTATAATGGGGAGAATACAGTATTTTAATATGATAGCTTATAGGGAGTGGTAGAGAAATAGATACTAAGCAAACTAAAATATAAAATAATATCAGATTTGGGGGAATATCATGTAGAAAAACAATACTGGGAAGGAATCTCACATATTGTTAAGGTAATGGAAGCTGGTAGATTTAATTAAAAGTGACCAGTTTGAGACTGATTTTCTTCATTTGTTTCATGTGCTGAGTTTATGCCATCAGTTTAAACCCTTGGGAAATATATTTAATTTTTACTTACTTCTCATGCTGATTTTTGTCAATTCAAAACAATTCTGCATGAAATGCATTAAGTTAATTTCCAAAAGAATGTAGTTAAGGGGGAAAAAAAGGCAATATAATAGCATTTTGCTCTGGGAGATTGAACAATAATGCACAATATGAATTGGGCCACAGAGTCTATTCTTTAATGAAAGAAACCAGAGAAAGGAGATATAACAAATCTATTTTCAGATTCAGTTGACACGGACTGTTGCTTCTCCTTAATTTGTAGTCGAGCATACATCATCTCTGTTGGATTGGATGTGACAAAATTTGGGGAAACAAAATAGAAAGTAATGTTTTGTGAGAAAATTGGAATCAAGCTACAATGGCATCAAGCAATTTGTGGTCACAAGAAATAAATTTTTCAGGTACCTTAGTCAAATATCATAATCTAAATAACAGGCATTTGCCTCATACCTATTTTATTTATTTAATGAATAATGTATAGGAAAGCTGTTCTTATATGTTTATTCTGACACATTTATTTTGAACAAATTTATAATAGTATTAGAAAAAAGTTTCTTAGTTAAAATTGAAACACTAAAAAAATCTAAAATTCAGTATGTCCTCAAAATTTAACAGAAGAATTATTAATTGTTTTAACTATCAAAACTTACTATTTAAAGGTAGAGAAAGGAAAGGATGATAAATATAATCGGTTTGGTTCCTTATCATTTGAGAGTAAAATTAAAATTAAATCATTAGAGATGTAGCAGTGTTTATTTTACCTTATTATTTTATCTTCCATTTATAATTTATTTCATTTATAATTTATGCCATTGTTCATGCTAATTTGATTACCTTGGATGACAGCTGGCTATCTTACTTGATTTATACAAAGGCACAACAGTGTGTGTCAAAATGATGGATCTTTAAATAAAATTATGAGTGCAAATGGAGAAAAGCTAAACCAAAACTAGCAAAGAAACAAGTAATAAAAGTAAAGAGATGGAATGGAGGAAAAAACACCTTGATATGTATTAGTTCTAAGGGTTCTGATTTTATTGAGAGAAGTTCAAGTCACATCTTATTTAGATAAGCAATAAATTCATTAAGATTCTTCTGTAAGATGTAGATTCTAGCATTGCATTGCATTCTTAATATGAGACTAGTAAACATTATGTTAATGTTTTAAACCAATAGTAATGGCAGCTAAACAAAACAAATACAAGGGGAAAATAGCTTTTCTTTTTCAAAATGAAAATAAATCATAAAATCAGTTATAAGGATAATCCATGATCTTGTATTTAAATAGTGTTGTATGCTAAACATCTATCTCTGTTATTTAAAAAAATTTCAATATATTGTTAGTATTAAATTTGAAAGGTACTTAACCAACTTAATTCTCATTTTCCAGTCAATAAAGAGGTGAATATATATCTGTATCTATGAATATAGACATATATTTAGTTTAGAAGAACATTAAGGCTCAGTAACATTCTTCTAGTTTTACAAACCATGTAACTTTCAGTATAATGTTTTTTGATGACTTTGTAAGTATACGAATATGCAGCTAATCAAATTATATGTAAATAAATCAATGTTCTCAAACCTGATTATTTTCCTCCAATATATTTTATGATTTAAGGCTGACTCATTATTTTGGATTGCAATATTTTTCTTTTAGATTTCATTTTACAGAGAGGAAAACTGTCACTTAGAAGAAATGTAATTTAAAATGTGAGTCAAGAAAATTAAATTTTTCATAAACATCAGGGTAACCTGTGGCAATCAACTCACAATGTCAATGAGAGTAAAACATGGCTTTGTTCTTCAGGTCTAATTGTGCTATCAAGAGGTACTTTCTTAAAAATTAAAGCAGATCTTTATGCAAATAGAAACCTAAAGACACCTACATCTATGTACAGCTATATACAGCCACTCCTTTTTTAAAATTTTTTTTAAATTTATTTATTTATTTATTTATTTATACAAGCACTGGGTACAGTCAGAAGTGCGGGAGGGTGAGAGAATTCACCAGAGCCAGAGCGGAGAGCAGAACAAGCAGACTGATGAAGTACACTGCTGAGGGGAATAGCGGGCATGGCAGGAGAGGTCTATGCGCCATGTGAGACCCTGCCTGTGGCCAGGGATCGAACCCGTGCTGCAGAGGCTGCGGGCAGCTTTGCAACCCAGCACTCAACCGCTGCACCACCAGGGAGGCCCACAGCCACTCTTTATCCCTGCAAATTGTTTCAAGATCTTCATAAAAAGATTTCCTTTATTCACCTAATTTCTGTTCTTGTAGAAATAAATGGATTCCAAAAATGCCACTGTTTTGAATGAAAAAAATGTAAACACTTAGCTATCTATAATAAGTAAACACCATGTCTGTCTCTGTCTAAAGAACTTAATATGTATTAACTCATTTAATTGTCACAACAATCCTACAAGTTGTTTCATTATTGCCTTTTTACATATAGGAGCAAATTGAGGATGGGGTGGTGATGGGGAGTTGGATGCTATGCTAATTCCAACTAAAGAGTTTTTCTGCCTTCCTACAAGGTCTGTAGGACCTATTCCAAAGTTAGAGTTTCTTTCTGAGAAAGGCCATTATAGATTGGTCTTTGTTGTATTTTGACCATGGTGCCAAATATTTCTATAGATGTATTTTTTAAAAAGATTTATTTATTTATGCATACAAGAGCTGGGGTACAGGTCAGAGGTGCAGGGGGTGAGAGGATTCACCAGAGAGAGTTGGGAACAGAACAGGCAGATGGACCAAAGTACACTGCTGAGGGGAGCAGGGGCGAGTCAGGAGAGGTCTGCTTCACCATGTGGGTTGATCCCTGGCCGGCATGGGATCCAACTCGTGCTGCAGAGGCTGCCAATAGTTTCATAGCTTGTGTCTTAACCCCTTGCGCCACCAGGGAGGCCCCTATGTATTTTTTTTCTATTTCCCAATCCTGGGAATTTCATGATTTATATCCTTCAACTGTCCAGTACTCTTGCAAGACTCCTTTATTAAATTGTTATTACACCTCCTCGCTCTCTCTATTGCCACATAACTCCCACTTTCCTCAACCAGACAATGCAAAATGTTTCTCACTTTACTATGTAGAACAAACCAGCTCTTCTTTCAAGCAATCTCTTTAAATCACCTTATAAATCAAGAAGCGTTTTGAGATATTTTCACTCTAATCCCATTAATCAGCAGAATTCACTAGTTAATGGAAAGCAGAGACTTCAGGGTTTAATCAACAGATTTCAAAGCAGGGGTTTGAACAGTTATCTGTACCCCAGTGTTATTGCAGCATATTCACAATAGCCAAAATATGGAAAAAATGCAAATATACAACTATGGGTAAATAGATAAACAAATGTGGTAGACAATGGAATATTATTCAATCTTTAAGTGAAATAAGCTAAATTCCAAAAGACAAACATTGTATGATCCCACTGCGTTGAGGGGCCTAAGGTATTTATGCTCAAAGAGACAGAAAGTACATTAATTGCAGGGCCTGAGGCGGGGGAGTGGGGAGTTGTACTTCTGGAGCTAGATGGTAAAAGTTGCATAACAGTATAAAGATACTTAATGTGACTGAACTCTGCATTTAACAATGGTTACAATGGTAAATTTTATAGTACGCATATTTTAGGAAAATAAAAAGAAGACAAAGCTTTTGATTTTCAAAAGCCAATGTTTTTGAATTCTAAGAGCTGGGTTTTTCAGTTTAAAAGCATAAGGTCTAAAAGATCACAGTGTATCAAGTCTCCACCATAAAAAGGCAGATTGAGAAAAATGCATGCTCACATAAGAGTCATTTTTCTCAATTCAGAGGACAGCACCATTGTCTGGGCTGGTGAAAGCAGCAAAGTCAGAGGAAAAGACAAAAACTCACCGCTGGTTGATAAGTAAGGAGAGTCAAGTGGAGGACATGATGGCCTGGCCATCATGTGCCTTTTTAGCAAAACAGAGAAAAGGAGACCAGTTCCAATTGTGTTCCCCACCCCAACCCCTAACATGGGTCAGAAAAATAGCAAGAACCCAGTGATTCCTGTATCCGCCATATTTTAGGAACAAACTAGACATGCCTGAGAGGAATTAGAGGGGATCTACAAAATGAGTCTGAGTCAGCTTCCCAAATTCCAGAATGTCCCGGTGATGGGAATCACTTACCTTGTAATAGAGCAGCAGTGAAACTATTATGATCATAGAGAGCTCCTTCTTCACTAGAGTGAAGAAGAATCTAAAGTGTTGTGGAAGCTATGGCTGAATATATTTCAAGATCCTCTAGAATGTGGAGGAATGACTAGAAGTGAAGTCACCTTTAGAGAATCTATGGTTTAGAATTGCATTGTCCAATACCATAGCAGCCAGCCACAGGTGGATATCTGAGGGTAAATAAGTTTAAACTAAATACAATTAGATGTGCAGATACTCAGTTGTATTAGCCACATTTCAAGAGGTCAATAGCCACCTGTGACTAATGGGTACTCAGTTAGATAGGATACATATAACATTACCAACATCACAGAAAGTTTTACTGGTCTGCACTGGTTTTTTTTCTTTATTTTTAAGATTGATTTATTTATGCATATAAAACCTGGGGTACAGGTCAGAGGTATATGGGGGGGTGAGAGGAGTCACCAGAGAGTCGGGAACAAAACAAGTGATTGACTGAAATACACTGCTGAGGGGAGCAGTGGGCAAGTCAGGAAAGGTGTGCTGTGCCATGTGGGTCAGCTCCCTAGTTGGGGATCGAACTCCTGCTGCAGTGGCTAAGGGTAGCTTCATAGGTAGCCCTTGGGACACCAGGGAGGTCCCTGGTTTAAACCAAGGAGTTTCAACGGCATTATATATAGCTGGACAACCAAGAAGCTCATAGAATAAACTAGAGTGCATCCCACCTACTGCATCTACGAACGAAAGGACAAAGGACAAAATGTCTTCTGCTTCCTGATAGTTTTAAAACACCCCCAAATCAGATATACTATAGAAGGAAGACTTAATAAAATTTTACCTTTACCATATATAGAATGACAGTTCAAAATATATACTAAGTTCAGCTTTAGGAAAAATACATGCAAAGTTTACTGGACACATTGCCTTATGGATAAAATTTAAGCCACATCTTATACAAATCCCACTTCTCTGAAATGAAACAGAACACATGGTTGAAAAAAGTGACTACTTTACTCCTTAATTTTAGAGATAAAATAGTGTTAATTCACCAAGAGAGTACAGTACCTTGTTTACAGGTTTAGTTTAGAGATGGTTTTTTGGTCTTTACATCCTAAACCCATCTTTCTACAACCTCACAAAATAAAGGTTTCCTGAGAAGAGGAAAACACACCACATCCAAAATCAGAACACTCACTTTGAAAACAAGCAGCCAATAAGAGCCAAGAGTCCTTGAAATCTGCAAACTAAGCCTGAAAACTCGGCCTATCTTGGACACATTGGTCCTTGAGAAAGTTTTGTGAATTCCAAATTGTAGACCAGGTTCTTACACCCACTGGCAGCACCGGAGCTAGCAACAGCTGGGCTGTCAAATTCAGACTAATCAGTTAACAGTTGTCCAAATCCAATTGCAGATGAGGTTGTGAGAGTCACGGATAAAATAAGCAATTGTTGAGAGGGAGAGGGGGCAAGTTGGCGACATCACAGCAGCAGCTGGGACGTGGGGTGCGAATAAAGAGGCACAGGAAGTCAGAAGTCAGTTAATACCCCTGCAACCTACATGTCTGCAGACTCCAGGGTAACTAACCCACAAACCCCTTGCTTCCAATTGATGGCATAAAGGACAAGAGAGGGGATCTGAATGATAGTTGCAACTGACATAGAAAGAGAGAATAAATGCACAGATAAGGCTCATGTACAGTCTTCATTTCAAGAGGGAGATCAGGACTTAGAAATAAACAATGAACCTCTGAATCCACTGTCAGGTCATATTGGGGCATTTAAAACTAGACTGTGAATTTGAGAAAAATAGAGTTATTAAATTAGCCAGTTACTATAACTGCTACAGAGGGGTGTGTGTGTGTGTGTGTGTGTGTGTATGTGTGTGTGTGTGCTACATGTTTCTGGTAAAGCTGAAGTTTCCTGCATTCTCCACCTATTTCCAGACCAGCCACCCACCCTCAGTGTCAGTCAAGTTTAATGCCAACAGTCCCCCGTGTGGAGGAAGAAAAGATAAAAGGACAACTGGACAAAGGTAGAGCGACTTCATTCCAACTAGTTGTTTTTCCTCCCTCATTCGTAAGGCACAGCTGCTGGATCTTGTTTTAAATTTAGTTTTTCTTGATCCATGTTCAGCAGAAGGCATAAATTGCACATTAATAAAAGTTAGTGCATGTCTTTTTCCCCAGCAAGAATTTTAGTTTTTGCACTTGATTAGTTTAGAATTCAATATAGGTGACTCTCAAATTTATCTTCTACCTCAAAGGGCAGCTGACTCCGAGTGCTGAGTTGAAGTGAGCATTGTATAAAAATCAGTCAGTGAAGCTCATTCTTACTTTACAGCAACTGAGAAAAGATCTAAAAGGAGAGTGACTGCCAATGGCCACAGGGTCAAATTACATTTTTTTTTTTCAAGAAGGGAAACTTCAAGGAACTTTAAAATATTATTTTTCCTTTTAAAAATTCAAGAAGAGGGCTATCTAATTTGGGGATGTGGAAGTAAGTCATGGAAGTAAATGCAATCATGGCTTGGGTTATGTTTAAGAAAATGTAGGCGAGAGGTGAGTCCTTCCTTATCGGGGTCTGTGATTAGTGCTGGATGAACAGTTTTTACATTGGAGGTTTTGCTCACTGCAATGTTACACATTATTATCCTTACTTTAAAGATGAAGAATTAGTCATTCATGCAGGTGAACTAATGGACCAAGAGCTAGAGCTACTTAGTGGCAATGCTTGGACTGGAACCTAAATCTTATCTGCAAAACTAAACTACAAATTTAAAAGAGGTCTTACCAGTCATACACCAGTTGCAGTGATAACTGAGGCTAATTGGGTCAGACATAATAAAGTGTGTGTTGATTCCTGCTAGGAAAAAATGACAAATGGTAGATTTGGAAACATGTCAAAGCTAGAAAAATAGCAGATATTTTTGGCTACGCTGAAGTCTCCATCTATTTCAGAGGCAGTACAAAGAAGAAAACTAAACTTTTTTCTCTTTTCCACCATCAGAGACCTGTAGAACCCACTCCACTTCCTTAAAGTTCCTTCCACATTTCATGTGGAAATTTTTTCATCCGGCATTCACAGCCCACAGCTTTAGTATGTTGGGTCACAAACACTAGCAGTGGGAAGGGCAGATACTGTCTGTACTGGGCACTGCCCAGCCCCCGTCGCCCTGTTCATCTGACTGCAGTTTGTTGAAATCAAGGCTGCACAGAATCGAGAGCCAGTCCAAAGTGATTCTGTAATCTGTCATGTATACTATGCTACCAGTGATTTTTTTAATTGGGAATCAATTTCTTAACGACATATATAGTTACTCATTTCTGAGCAAAACAGACTATTCAAGGAAAACCGCAGGTACAGACAGATCTAAGACATTCAATATTGTATGTATAGATAATCCAAATGTCCAGAATAATTCTCACTATCCAAATTCTGATATGGCTGTTACGCAAATTACAGTCATTTGCTAAGTACTAATCTTTTAAAGGGACTGTCTAAATAACATGTAATAAAAACAACGCAAAATCCCAACATGCATGTTTCCTTATTGTATTACTCTGAATAATTTCTCAGCCTACATTTCTTTGGCAGACTATTTTAAAATGCCAGTGACAGATCAATCCTCCATTATTTCTTCCCTCCTTTTCCCCATTTTCTCCTTCCTTCACTTCTTTCCCTCTATTTTTGCACCCTTCCACCCATTTACTTACCACCATGGATGCAACAAACCTATGCTTATCTTCAAGTGTTTTACATTCTGAAGAATATCAGTTAACAGTTAATTATATATACAATCCCCATTGCCATAGCTGAATTCCGAAAATGATTTTGTTCCATTTTCATTATCTGTATATCTGTTTCTTTTACCCACAAAATTAATTGTGGTGGTAAAATGTGTTTCTCTAAATTCCTGACTAATTTAATCAAATAATTTCTTAAAGTGCATCACTTTTCATGAGAAATGTAGTCTTAAAAAACAGGTTAACAACTGCCTATATTTAACTGTAGATTTTATGTGCTATAATATTATATGCCATCCATTACCAATTTTATAGGCTTAGCAAAATAAAATAATCATTGATCTTTTTCACATGAATGCTATTAAGAAAAATGGTGTAAACTTCAACTGATTAAAATGTTACTTAAGATATTTTATTAAAATTTATTTTAAAGCAATTTTTCTCATTAAGGCTTGAAAAATCTAGAGAGCACTTCATTTAATCTCCTTTATGAGGATGTTTTGCATGCAAAGAAAAACCTGAATAACCGTGAAATGCCAGAGAGACTTGGGTGGTCTCGAATACTAGAGATATGTAGGCAGTGATTCTTGCATTTGTTTACTGCACACGCGGTAGGAAGAACAGGGAATCACAATCTTGCTTATAAACACTGACAACAAATGGAGAACAATAGAACTGTTGGTTAAAATCTGCATGAGTCTTATACATCTAAAGGAGTTGGTAATGTTCTATTTTTTATTTATTTATTTATTTATTTATTTATTTAAGATTTTATTTACACAAGCACTGGGTACAGTCAGAAGTGCAGGAGGGTGAGAGCATTCACCAGAGCCAGAGCGGGGAGCAGAGCAGGCAGAAGGACCAAAGTACACTGCTGAGGGGAGCAGCGGGTGCGGCAGGAGAGGTCTGTGCGCCATGTGGGACCCTTACACAGTGGCCGGGGAGCAGCCGGGATCGAACCGGCGCTGCAGAGGCTGTGGGCAGCTTCCCAACCCAGCGCTCATCCGCTGCGCCACCGGGGAAGCCCGGTAATATTCTATTTTAGAGACAAGAAAACTCAAGCATATGGAAATCAACATTTCCTCAACATTACCTATTTAGTAAGTAGTGAATCTAGACTAAAAACCTCAGTCTCTGACTCTAAAACCCATCATCTTAAGCTCTATAGCCTTGTTCATCAAGGTATGGTTTATGAACCAGCAGCATCAGTTTTACCTGTGACTCTGTTAGAAGTGTACCCTGATTTAATGCATACCGATATTTGGGAACAATGCCTTACAATATCAGCTGTTGAAAATAATATGAATAATAATAGTGTATGTTATAACAATTATATGAGTAATAGTGCATATTACATTTATATTTATCTCTTAAAAGTTGTGCACATATACTTCTTCCCTATAGGCAAGGCAAGACTAAAATGCTTAGAGGAAGAAAATCTGGAAGGAAAAGATTCTATTTGGATGTCCCCAGAAGGTGTGTTGTCCTGCAGCTTATAAAATGACATGGGCATGTTGTATTCTTGGAGGATTACGAAGGGAGTGTTGTGGAGTCATGTCCCCAGAAATTACTTAGTGGGATGACATTATGGAATGTTGCTGGACTTGCTTAGGAAGATTTGTCTGATGACATCACAAAGCTATCTTACCAAAAGTGACACTAACTGTTCTTTCTGAGGATATAATGAAAGAAACCCACTTCATGAGCATTTCCATTTATACAAGAAGAAATATTGGCAAAGCAACTCTTAAGACCTAGCAAATATTTAAAGCTATAGCCTCTCTTAGTGAATGTTTTATATAGCTCAGAGATCAAATTTAATTAACCTATATTGAATGTAAAACTGGATATAGCTCTTTTGTCATAAATATAGGTCAACAAAGTAGATAAAATAGAATTTTACTGTTTCCAATTCTTTGACTTTGTCCAAATAAGAATCAGTTCATTAAAAGGAATCTGTCAAATTAGTAATAGTGGATTCGCTTCTTAAGTTATATAAATTGTGTTGATTTCTTGTGCCTCTCTCCTAAGATATGAGTTTTATTCTTCATTTATTCTGCCAAATTTCATAGACATTTTTGAAATGTCTGTATTTGCATCTTGAGGGTGCTTAGCGTGGTATGAAGGTTTATTAATTATTTAATAACTAAATTATAGCTCAACAGTATCTACTGACAAACTGATAAAACACATTTATATATTTATAAATATTTACTTTATTTCGCAAAGTTAACTTTTACTTACTACTCACATTACTGAATCAAAAGTTTATGGTAACAAAGCTAACAGCTATGAAACATACAACAATGATTATAGCTGCAGAATTCTTTGGTTCAGGTCTTCAATCATTTACGTTCTTAGAAAGGAAATTTTTAAAATGTGTAACTAAAACACAGTTTTTTGCTATAATATTTCTTAGAGGATTTCACATCCACAAGATTTTTATGTCCTTCTTAAATAAAGAAGAAATGAAAGAATGTAATGCAGATATGATTGACAAAATAGGAGAGAAATCAAGAGTCATTAATTCTTCCACTTTTCCTATTTAAAAACACAATTTGCTTGTACCAGTTAAAATGATGGCTACCAATCAGCCTATACGTCCATATAAAGAAAGAAAACCTCTTCTACTGAAGTAGGCTAATGTACTATATATGGAATCTGATGGTGATTATAGAACTAATTACCATATTTATAGTCAAACACTGAAGTTGGCAAGAACAGCCAAAGATGTAATGAGAAGGGAAGCATCCTGGAATCCTAGTATTTAATATATTAAAGGTGTGGGAAAGGTGACCAAAATAAAAGCAGAGCCTGAGGATGTACATACATATGTGATCAATATTTCCAAAAACCTTTGGAATTGTGTAAATTAGATATAAACAAATTTTACATTTTGTCAAACACTTGAAATCTCTGGGTTGATTCCTGGAGCCAACTCAACTTGGAACATTTCCTTTGATCCTGCAGTGAGTATTTTTATTCAGAATGTTCTTTTGGTTTACTTGGCTCTATTAAAAGTAAAGCTCTTCAGAGAAGTTTCTTTTTAGCTATTCTGCCCATTTTTTGACTGGGTTATTTTCTTTGTTGTTGTTGAGTCTCATCAGCTCTTTGCAGATTTTTGTGATCAGTCCTTTATCATTAGTGTTGGGTGCAAAAATGTTCTCCCAGTTGGTGGGGTTTCTCTTTGTTTTTGTTATTGTCTCTTTTGCTGTGCAGAAGCTCTTTAATTTGATGTAGTCCCAGCTGTTTATCTTTGCCTTCACTATCACTGCTTTGGGTGATGTGTCTGTAAAGATGTCTTTGATATGCAAATCACGTAGTGTTTCACCTATATTTCCTTCTATGTATTTTATGGTTTCAGGTCTTATGTCTAGTTCTTTAATCCATTTTGAGTTGCAAATGGCCAACAGACATATGAAAAAATGTTCAACATCACTTGTAATCAGGGAAATGAAAATCAAAACTACCATGAGATACCATCTTACACCAGTGAGAATGGCACATATTAAAAAAACTAGCAACAACAAATGTTGGCGAGGTTGTGGAGAAAAAGGAACTCTCCTGCACTGCTGGTGGGAATGCAAACTGGTCCAACCACTATGGAGAGCTGTGTGGAGATTTCTGGACCTACTAAAGATAGAGCTTCCATATGATCCAGCAATTCCACTCCTAGGTATTTACCCAAAGGACACAGAAACATCAATTCCAAAGAACACCTGCACCCCTATGTTTATAGCAGCACTATTTACAATAGCTAAGCTTTGGAAACAGCCCAAATGCCCAAAAATAGATGACTGGATCAAGAAGATGTGGTACATATATACCATGGGATATTACTCAGCATTCAAAAAAGATAAACACATGCAATTTGCAACAACATGGATGGCGCTGGAAGGGGATCATGCTCAGCAAAATAAGCCAAAAAGAAAAAGAAAAATACCGATGGTCTCACTCATAGCAGGAATCTAGAAAACTTAAATAAGGGATCAGGAAAATGAATAACTATAAGAAAGTGAAAATCAAAATCAACAAAAAATTATGAACCAGAGACACTTTTTGGGGGGTAGGGGCCGGGAGGGGAGGGACTGGGGTCAGAATGGGGCATGTGCAGTTGTATGGGGGAATATAAAAATAAAATTTATTATTTTTAAAAAAATAAATAAATCAAGTGCTGATATATACATGAGTTTAAAAAATAAATAAATAAATAAAAGTAAAGCTCATGCTTGTCTCCCTGCCAGCTACCGTAAGAACCTTCTTAACCAATAAAAAAGCAGGCAGCACGATATCACAGATGAGCACAAAGTGGCTACATTCAGTTGTTTTTCTTTATTACATATGAAAATCTCTAAAACATGTTTTTTTAAGGATTTTTTTTATTTTTTACATCATTTTTCATTTTTGCATAATGTATACATTTTCATCTTGGTTATATTCCCCATACAATTCCCACACCCCTTATTTTGACCCTAATTCCTCCTCCTCAACCCCCCGATCCCCCGTGTGTCTCTGGTTTATAGTTGCTTGTTGATTTTGATTTTTACTTTATTATGACTGGATCAAGAAGATGTGGTACATGTACACAATGGAATATTACTCAGCAATCAAAAAAGATAAACTCATGCAATTTGCAGCAACATGGATGGAGCTGGAAGGAATCATGCTCAGTGAAATAAGCCAGAAAGAAAAAGAAAAATACATGATGGTCTTACTCATAGCAGGAATTTAGAAAACCTAAATAAGGGACCAGGTAAAACATGATTTAAAAAGAAAATTCCCAGTCTGCAGGCATCAGAAAATGATAACATTCTTTGTGATAACGTACACTTACTGGATCATGCTTTCAAAAAATTCTGAGAGCAACCATGGATTCTCCAGTGCTTTAGTTCTCTTCTGACAGATGCCCAACATATCTCATTGAAGCTAGAAATTGATTAGTGAAACACAAGGCTCTCAGTTTTTCCTCCTCATTTTGGACTTGGGATTTTTGAGAAGAGTGCTGTTAGCTTTGAATAGGATAAAATTCCTTTTTAGGGGGCAGGCCAGAGGTGCAGGGGCCGGGTGTGTGTGAGAGGATTCACCAGAGACAGAGCAGGGAGCAGAACAGGCAGATCTACTGAAATACACTGCTGGGGGGAGCAGCGGGTGAGACAGGAAAGGTCTGGTGCGCCATGTGGATTGCTCCCTGGCCAGGATCAAACTCAGGTTGTAGCAGTGATAGTGCTGAGACTTAACCCCTAGGCCAGTGTGGAGGCCCTACAATGGAAGTCAACTTAACATTGAAAGAAGTGGTCAATTGATTCGCAGCTCCTTGTATTTTGATATGGTTGCTTTCCTTTCGTAAGGACTGTGTTAGTGCCAACATCTTTATTTTTGCTGGAAATATGTTTTTTAAGCTTTTAAAATTTACAATTTAAAAGCTTAAAAAGAGATAATGATGAAGAAAATGCCTCAGCTAAGGGCCTATAAAATATTATCTCATTTATGTTCCAGCTCATGTTATTTTCATTCAGTTAAAATTGAATATATTTATCAGCTGTCCTACATAGTATATCTGTGTGGAAGAAATGGTTTTATGGTTCTGTTTAGCCTAATAACACAGCAATCTGGACTTTTTTTCTTTTTCTTTTTTGGTAGTGAAGGGAGGTTCCTACAAGTTATTACAAAAACTAGTTAGAATAATGGTATTTATATAGCAATTTGATATAGAGAAGTCCATTCAACCATCTTTAAATTTGTATTGAACTTCTTAACCTCATTTAGGGGTTCTGTGATAGATATGCCATAGAAGGCTCAATGATCCTTGCTCTACAGTTAAAATCTTCCTAATACTCAGAACCCAGCAGTTATTTTAAAATGAAGCAATTCTTTAAAATATACAGACCTTTCAACAGAAAATCAAGCATCAACTTGACATTTGAAATTTGCTGACCAGATCAACTTTTAAG